>NW_020954579.1:5629096-5802215 GCF_900497805.2 Vombatus ursinus | reverse complement strand
GAAAGAAAGAAAGAAAGAAAGAAAGAAAGAAAGAAAGAAAGAAAGAAGGAAAAAGAAAGAGAGGAAGAAAGGAAGAAAGGAAGAATAAGGGCTGAGAAAAGGCCATTGACAACCTTGGAAAAAACAATTTCTATGGAGTGGTAGAGTTAGAAGCCAGAGTCAAAGTGGGAGAAGGAGGTGAAGAAGTGGAGGCAAAAGTGTAAATAGCAAGACTAGAGAGAGGTTTTGTTTTGCTTTTCTTTGCATTGTGTTGCATTATTTTGCTTTGTTTTTGTAGAATACTGGCTATAAAGGGAAGAAAGATCTAGGACCTTGAGGGTATGAGCCAAGTCAGGTGAAGGTTTTTGAAGGGTGAGGGAAATCTAAGCATGTTTAAAAGTAGTAAAGAAGGAGGCAGTGGGTAATAATAAATCTTAAACCTTGCAAACCTCCTGTCTTCGAGCATAAGATACTGAGTTGGAAAACCTGGATTCAAAACCCAGCTTTACCACCATATATCCATGTGCAAGTCTCTGGGACTCAGTTTTCTCCTCTGTAAAATAAGGAATTTGGACTAAATTACCTTTAAGTTCCCTTCCAGCTCTGCATCTATGACTCAGAGTGGTTTCCAACATGTCATCCCGGTGCCACCTTGAGAGATCTTTCAGGGACAGTGTTAAACATGGGGATTCCCCTTACTGGGGTGGAAGTAAATAGACTAGGGAAGGGGAGCTTTCCTAGTAGTAATGGGGCATGAAATCCATGTAACCTAATCTGTTTTCCCTTTATTGAGAGCAAGATGACCAGAAGCCAGCATTACCCAAGGTTTTCCCCCAAACTTTGTCCCTCTTTTATCAATATCAGTGAGTCAATAAGCATTTATTAAGCACCTATTATTGTGCCAGGCACCACTCTAGACACCACAAGTCGGTCAGTCCACTTTTTAAAGCCTAGTATATACTAGGCGTTGCGCTAAGCATCAGGATACAATGAAAGGCAAAATGTTGTCCCTGATCTCAAGGAACTCATAGTCTAATGGGGGAGAAAATATACAAACAATTCTGTATCAACAAGATATATACAGGATAAATCAGTGATAATCTCAGAAGGAAGACCAGGAAAAGCTTCTTTTAGAAGGTGGGATTTTAGCTGGGACTTGAAGGAAGCTAGGAAAGTCATGAGGCAGAGATGAAGAGGGAGAGAATTCCAGACATGGAGACAGCCAGTGAAAATGCCCAGAGTTGGGAGAAAGAGTATTTTGTTTGAGGAACAGCAGGGAGGCCAGTCACTGTGACATGGTTTGAGGGGCTAGAAACCCTGAAATGTAAGGGTACAGAGTGGGTCTGCCTCAAAAGAATTCTACCACTCAAGCCTTCTTTCAGTCAAGAGACAAGGTTTATTGTGTTGCCAATAGAAGTGGGCCAGATTCTAAGAATCTGTGCAATTTAATAGGGGTAAGATTGGTATTTTTATACAAAAAAAAAAAAAAAGACTGTGAGAAGATCTGGATGGGATTAAGGAGTGTCAAGTAGCCTGGGGTGGTCCAGAGGTAACAGAGAAAGGTGCCTAGGTGGGATTAAAGAGTGTCAGATAAATTAATTAAGTAATTTAATCTAAGTGGGCTGGGCTGGGCCAAATGCCTCAGGTGAATGCCAGGGACAGGATTCCTGAAATTTGTGGGGAAAGTTCAGGGGCTTTTCCTTTTAGGGGTCCAGATCCCATCCTCCCATCATTTGGATGGTAGGGTAAGGAGAGTCAGGAGTAAGAAGACTGGGAAGATAGTAGGGCCCAGGTTGTTATGGGTTATGAATGCTAAACAGAGGATTTTATATTTGATCCTGGAGGTGATAGGGAGCCAATGGAGCTTTTTGAGTGGAGAGGGTGGTGGTGTGGAATGTAACATGATTAGACCTTCACTTTAGGAAAATCATTTTGGCAGCTGAGTGGAGGGAGGATGGACTACAATGGGAGAGACTTGAGGCAGGGAGACCAACCAGAAGGCTATTGTAATAGTACAGGTCAGAGGTAAGGATGGGTCTGGACCAAGGTGGTATCAGTGTCAAAAGAGGGTGGGGGCATATATTGAGAGATGTTAATGAAGGTAGAAGCTAAAGGACTTGGCAATAGATTGATATGAGAAAGAGTGAGGAGTTGAGGATAACACAGAGGTTGTGAGCCTAGGAGGATGATTAGGGTGTGATCAGGACATCCAGTTTGAGATGTCCAATAGGCAGCTAGAGATGTGAGATTGGAGGTTAGGAAATAGGTTAGAGCTGGATAAGTTAATATGGGAATTATCAGATAGAGATGATAATTGAATCTATGGGAGCTGATAAATTCACCAAATAAAATGATACAAGTATAATCCTCCAGTAAAGTTAAGTGCTTTCAATTCCAACTGTGAAAATCATTTCCTCTTTTCTTCCCTGGCTCTCCTTTCCAGACAGCCATAGAAGCATTTCTGGGACATTCACTTGAGTCTCTAGCTTTCTCATTGCCCAAGTTAACTATACTTAAGGAGAAAAAAAAAAAAAAGGAAAGTAGCAACCTCTTTATCCTCTCTTCCCCAGGACTATAATTAAGACTGGACAACTGGGGGTGTTACTCAGGGTGTTGAATTCTGAGGGCACTGAAAGTACTTGTAGTCCTTCAGCAAAGTAGAACCAACAGAGTTTAATGTCTTGTTAGCTGGAGTAATACATTATAATATGAAGCTACCAGAAAGTGAGCTGAGCTGAGCTCCTTTCCCATTTTGCTTCCCTCACCCTGACCTCTACCCTCCCTCAGCTGAGGGCATACTTCATGCCACTTGCCCTGGGAGCCACTTGGGATATTCTCCCTGGGTGCAAAAATTCCTACTTACAGTTCTTTCTCCTGAAGTAAGTACATAAATTTCAATTTAATCTAATCAGACAGGTGGCACAGAGTTCTAGGCTTGAAATCAGGAAGACCTGAGCTCAAATTTGGCTTCATTAGCTGTTGACCCTGGGCAAGTCACGTGATCTCTCCCAGTTTCAGTTATCTGTAAAATGGGAGTGATAACACCTACCCATAGGGTTGTCCTGAGGATTAGATGAAACAACATGTGAAAAGTGCTGTTCAAACCTTAAAGTACTTTGTAAATGTTAGCTATTGTTCTCTTTGTCTGATTCTTTCTCTCTCTCCCTCTCCTCTCTCTCCTTCTCTCTGTCTCTCCCCCTTCCTCCCCTCCTTTCTTTCTTTATCTTTCTTTCTCTCCCCCCTTCCCCCTTTCTCTCTTCCCCCTTTTCTCCCCCTCTCCCACCTAAATACCTTCCTTCTCAACCGATTTCTGATTCCTTTCTCTCTCCTCCTCCCCACAGCTTCACTTCTGGTTGTAAGTCCTTTCCCTGGCATTGGGTTCCCAGGTTTCTTGCCAGCCATGCAGAGCTAGCTTTGTATCCTCTGGTCAATTATCTCTCTGTCACTGCAAACACAAGTCCCAACGATCCCTTCCCCTCCCCCATTCTCCACTCCCACAATCCGTCCATCCTTGCTTCTTTCCCCAACACTGATGGCGATGTTAAACAAAGGATTAATTTCTATTTGTGGAAGAAGAGCCGCCTTAAATAAGCCAGAGGACATTGGCAGCTCCGTGAGCTCCCTTGCTCAGTGAGCCCCAGCAGAGTTAAGAGAATCTTAGGAAAGGGGAAATCATTTCGCAGACCATTACGGCTGGGAGGAAGCAGCAGGCTCAGGTTTTAATGAATATGGGATCAAAAGCATCTTAGTAAACCAGCCCTTAAAAACAAGTGCCCGGTGACTCTGGAGAGGGCATCGAGGCACTTCCAAGGGAAAACAAAGCTGTGAGTCAAAGGCATCACAAACCCACTTCCTCGCTTGTCCACGCTCCTGAGGATAATGTCAGGCTCAGAAATTAACTTTGCTGCTGTCCCAGTAGGGGTAAAAATAGAATCCATAAACATAGCTACTAGTAATTTCTAGCTTTGAGATCTTTTCAGGGAGAGCTGGTTCCCCACTGAGAGCCCTGAGGAGTAGATGAAGGACTGAAAGGGTACTGAGGACAGATCCTTCCACTTTCCCGAGAAGAGGACAGCAGGAGTCTGGGAGTAGGCTCCTGCTCCGAGGCCAAGTTCCCAGCAGAGACGTGGTGTTTTGGTTTTGGGGTTTTTTTGTTTGGTTTGATTTGGTTTTTAAATCTTACCTCTCCACCTCCCATTAAGATTATTTTGCCTGCTGAATTTCACTGCCTTTCCCCTCTCCTCTTTCTAACTCTAAGTTACAGTCCACCTCTCTCGAGAAGATTTACCGATTAACGCTATCCTCACTCTTGCGTGACACTCTGCTTTTTGCTGTAATGATAACAGCTGACATTTTTATGGTGCTTTACAAGGTAACTTACATCCATTGTGGCATTAGGTCAATAGCGTTGGAGTAGGAAGCCCTGGGTTCAAATTCCGTCAAACACTTGCTAGCTTCATGAACCTTGGACAAATCACTTAATCTCTCTGAGCATTCCTTATTCTGTAAAATGAAGATGAGAGAACCGAGGGGCTGGCTAGTGAAAATTTAACGACTGGCTCTTTGAAAAAAAAATACCCCATACACATTTTTGAGTCTAATCTGCATTATTAATATTTTCTCCATTCTTTTCTTAAGTCTTGACAATCGACAAACTTAAACCCTGATTTGTAGCATTTGCAGTTGGACCTGGCTTCAGCACACCTTCGGAGTACCTCCCAGAGTTTTTGTATCAAATGAGATAACGTACATAAATTGGTCCGCAAAGAAGGGGACGTAATATAACCTATGTGAAATTGCTTACCTTCTCAATGGGGGTGGGTGGGGAGGGAGGAAGAGAGAGAATTTGGAACTCAAAGTTTGAACAAAGAATGTTAAAATTGTTTTTACATGTAATTGGGAAAAAATAAAATATTCATTTTTTTAAAAAGGGAAATAAAAACACACACAAAAAGAAGGGAATGTGTAAATGTTATTTGTACTATTGTTGTTACCAAGCCTTGTACTATTATTATTATTTTCTCCCCAAAACACTGGCAAGTAGATAAGTGAAAGTTATTACTATCCTTATCTTACAGATAAGGAAATGAAAGATTCAGAAAAGTTCAATAATTTGCTCCATTAATAAATGGAAGAATCAGGAGTTGAATTCAGTTCTTCTGGATACAGATCTCATACACTTTTCACTTAATTATAGTGCCAGGCACATCGTAAATACTTCATAAAATCTTTATCTACCTATCACCTATGTATCTGCCTGTCTATCTCTATCATATCTATCTACCCATCTCTACCTATCTTTCTATTCCATTACCTGCATCAGTGTATAAGTAAGTATGCATAACTTGTTTCATATGTGGATTGTTCTGTCTCCTCACCTAGAAGAAGTGGCATAATATAATGAAAAGAGCTCTGGAAAGGTAGGGAACCCTCAGTTCTAATTCTAACATGCCACTTTGGAGCTCTGTGACCCAAGGAAAGTGATTTCACCCCTCAAGTAATTTTTTTAAAAAATGTTTTTAAATGAGGGGATTGTACCAAAGGAGTTTAGCCTTAGACACATCCTAAATCTGTGACCCTGGGCAAGTCACTCAATTGCTATCTGAGTCAGTTTCTTCATCTGTAAAATGGGGATAATAATAGCCCTTCCCTCCCAGGGTTGTTATGAGGATCAAATGAAATACTATTTGTAAAGCATTTTGCAAACTTTCAGGCCATATGTAAATGCTAGCTGTTACTATTATGTGATAATGTCTTTTCTAGCTCTAATTTCAGATTAGAAATTCTTTGAGAGGAGGGGGAATGTTTTCTATTTCTCTTGATTCCTCCCATGGTGACTTGCACAGGGTTCTGCACATTGAGGCGCGCAAGAGTAAACCTAATTATCCACCATGATGAAGATAAACCATGGCACAAGTAATTCAAAACTATGAATAATATAAAAGATACTTCTCTATGACTACAACTTCCTGTCCCACTTTTCAAACTCCCTTTTCCAGCTGTTAAACTTATTCTTTTGTTTCCATATCATGGCCTCCAGTCCCTCAACTTTCCTTCTTTTCCCCAGGTATCACCCTCTTTTTGTCTTATCTCTTTACCAGGCTTTGATCCCATGGTCAACCATTTCAATAACACAGTAAATATCATTCTATTATCCTTTGCTCCCTATGGCTCTGGTTTAGAAATTCTTAGGCATAGGATTATAGATATAATGCTGGTAGGAAATTTAGTAGTCAATAACCCAAACCCCCCTTGTTTATAGATGGAAGGAATGGGAGACCCAGAAAGGGAAAAGGATTGTCTAGGGTTCCAAAGAGAGTCAATGTCAGAGAGCAGAGAGTCACACTCAGGTCTCCTGACTCCTAATATGCATTTCTTTGCCACTGCCTGTTTTCTCCAGCCCTACCCCTAAGTTATCAGGTGTGTTTAAGAATTTCAACAATGGAAAAAGTTACAAAACTATCACTAGAAGGTCACAAAATCAGACATAGTGTTGTATCTAATTTCTGTATCTTCCCTTGTGCCTAGCACAGTGCTCTATACACAAAAGATACTTAACAAATGTTGGATGATTGACCAATGATCTGTGCTACATGCATGTTAGCCTAGCTATCCTGGGTGGCAGTAGCTCAAAATCCAATGATCCTATGAACTCCAATGGAGCCCTCACTGCTGCAATCCTAGTAATCTCTTTACAAAGTTACTTTAAGTGACTTCAGAGAAAATTGGGAAGACTTGAATGAGCTGACCCAGGGTGAAGTAAGCAGAGCCAGGAAAACAATTTATACAATAACAATATTGTCAAAACAAACAATTTTGAAAGACTTAGGAACTCTGATTAACACAATAACTGACCACAGCACCAGAGGACTCAGCCTCCTCATAAAGAGGTGCATTAATTCAGAGTGAAGATTGAGAGATATTGGGGGAGTGGGGTAGAGATATGGCCAATGCAAGAACTTGTTTTTCTCAAGTGTGTGTGTGTGTGTGTGTGTGTGTGTGTGTGAGAGTGTGTGTATGTAAAAGGAGGGTTTTTTTCCCTCTCAATTTGCTGGGGAGGAGAGGGAAAGTGTAAGGGAGAGAATGCAGGGTTTGAAAAGAAAATAAAATTGAATTTAAAAAACCAAGTGTCAAAGTAACTCTGTAAAGAATTAATTAATCAATCAACAAGTATTGTTTCTTGCTTACCTGTTTTGGCATTTTTTATCCCCAGCAATTAGCACAATGCCTGGCACATAGTTGGTGCTTAATAAATGCTTGTTAATTTGAGTTGACTTAACTCAGTTGCTAGGCACTGAGCTAAGCCTTGGAAATCATCTGTCTTCTTCAACAGATCAGCCCATGCTCTGCTTTGACTCTTTCCTCTGCGGTTACCATATTCCCTCATCTCTTAGGTTCTGAACCCCATTCTGGCAAAGAACAAACTCCTTTTCACATTTCCATTCACTTCAATCTACCTCCTCTCCTCCACCCTCCAATGTCCCACATTAGATCTTTCTACCCCTTCCACTTTATTCTCTAGACATCCCACTCATAATTAGCAAACTTCCTTTCTTAGCAAATTAGAAAACTCTTCTTCTCTTACTTTTTCCATCTTCTGGTATTCAATGAGACCTGGATCTCTCTGAACAATGCACCCCTAACCACCCTTTCCATCTTTTGTTACACTTTACATGTTCACTGACTCCTTGGTCCAACTGGGGAAGTTGGAACACTCCTAATCCCTTCAATCCCTCTATTATTATCATCACTCAAATATCTCTTCCTTTGAGTTTCACTCTATCCTAATTTGTTACTGAATCCAGATCTTGCATTGGCTCTTCTCTGCCAAACCCAAGGACATTCATCCCCATTTTTTTTCCCAATGAGTTCTATGCCTGGCTCACAGCATCCCTTTCTGCCCTTATTGCTGTTCCCATAATGAGAGGACTTTAACATATACATGTTGATCTTCCCTCAAATACCTTAACTTCCCATTTCTTCAGTCTATTCAACTCTCATGACCTAGTCTTCCATTCCAGAGATGGTTATTGTTGAGGTCAAATTTGGGAGAGTGGTTCGGGTGTGAAAGAATTCACTTAGACCTTCTCTGTAGCCATTCACTGAGAGCTTTTTATTGCATGACAAAGCATCATGGGTCTCCTTAGTAAGAAAGCTAAGTGAGACCCCAATATTTTGGAGAGTTATGCTTATATAGAGGTTTCAGAACGATGGTATAGTTTTTAGAGGTTTTTATGGGGATTAAAGATTAAAGACAGGACAAAAAAGAATTTTAATGACATAGGATGAGGGAGACAGGGAATTTTTTATGGTTTAAGGATTTAAGGATAGGGTAGTAGGACACAGGTTAAAAATTAAAGAACATGGGGCAGCTAGGTGGCACAGTGGGTAGAGCTCTGGCCTTGGAGTCAGGAGGACCTGAGTTCAAATACGGCCTCAGACTAAACACTTGACACTTACGAGCTGTGTGACCCTGGGCAAGTCACTCAACCCCAATTGCCTCACCAAAAAGCAAAAAACAAAAGCAAAAAAAAATTAAAGGACAGGGGAACATGGAATGAGGGACACAAAAGCAATTCTTTTGGTACAGGTTCAAAATAAGGGGGAAAAGACTTTAGGATGCCTTTAAGTTACAGAATAAGCTACAGGACTTCACAAAGTATTGGAAAAGCCAATCCTTAATGTTCTTTTTAACCCTTAGGGCACTATTTGTATCCACATCATTTATAACCTTGATCTGACCATTATCTGTAAGTATTTCACTTCATGCTCAAGAATTCTGAAATTCTTTTATCTGATCATAATATTTTCACATTCCATCTCTTCTTATCCATTACTACTCTTAAACTTACTCTCCTTCACTGTGATCTCTTATCCCTCTACCCCTCAATATACTGCAGGCTATCCACCCTGTTCTAGATATATGCAAGACTTAAGTGAACCAGTCTGATTCTAGTGTCTTCTTCTTTCAAATACTTTGCTCCTTTGAACTATCACCATTCACATATTTCCAAACCTCAACCTTAGATTGCTTCCACTAATCACCTCCTTTTTTCCCAACTCACATGCATCTGAACAGAACAGGAAGAAGTCACAAAACCATGATGATTAGGTCTATCACAAATTTATATTGTTTAATCTCAACTAGGCCCTCACTACAGCAAAGTAATCCTTCTACTACTCTCTAATCAATTTTCTATTCCATTCACTTCAACAGCTGTTTCAAACTTCCCCTTCTGTCCTCAACCATCTCTTTTATTCCACTGAAAGAATTGAATCCACTTGCTGAAAGCACCTTCTTTTCATCTCTCATCCCTCTGACATCATCTCCAACTATCTCCTTCATTCCAATCTGTGATTGACAGCCCTTCTCTTTGCCAAGGCCAGTCCCTCTACATATACCCTTGAGCTCAGCCCCTCCAGTCTTCTCCAGCAGATTAACTCCTCTATCATCCCTATTCTCTCTCTCTAATCTCCATTCTCTTTTCACTTATTAGCTTATTCCCTGTGGTTTATAAATATGCCCAAGACTTCCCTATATTTAAAAAACCCTCACCAGATCCTACCATCTCTTTTTCTATTGTCCTATATCTGTCCTTCTCTTCTTAGCTGTTGTTGTTCTTCATCCTTCATTGTGCATGGATTGGATTTAAGTGAGGCAGAGTTGCACAAAGTTGTCAGCCTCCCTCCCTCTTCCAGTTATTGAAGTCCAGTGGCAAGACAAAAATCAAGATACCTGGCAATGGCCTAGGTTACAGTGGATGACCTTGGTGTCTTCCATGTCTAACCAAGCTTTCCCAAAATGCACTCCCCAGCTTTACAACACTTGCTTTAGCCATCTTCATGGCCATTGGAATAAATTGTTCTCATCTGCCCATTCTGCCAGCGGAAGTACCCACATCCGTGGGGTAGACACACCCCTACCTTACCAATGAGTTTGAGGTCTGTCGGTTACCCTCACCCTGGTTTAGCCATCTGCTGAGATGGTTTATTGGGGTGTGGCTGCTGCAGATGTTATAGCTTCTTGGAGGCACAGGCGAGAGTTGGGTGGCAGGTGGACACCAAAGGTGGATGAGCAGCCCTGAAAAGGGCAAGCCCTCCCACCAGAGGGGCTAGGCCCCCTTGAACACTTATATACCTTTTCTTAGCTAAACTCCTTGGAAAAGCAATCCATACTTAGCACCTCTAATTCCTCTCGTATCACTCTTATAAACCCTCTGCAATCTAGCTCACCATTCAACTGAAACTGTAGTCTCCAAAGTTATTAATGAGCTCTTAAATGCCAAATCTAATGGCCTTTTCTTAATTCCTCATCCTTCTTAACTTCTCTGTACCAATTGACACTGTTGACCACCTCTCCTGGAGATTCTATCCTCTCTAGGTTTTCATGACGTTACTTTCAGTTCTCCTACAATTCTCATTGTTCCATCTTAGTTTCCTTTGCTAGATCTTAATCATATTACAGGCACCAGCTATGAGTATTCCCATACATTTCTTTCCTGGGGTCTCTTCTCTTCTCCCTCTATACTATTTCACTTGGTGATCTCATCAACTCTCATGTGCTTAATTATCATCTCCATGCAGATAATTCTCAGATCTATATATCCAGCTCTAGTTTGTCTCCTGAGCTCCAGTCCCACATCACTAACTGCCTATTGGGCGTCTCAAACTGGATACCCTGTAAGCATTTTATTCTCAACATCTCCAAAATAGAATTCACTATCTTTCCCAAAATGCACTCCCCAGTTCCAAAATTCCCTATTATTGTAGATAGCACCACCATGCTCCCAGTCACTCAGGCTCATTCTTTCAATGTCATAATGGTCGTCTGTGTAGAGCTAGAAAGGATCTTAGAAGCCAATGAGTCCAACCCTTTCATTTTACATATGAAGACAATGAGAACCAGAGAGATTAAGTGATTTGTCCAGGGTCACACAGATAGTGTTTGTTCTCTCCCCCATTAGAATATAGCTTCCTTGAGGGCAGGAGACTGTTTTGATTGTATTTATTTCTCCAGTACTTAGAACAGTGCTTGATATATTTATTAAATATGCATTTAATAAATGCTTTTTAATTCATTCATTCATTCCTGTTTTTTAAAAAAGCAGCACAAGACCATGTCAAAGAAGCAATTGTCATTCATGTTCTTTGACTTCTACTTTGCCACTGAGAGTTGTAGTCAGGGTTCTTCCATTACATTATTTAATAGTTCTTCCTTTAAGACATGATATTTGTAAATAAGATTAACAAAATTATCATTGCAAAAAGTTTAGTGATTATGACTCTCTTTAGAGGTGGGGAAAAATCATCAACAACATTGTTGAATAATCCAATGGGGCTTCTCAAATGAGAGCATGATTTTGGATTCATGTTACCGGCATTCCAGTCAGAGGATAAAATGCACATGAGGTGGGATAGGGATTATATCAGGTATCATTTGTCTTTGGTTGGGTATCTTATCTAGATTAGATTCAGATGCAGGCACCAGAAAGAAGCAATTCTAGGAGCTGACTGGGTACAGGTGCCCATGCTGAGTCATGAAATAAACCCTCAAACAGATCTTTCAGAGGTCACAGAGGCATGTAATGGCCAGCTCATCTGAACAGCTACATTATCCATCTAGTCAAAATTACATATAATTTCATTTTCAGCAAGAGAAGAGTCATTTTGTGACAGACTCCCCAGCATATTCCTCATATTAGCTATTCCAGATTGTATTGCTCAAACTATTTTGACCCATGAGCTTGACTTTGATTTTGAAATTCTAGAATTCATAATTAAAGGAACCATTTATAAACACTTAGGGAAATAGTCATCATTATGAACCAGCATGGATTCACCAAAAATAGTCATGTCAGACTAAATTAATTTCCTTTTCTGAAGGACCAGAAATTCTTGAATAAATATTCTTATCAAGCATTGTTATTTTGACTTTTATTGAGACCAACAAAATATAGGGTATGAATGCAAATATTATCATGTAGAGATTTGTGAAATTTATGATGTTAAAAAGGCATTGTTATACTCAAAAAGTATGTTCTTATACCCAAAAAGGGTGTGAGCTATTGCCATATAATACAATTTAATTTTGGCTTGACAACATAACTCACAATATCCTTGTGAACAAGATGGAGAAATATGGGTTGGATGATAGTACTGTTAGGCAGATCATCGCTTGTCTTCCCCTTCCCCCACCTTTGCTCTGAATCTTCTCTTCACTCAGATGAACATTCTCAGTTGCTTCAAGTGATCCGCAGATGGCATAGACTTAAGGCATTTCATCTTGTTTACCTTATTCTGGATACTTTCTCCAGATTATCAATATACTTCTTAAACTGTGGCATGCAGAGTTGACCACAATACTCCAGATGAGATCTGATGAGGGTGGAGTCCAGGGGCTCTATCCCCACCTGACTTCTGCAAGCACTGCAAGCACTGCCATGCAGTCTAAAGTTTCAATGACTTTTTTTGGCTGCCTCATCTCACTGCTGACTCATATTGACCTTGAAGCCCATTAAAAACCCCAAGTCATTTTCAGACTAACTGTCCCCTAGTCATGCTTCCCCCATCTTGTCCCTGTGAAGTTCATTTTTTATTTTACCCAAGCATAAGACTTCATATTTCTCTTTATTTGGATGATTAGATTCAATCCAATGCTTTTGCCTGTCAAGATCTTTTTGGATCTTGACTCTGTAATTCAGTGTATTAGCTCTCCTTCCCAGACTTGCACCATTTGCAAATTTGATGAGCATGCCGTCTATGCTTTTATGTAAGTCCTTGATAAAAATGTCAAACAGACTTGCAGTTAAGATGGTATCATGAAAGGTCACAGAGGAGCCCAACCATCCCACATATACTCCATCAAAGATCCAAAAATAGCACCAGACCAAATAACGATTAAGAAATCCAAAAAGCAACTACTCTAAGTGGTTTTATCCAGCCCAGGAACTGCACAAAATGATAGCCAGAAGGCTGAAGAATCCTTCCAGTAGGAAAGCTAGTGTGATGTAGGTAAACAGCTTGAAGCCTAACATCACTCAGGCCAGAGATGTTCCAGAATACCAGAGGTCTTCAGCCCTCTGCCCCCGGTGGGCAGGAAGCTCTGCAGACAAAGACACCCCAGAGTGCTAGGAACCCTGCAGCACTTTGACTGTGAATGCAGAGACAGGAACAAATACAGAAAGGAGCACAATTATGCTGTGACTGCAATGCTTCCAGGGCAACTGGAGGTCCACAATAATGTGACCTGAGACACTACAGAGGCCCTGAAAAACACAGTGCTCTAAACGCAGATGATCCAAGGGACCTGAAACCTGCCAACATTCTGAGTGCAGATACACCAGGGGAGGTGAAATCAGTGGCAGGAACCCAGGTAATTGGGGTCAGAAACAAAAAGGGTCTAACTTTCCCAGCCCTGAGTTTGGAAACAAGCAGAGCCTGGCCCTGGCACGAAATCCTAAGTCAGGAACTGAAGCTAGAGATATGAGAAAACATAAGACCCCAAATGTGGTAGAGGAATATTTTGAGTCAAGAGATGCCCAAGAGATACACACAGAGGAAGAGCATAACTCCACAACTTTAAGCAGAGGCTAAGGGGCAAAATGGCTTGGTCATAAGGTCCAGAAGACTACCTGAAAGAAATGAAATGAGAGATAAAGAGTGAAAATATAAATTAAGTAAGAGAAATGAAGGAAGGAATTGAAAGGAGAATAAATGGCTCCGAAAAGAGGGTGAAAACTGCTCAAGGAAAGAACCCTAAAAATTAGAATGGGACAAACAGAACTCAATGATTCCATCAGACAATAAGAAATACTAGAACAAAATTTACAAAAAAATCTAAATAGAAGAAAATGTAAGGCGTCTACTGTCAAAAATAACTAACATTAAAAAAACTCTAGTTCAAAGAGAGAGAATTTAAGAATCATGGTTAAAAAACCATGACTCATTTAAAAAACAAACAAACCTGGGTAACATATTTCAAGAAATTATAAATGAAAACTGCGCATATCTATTGGAACCAGAGGGCAAGGTTAAAAAAGGATCCATTGGCTTCTGTTTCCTGGAAGAAATGCCAAAACAAAAACTCCCAAAAATGTCTTAGCCAAAATTTAGAGCTTCCAGGTCAAAGAAAAAAAATAGTGTATGTAGTACTTCAAGTTAAAGTACTAAAAAACTACAGTCAGGATCACATAAGACTTGTCAGCTACTACCTAAAGGAGAGAAAATCCCAAAGGGAAAAGGTAAAAGCTTTATAAATAAGAATAATTTCCCCTCAAGCATTGTGTCTCATCCTACAGGGGGAGTACAGATTTTTAATGGGATAAAGGATTTTCAAGCATTCCTGATTAAAATACCCGAGGTGAGTAGGTACTTTGAAATATAAACATAGGATCCAAAATAAATCTAAAAAGATAAATATATTTGAATAAATGGAAAGGGTTAAATTGAGGGTAGGCAAACTATATCCAATGGGCCAGCTCACTGCCTATTTTTTTATGGCCAGTGAGTTAAGAATTATTAAATACTTTAGTTAAAAATACAAAAACCATTCTTAATTCATGGTTTATACAAAACTAAGCAGCAAGTGGATTTGGGCCATACTCTTACTTTGCTTACTCTTGGGCTAAATCATGATAAAGTGATCACATTCTAATAGGAGGAGGAGGACAGGCAAGTGTCTTTTCAGAGGGAGTTAAGGAAGACAAACAGAAAGCCTAAGGGTAATTATAGGTAATAGGGAAGTAATAAAGAGCCACTGGAGTTTATTAAGCCAGGGAGTGACAAAGTCAGACCTGTGCTTTAGAATATCACTTTCTGCTTTGGGTAGGGTGTCTTAGAGACAGGAGAAACTTGAGGAGAGAGGCCAATTAAGAGTCTGTTGAAATGGTCCAGGCAGCCTCAAGTATGTTCCCTCTCTAAATTATTTGCAATAATAATGATAGCTAACATTTACTATGTGCCAGATACTGGGCTAAGAGCTTTACAATTATTATCTCATTTAATCCCTGTGAAGTAGTTTATAATCCCCATTTTACAGATGAAGAAACTGAGACAGAGGTTAAGTGACTTTCCCAGGGTCACGTAGCTAGTAAATGTCTGAGGTCAGATCTGAATTCAGGCCTTCCTGACTCCAGGATCAATGCTCTATCCACTGTACCAGTTTTGTATATATCATATCTGTATATTCCTATTTATGTATATGCCATCTTCTCCACCAGAATACAAGCTCTTTGAAAGCAGAGGTGTTCCACTTTTATATTTTGTATGCCCAGTATTAGGGGCAGCTCAGTGGATAGAGTTCTGGGCCTGGAATCAGGAAGACTCATCTTCCTGAATTCAAATCTGGCCTCAGACACTTTCTAGCTGTGTGACTCTGGGCAAGTCACTTAATCTTGGGTGCCTCAGTTTCCTCATCTGTCAAATGAGCTGGAGAAGGAAATGGCAAACTACTCTGGTGTCTCTGCCAAGAAACCCCAAAATGGGGTCACGAAGAGTGACACATGACTAGAAAAAAAAAAAAACAACAGAACACACTGGCACATAACAAGCACTTAATAAATTCTCTATCTATCCAAGCTCAGAAGTGTGTGGAGTACCCAGCACTTGTATAGATGTGGTCTATCTTAACCTCATGCTCTGAAACATAAATGGCATGGTCAGTCCTCCCCAGGCACTGGAGGTATATGTGAAATAGTGCCTTCTGTTTCTGCCAGCTGTCTGAATCCACCTCAAAGTTCAAGAAGGTCAAGTCCTCTTAGCTGGTTAGGGACCCTGTATGTTGACATGCCACTCTAATAATATAAGGGACTCCAATAGACACATATGTAATGTTCTACAGATGTAACCCAACTTCAACTGCTCTTCTCGTGGAAACTTGGATACTGTTATTGTGTCATTAAGAGGGAATATAATCTTAGAGAAAGTTACAGTTCAACTGTCATCTTGGAGTGACTATTAATTGCCATAGATGGAGGAGACTGAGGTACGAGAAAGGAATGAGAACTTTTCTAAAGAGAACTTTTTTCCTGAGAAAATTATTTTTGAGAAAGATTAAAGAGATATTTCCTGATAAATCTGGTTTAAGGCTTATCTTATAAAGAAATATTATGAAGAGAATTCTTTTTTTTAGTTTAACATAAAGAAACATTTTAAAAAGTACACTTAATAGCATTTTTTTCCAATTACATGTAAAGATAGTTTTCAGCATTCATTGTTGTAAGATTTTGAGTTCCAAATTTTTCTCCTTTCCTCCCTCCACTCCCCCCTCCTCAAGGCAGCAAGCAGTCTCTTGCTTCTGGGTTTTGTTGGTAATATATAGAAATGATGATTTGTGTGGTTTTTTTTCTATATCCTTCAACTTTGCTAAAGTTGTTAATTGTTTCAAGTAGTTTTTTAGCTGATTCTCTAAGTATACCATCATATTATCTGCAAAGAGGAATAGTTTGGTTTCCTCATTGTCTATTCTAAATCCTTCAATTTCCTTTTCTTCTCTTATTACTAAAGCTAATATTTCTAGCACAATATTAAATAATAGTAGTGATAATAGGTATCCTTGTTTCACCCCTGATCTTATTGGGAATGCTTCTAGCTTCTCCCCACTACATGAAATGCTTGCTGATGGTTTTAGATAGATACTGCTTATCATTTTAAGGAAAACTCCATTTATTCCTAAGCTCTCTAGTATTTTTAATAGGAATAGCTGCTGTATTTTGGCAAAAGCTTTTTCTGAATCTATTGCAATAATCATCTGTTAGTTTTGTTATTGATATAGTCAATTATGCTGATAGTTTTCCTAATATTGAATGAGCCCTGCATTCCTGGTACAAATCCCACCTGGCCATAGTGTATTATTCTGGTGATAAATTGCTGTAATCTCTTTACTAATGTTTTATTTAAAATTTTTACATCAATATTCATTAGGATAATTGGTCTATAATTTTCTTTGTTTGTTTGGCTCTTCCTGGTTTAGGTATCAGCATAATATTTGTGTCATAAAAGGATATGAAGAGAATTCTTGAGAGATTTTTGACAGCTTTTCTGAAAGATCTGAATGGTGGGACTGTGTTCCCAGAGTTTAGGAGAAGTCAGAAGTTATAGCCAATGATCAGAGGTAACTCTGGCTGATTTTAATTACAGAGATATATCTTTGAAATATTTAAATATAGATTAGAAAAGCACTTATTAAGTGCTTATTTTGTATTAAGCATTGTGAATACAAACTGGAAATTCAAGTACTCAATTCATATTCTAAGTAGGGAATAATAGATTTATAGAAGAATTCATCAGCAAAGCAGATGGAAAAACTTGGTGGTCTTTAGGGTTCAGCTATAAGGTAGATAGCAAGTTTCACAGGGTTCTTAGGGTGCAGGGGTAGGGTGGATAGTAATGGGTATGAACAGCCATGTCTACCCCATATCCAAGGGCCTGGAGAGGTTCAGACACATAGCTGTTGGAAAGGTGAGACTCTGGTAAGATCTGAGAAGGCAGACTAGGGTATTGGGGAAAGGTGTCCTGAGACAATCTAGTGGACTCCACTTTCTAGCACCTACTGGTGAGAACTTGGATGAATAGGAGTTGGGTTGGAGCTACTGAGGAAGGGGGTCCCACGTCAATTTACTTGCACTGTTAACAAAAAAAAATTGGGGTGTTTGAGAAAAAGAGAGAGAAGAGAGAAAGTTTATGGAAAAGAGGATTCTCCAGTTTATTTTATAAACTGATGTAGGGGCTCAGAACTAATCTGATTAATTAACAAATGAAATTACACATTTTTATTAATTTTTGAGGAAATATTTTGAGGAAACATATCCCTTGTATATTTAAGAACCTGGGACGTAACTTGATAAGGTAGTGAGTCATGAAGGGAACGAGATATGGTATTTTGTTCTATTTGTTGACAGAGTATTATATCACATTTTTGACCTGATGCCACTTAGACTGTAAGTGGAGGTCTCCTTTCCAACCATGCTATAAATTGTTGGTTGAGACATAGGGGAATACTATTTAAATGGTCAAAATGAAAACGTCAGGATGCAGTGGGTGCCACTAGACTGGGGATAGAGGAAGATTACATGCCACTACCTTCATAGGAAAAGTCTGTTTGTGGTGGGGAAGATAGAGGATCTTTGCTTTTTTTCCCCCCTCTCTTGTTGTATATGGTCAGTCAGTCAAACAACTAAGGGCAGCTAAGTGGTAGAGTGGATAGAGTGCTGGGCCTAGTCAAGAGACTGATCTTCCTGAGTTCAAATTTGGCCTCAGACACTTACTGGCTGTGTGACCTTGCATAAGTCACAACTCTGTCCCAATTTTTCATCTGTAAAATGGGTAGGAGAAGGAAATGGCAAACCACTCCAGTATCTTTGCCAAGAAAACCCCAAATGGGGTCACAAAGAGTCAGACATAACTGAAAAATGACTAAACACAAGTGCTGGGGATACAAAGAAGGGAAAAAGATAGTCCCTGAACTTGAGGAGCTCACAATCAAATCAGGGAGACACAAAGCAAATGACTATGTACAAATAAGCTCTTTCAAGATAAATAGGAAATAATTTTTAGAGGAAAGACACTAGAATTAAGGGAGATTTGGAAAGATTTCCTATAGAAGTTGGGATTTTGTAAGGAACCAGGTCATAAGGTATATGCTGAGGAGGCCCAGACTGTGGAGGACAGCAGCAGATTATCAAACTATCAATGCCTTAAAGATTGACTCTGGAGTATTTGTTTCAGACTGACTCCATAGCTATGAATGTGGCGGTCAAGGGCTTCATGTCTTGAGTTCCTATTTCCCTTCTGGAAAATACCTGTGCAGGACTAAATGAAGAAATGATCACACTATAGAGAAGATTAAAAGTTTCTTTTTCATACAACCCTGGGCCACAGTTGAGGGTGAAGAGGAATATATCACTTAACTGGATTATTGTTCTAAACAATTTTCTGGTTGAATCAAAACCCATTGCATGCCCCAGAGTTGGGCCTAGGATGTCTGTCTCCTCACCCTGTGCATTTTTGCTGTAAATGTCACCTAACTATCATGTGATAGCTCTAGATTAGATAAGGACCTATGACCAAGTAGACTTGTATAATCTTTATTACGTCATTTTACATAGTATTAAACATCCCAGTTTTATATTGCCTACAATCTGTTTTCTTTCAAATAGCTCATAAAAATTCTCAGTAGAAAAGGACACCCTTCTACCCATCAGTTACTAGAGTAAGAACTCACCATTTTACAAAAACTGCTATGAAAACTGGACTGCAGTCTGGCAGAAATTAGGTTTAGACCAACAATCATACCATATAACACGATAAGCTCCAAATGGGCATGTGACTTAGGTATAAAAGGTCATGTCATAAACAAATTAGTAGAAAAGGAAGAAATCACCTTTTGGATTTATGAATAAAGAACAAATTCACAACTAAACAAGTGATAAAGAAGATCACACAAGAGAAAATGGACAATTTTGATTATATGAAATTAAAAAGATTTTGCACAAAAACATTAGAAAAGAAACAGGTGGAGGGGGGGAGGTGGAAATCTGCAACAAATTTCTCCGATAAAGGTCTCATTTCCCAGTCATATAAGGGACTGATTCAAATTCACAAGATTAAAAGTTATTACCCAATAGATAAATGGTTAAAGGATATTAAAAGGTAGTTTTCAAAAGAAGAAATCTGAGATATCAAAAATTATATGAAAAATGCTCTAAATTACTAGTAATCAAGAAATGCAAATTTATGCAACTTTCCATGTCACACCCATCATAATTTCCAAGATGTCAAAAGCTGAAGGGCTGTGGAAAATAGACATAGTAATGAATGCGTTGTTGATGAAGCTTTGAATTGGCCCACCTATTCTGGAAAGCAAATTGGAACTATGACCAAAAAGTTACCAACCTATACATATCCTTTGACCTAGTTATACCATTACCAAGCCTATATTCCAAAAAAATCAAAGAAAGATGAAAAAGATCTACATGTACAAAAATATTTATAGCAGTTCTTTTCATGAAAATTAGATACTTGAGGGGACTGTCCATCAATTGGGGAATAGCTAAACAAATTGTTTAATCCAGGGTGACCCGGATTTAGATCTCGGCTTTGCTACTTACTACTTCTTCAATCATAAGCAAATTATTTCACCTCTTTGGGCCTCAGTTTCTTTATCTGTAAAATGAGAGGGTAGGAATAGAATTATTTCCAAGGTCCCTTCTGGCTCTTGATTCTATGATCAAGGCTTCGATGCCACATCCTGACCATCTGCACACCATGCTGCCTGCACTCTAGTCATCATCCCCATTCTCTTCCTCTCCTACCCACCACGTACACACCCACTGGAACCTTAGATTCCATCTGGGGGATGTCAGGCTCTGACAGGCCATTTTCTTGCCCAGAAATAGACCTCCACATAGTTTCCTGGTCATATCCACACTAGGCTCTACCAAGACATAATCCACTCCATTCATTACATTCTAGCTCCCTTTCATGTGGTCTTCCCCCATCAGAACATAAGTTCCTTGAGGGCAAGGGCTGTATTGCTTACTTAAGTAGCATATACTTTGAATATACTCTTCCAGCTCCCACCTGCACTAACAGGTCAGGGGCCCAGTGTGTGGCTATTAGGTCCCCTCAGGACTCTAGGGGTAGCCCTGAAGGGTTGAGGAGTTGTCTTTTCCAATAAATTTTATTATTCATTTCTACTATTTGACTGACAATTAACTGGCCAGATGTAATTACATTTTAATTAGGGGTATTTACAAAGGTGGTATAGTTGATACAGTTGATATTAAACATCCCCCAGAAGTCTATGACACAGTGTCCTCACAGGTACATACAGAGTCCAGGAGGAAGTGGGCTCAAGCTCAGAGAGCATATGTGGCAAAGGGTTAACTCAGAGTTCCTGGAAGTCCTCTTGGTAGACTCAAGATGTTTTGCTTCTGTCATATGGTGTTAGCTTTTCTGTTGGGCTCTTCTATGTAGAGCCTATAATCTGCTTTCCTTATCAGATCCAATTTGTCCTTGGCTCCTCATGTAGGCAGACACTGCTATCAGATGTTCCAGGGATGCTGCTGGGACACCAAGAAAAAAGTCCAAATCCAGGGGTCCAAGTGGGCTTTGTAGACTGTTGTCAGTTGATTGCTGATGAGAGAGAAAAGGAAAATCCTCTAGATGACCTCCAAAATTCATGAAAGCCTTCTTAGTTCAAGGGCAGAGATGGAGGGTGGGGGGAAGGGAAGAGACAGAGATTTATTTTGTTTTATATAGAGAAAAGGTTTTAATTCTCTTCCTCTTCATCTCTGCCTCTTGCCTTCCCTTGGCATCCTTCAAAATCCCAGCTAAAATCCCACTTTCTACATGAAGTGGAATTTCATTATTAGTGCTTTCCCATGAGATTATCTCTAATTTATCCAGCATATATTTTGTTGACACATAGTTATTTGCATGTTGTTTCCCTTATTAGAACAGGAGCTCCTTGAGAGCAGGGACTATTTTTTGCCTTTCTTTGACCAATGCTTAGCTTAGCATAGTGCCTGACCCTTAATAAGCACTTAATAAATGTTTGTTGATGTGACTCCCAGTCCTGGATTCCCACCAGCCCACCTCCTATCACTAAAGTAAAATCATTTATGTCATACAAGTAAACTAATGTGTTCTTGATCCAGGACATGGCAAACTCTAAATCCAAGAAAATGCCCTCAAATATCCTCAAATATCAATGATAAATCAACCTACTTCCCCCCACTTCTTCTCCCAAAGGGAGACTCCACTGTGCCTGTTTTGATACCAAACCAAGCCACTGCAGAATTCTGACTCCCACCTGATAAAATGCCCCCAAACAAATAACTAAATGAAATCACGGGGTGGGGCATGAAAGTGAAAAATAAAAAGCACACTCAACACTCAAAACCCTGGCTCCCAGGGAATTGAGCATGATGGGAGTGAAATTCTATGGAAACCCTTGTGTCAGAAAACTTCCCAGGCCAGCAGGACTGTGGAGTGTTGGGTCCAGTTGAGTTCAGAGAGGTGGTGCCTCCTGGTACTTCCAAAACAATTCAACAGCCAGATTTCGTTCACAATCAAGGCACCAAGGTTTCCAGAAGACCCAAGAGTGATTCAGAAGCCCTCAGTGGGTAGAATGGCCACCACCAAAAGCAGGCCACAGGCATCATCTGGGTCCTTTCAGTTCATTTCCAACAAATAATACAACAAAATATATAGGATTACCAAAAACAAAAACAAAAACAAAAATAGTTATATTGGGAGGGACTTTTCACCAGGAAAAGGTAGAAATCAGAGATGAAGAAATTTCCACCAGGAGCTCTGCCCACAGGCAGGTATTAAAGTCTAAAAGTTAGCCTTGGCAAAGAAGTGAAAGGAGGTCCCCCCCCCCCCCCGCAACAGCAGGGCACTTTGACTAGAACAGAGAGTGTGTTCTAGACTAAGGATTCTTAACTGTGGTCTACAATTTGGATGGGAAAAAAATTTATATCTTTATTTTAATATAACTGGTTTCTTTTGTAATACTATGTATTTTATTTTATGCATTTAAAACACTCTTCTGAAGAGAGAGGTTCATAGGCTTGACCAGATTACCAAAACGGTACATGACACACAAAAAGGTTAAGAATCCCTGGTTTGTAGGGGAGTGCTATGAAATCAGATTTGAATGTAAGTGGGAGCCAGATTGTGAAGACAGGCTTTAAATGTCAGGCTCAAGGGCTTGTGTTGTATTCTAAAGGCATTAGCTGACCTTTGAAGATTTTTGAGGAGGTGCAGGGAACTGTGGATGGGGCAGTTACAGAGTCAAATCTGTGGTATTTTAGAGAAAATCCATAAGAGGTAGCCTGGCATGGTAAATAGAGAACTGGCCTTGGATTCAGTGAAGCCGGTTCAAGTTCTGCCCCTGACAAATACTGGCTGTGTGACCCTGGGTAAATCATTTAACCTCTCTGGTCCTAAAAGGTACAGACCTGCATTGTTAGAGAGTTTCCTATTTCATTAAAATAATAGGTCAAGTCCGTATTCCTATCATTATCCTGTCAATTTAGTAGCTATTATATGGGATAAGTTGGGGGGAGGGGAGATTGCAGACAAGGAAACAATTAGGATCATTATTTTAACGATTCACGCAAGAGATGAAGGTCTGAAGGCTGTGAGAGTGAAGAGAAAGGTATTTATCACCATTCACTCCAACATGGATTCCATTATCTGTTCAACCTTCATCTCTACCTTTACCAACACTAATATAATTGGTTTGTTTGTTTACTGCAGCTCTTCCCTCGGACTGGATTAAGCAGAGCTGGAAGACACTTTGGAGATCATTGAGTCCAAGGGCTTGATTTGAAAAAAATATCTTAGGATCATGGATTTGGAGGTCAAATAGAACTAAGAGATCATCTGTTCCAATTCTCCCATTCTACAGATAAGGAAACCGAGGCCTTAAGAGCCTGAAACTTACCTGAGATAATCACAATATTGTTATTGTTGCTGTTAAGTCATTTCAGTCATGTCTGACTCTTCATGACCCCATTTGAGGTTTTCTTGGCAGAAATACTAGAGTGGTTTGCCATTTCCTTCTCCAGCTCATTTTACAGATGAGGAAACTGAGGCAAATAGGGTTAAGTGACTTGCCCAGGGTCACCCAGTAAGTTTCTGAGGTCAGATTTGAACTCAGGTTTTCCTGGTACCAAGTTTTGATATCTATCCATTGCACTGTCACCCACAAGGGCCAAAACCCATTCTCTGGTTTCAAAGCCAATGTTCTTTCTGCTTTATCCTGCTATTTCCAGTCCCTGAGATAAACACGACTCAGAGTGATGACATCAGGTGCCCAAGGTCACACAAGTGGTAAGCAAACAGCAAAGCCAGGTTTTGGACCCAAGTCTCCTGAGTTTTTCCAGTGCTCTTTCCAGGACAACAGGACACCCTCTCATCAGTATGCACATGTTCTGCCCTTCCTTGTGTAGGGATTTTTTAAACTATGTCTTGGTATGTAAATATTATTTCTTTTCTATTTGACTAGCACCTCCAAGTGGAAGGGGCCATATTTCCTTTGTAATATTGGGAGATGTCTCCTTCCTACTCTGGTCAATCAAGCCCCGCCCCTTCTCTCTCTCTCTCTCTCTCTCTCTCTCTCTCTCTCTCTCTCTCTCTCTCTCTCCTTCCTCCCTTTCCCTCCCTCTCTTTTCCTTCCTCTTTCTCTCTCCCTCTCTCTTTCTCTTCCTCTTTCCCTCTTTTTCCCTCTCTCTCTCCTTCTCTCCTCTCTTCTCACCACCCCTTCCCTCCCCTCCCTAAGTGGGTTGAGTAACTACCAAATAATGCCACCTGAATTAGGAGAGACCGAGCAATTCATCTTCTGTACACTGGCTATCATATTACTGGCTCTTAGAATGGAACTGTTTTAGATCTTGGTGGGGGTGGTGGGTGGGTCGAGGCAGAGTTTTATGAGATTATCTAATCTAACTCTCTCACTTCACAGATAAGGATCCTGAGGTACAGCCAGGATAAATGTTTAACAACCAACTCTCTGGGGAAAAAATACAGACTTTCAAGTGTAATCTGCATTATTAACTTTTTATCCTTTAGTTTCTTAAACCTCAACAATTCACAAAACAGTAACTCAATCCCTAATTTGTACTGTTTGCTGATTTTGGGGGTGCAAATGCTAACAGAAAAAATTTAGCAATCTTCTCTTAAGAACTTGTAAGATCTGGTTCCAACATGCCAACAGGCCATAATCAATCAATAAACATTTACTGAGTGTCTACTATGTGCCAGCACTATGCAAAGCACTGGGGATACAAAAAAAAGGCAAAAGGCAGCCCCTGCCCTCGAGGAGCTTACAATCTAATAAAGGAGACAACATGCAAACAACTATACACAAAGCAAACTATATACAGAATAAATAAGAAATAATTATCAGAGGGAAGGCACTGAAATTAAGAGGAGTTTGGGAAGACTTCCTGTAGAATCTGATATTTTAGTTGGGACTTAAAGGAAGCCAGAGAAGTCAGTAGTCTGAACAGAGTAGAGGGAACATTCCAAGAATGGGGCAGAGAGGCGCCGGAGGGGAAGGGGAAGCCACAGAGAATTCGAGGAACCAAGAGATGGAGTGTCTTGTTTTGGAACACCTGGGGGCCAGTGTCACTGTAATGAAGAGTACCTATTGAGAAGTAAGGTATAAGAAAATTGGAAGGGGCAGTTAGGTGGGGCAATGGATAGAACACTGGCCCTGGAGTCAGGAGGATCTGAGTTCAAATCCGACCTCAGATACTTGACACTTACTAGCTGTGTGACCCTGGGCAAGTCACTTAACCCCACTGCCTAGCCAAAAAAAAAAAAAGACTCACTATGTTCTGATACAAAGACCAAAAAACTGTAAAAAAACAAACAAACAAACAAACTGGAAAGGAAAGGGGGGCTAGAATATGAAGGGCTTTGAATGCCAAATGAAGCATTTTGTATTTGTTCTTTGAGGCTATAGAAAGGCTGAATGGGGAATGGATTAGAGTAGGGAGAGACTTGAGGCAGGCAGATCCACCAGTAAGCTATTGAAATAATCAAGGCGTGACATCGTAAGAACCTGTAGAAGAAAGAAGAGGGCGTATTGTAGAGATGTTGCAAATGTGAAATTGAATAATAATAAATTTGTTCAAATGGGGCAAGCAAAGAGTTGTGGGGAGGAAGTGGCTGCCTGAAGAGGAAGTATATTCTGGAAGAGGAAAAGGTGTCATCACCTTGGGGCTAGTACCTGGGGGGGGGGGGTAAAAATCACCTGTGGTTCTGCCGCCTAGGCTAGGAGGAAATGAGCACTTTTTGAGAATGAGCACTGGCAGCAACCTCCACATTGTAGGACCCTGGGAAAAGCCCCAGACACCCTACCCTAATTTCTGCTCTGCACTGAGGTCAGGAAGCAGAAGTTAATTGTCCTACATAACACAGCAAATCAATGGCAGAGCCAATACTCTACCAGGTCAGTGGAAATTGCTGGCCAACCAATGAGCCTTCTTGCTTCCACCTTACCTACAATTTTGGGTAAAATCATCAATTAAAAGGGACCAACGATCCCCGTTAATATAACAACTATTAGATACTTGCAAGGCCATTTGGGAGAGATGAGAGATCAGGCTGAGTCCAGATCCATGGATAAGTACTTTGAAACCTTTCTTTGGGAGAAGGAAAATGATTTGTACTGTTGGTTTCCCACCAGTAAACTGCCTGCCTTTGTGCATTTGACTGTTGCATGGATAAAGGGCTTTTTAAGTCCCTCTTGTGGACCCACAGATTTTGTAATTTTTTTTTGTTGCTGTTGCAGTAACAAAAGAAAAAATTTTTTTTCTACAGCCAGAGGATGAAATAATAAAATAACTCCATTTTGCGGTGTGCTCTCCCCCCACCCTTCATCAAAAGCCTGGGTGCGTTTTTTAATTAGTGCTGCATTTTCAATAATTCGTATCTGTGCATAGTGCAGATTCTTCCCTGGATAAGGGAGAGATAATAATGAGAATCTTGTTTTTCAGTCCTGCACTGAAGGGATGCCGGGTATATTTAATCATGCTGTAGAAATCCTGGCAGCTTTCTCTGAGCCTGGCCCCTTGCTCTAATTACATTTCTAGATTTTAGTAAATTGAAAGGGAAAATGTAGGAACAAAATAATTAAAACCAAAGAGGAAGTGCATATTAAAAAGGAGCAGCTGTTTAAAATTCTTCCATACTGAGCATCCAAGGACATCAACAACTGTTTAATCAGTCCACACCGAATGGAAGTCCTCTAGACAAGAGGGGAGCAGAATCACACCCTCAACCAGGTGGGGAGGCCCTCAGGTCCAGTGCAAGAGAGACTCTACCAACAGGGCCAGCCTTCCCATGTTCTCTCAGGGAACTCTGCAAGAATTTTGGCTCAGCTCCAGC
The DNA here is from genome assembly GCF_900497805.2 of Vombatus ursinus. Classification (NCBI taxonomy): domain Eukaryota; kingdom Metazoa; phylum Chordata; class Mammalia; order Diprotodontia; family Vombatidae; genus Vombatus; species Vombatus ursinus. The sequence continues at coordinate 5,775,332 of NW_020954579.1, read as the reverse complement.
AGGTTCCATTGAACTGACTCAGAGGCTCTTCAATCCCCTTCACATAGGACTCCTGGGTCCCCAGAGCAGTCACCAGCAGAGGCTAGCTAAGCTGTGGCTATTTAAACTACCCTGCCTGCTTGTAAATAGGAGAAAGTTCTTGTTCTGGGCCTCTGGTCTCTTCTTTATGTCCTTTTCCCTTTCTATGGGCCTCAATTTAAGTACTAGTTCTCATACTAACTAGCTCTCTAAAATACTAATAGGAGACTAATTATGTATGGGCTTGTGAGAAAACTGAGGTTGAAAAGGCTAGGTGACTTACCCAAGATCACACAGCTGGTAAGATCTGCTTCTAAATACTTTCTTTTGGCATTTGAAGCCCTTTGGAATCTAGTCCCCTTCCTAGTCTTCTTACATCTTACTCCTGCCATATATTCTTCAACAGAGTGACAATCGAGTCTCCTGCTCGTTCTGTAAACAAGACCCTCCATCCCCTGGCTCCTGACATTCTCTCTCTTTGCCCCCCCATGCTGGGTTTCACTTGCATTGTCACGTCACTTCCCTGATGTCATGGTCCTCTTCGAGAATGAAGGACAAACAACAACCTCTGTGAGTAGTAGTAGGAGCTGCCCCACGGGGGACCCAAATGGAACTGGCTAGTTGAACAACACAGCTCCCTTCCATCCTTCCTTCCTTCCTTCCTTCTTTTCCTTCCTTTCATCCACATAGGGTATCATACCCTTACCTGCTAGTACTCTGCCCTAAGGAATGTAAATTTTAATCACTGAAACTTAGAAAGATATCTTGGGGTTCACAGACTAGGGTTTTTCTTAAGGACCATGCCCTAAACCCAAATCACTCTGGCTCTCATTGATTAGCCAATAATAGATCCCAGGCCAACCCCCACTTGGTCATTGTTTGGGCCCCAGTTTGCCATACAGGCCCGTGGGTTGGCTCAAAGTGAATGTAAATAGCAACTGTTTCTGGTTTTGGCCAGAAACCCTGAGGGTCTTCCCCTCCCAAGTTGAGGGTTTTGTGTGCTTTTTTTGGACTAGGTAAAAGAGGCCGTTCTCTGCCTCATTTCTTACCTAGCCTTAATCACTGAATGGGCATTGCCTCAGTCAAACTGAGACCTATTAAAGATCTTAGCTTAAAAAGGCCAATGTCTCCCACTGTATCCAAGGCCATTTCCAGTCATCCTGATCTCTGTCTTGCCACTGGATCGGGTTGGCTGTGGAGGAGGGAGTGAGCCTGGTGACTTTGTACATCCCTCTCTCACTTAAATCCAATCCACTTGCTTGTCATGGCATCACCTCTACTACAACCCCCATGCCTGAAAAGCTCTCCTCTGCTCTGCCTACTTACTTCCCTGACTTCCTTTAAGACCCAACTAAAATCCCATCTTTTACAGGAAGATTTTCCCAAGTGGTTTCCCTCTATTAGTTATTCCTTAATTTATCCTGTATATAGCTTACTTTGTATATATTTGTTTGCATGTTGTCTCCCCTGTTAGACTGTAAGCACTTTGAGGTCAGGGTCTGTTTTTACTTCTTTTTATATCGCCAGTGCTTAGCATAGTGTCCGGCATATAGTAGATGCTTAATAAATGTTTATTGATTGATTCTAACACTATCTTCCTTACAGGGCTGTTATTAGAGTAAAGAGGTGAAGCAGACAACGTTAGACCTGGAGTAAGGAATCCCTCAGTTCAAATTCAGCCTCAGATACTCGCTAGCTGTATGTCACTCGACCAAGTCACTTAACCTCAGTTTCCTCATCTGTAGAATGAGTATAAAAATAGTACCTACCTCCCAGGGTTGTTGTTGTGAGGATCAATTGAAATATTTGTAAAGCACTCTGCAGACCTTAAAGCACTATATAAGTACTAGCTATCATTATTTTATTAAAGAGATGCAATTTAATTAAAAACAGCAAATTTTAAAGCAGTCATTTAATAAGTATTATAAGCTCTACTAGACATTGGGACGCCCTCACTTACTATTAGTAAACTTGAAAGTCCATAAAAAATTTGAATTCTCTCTGCTTTCCTTTCTGTCAAAATCTGCTCCAAGGAAAGGAAATCTAATAAACTCATTTATATCATTTCCGAAGAGTGAAGCGTTACCACCACAGGAGCAGTAGAAAACATTAGTAGGTAAGTGCTAGGGGGCAGGTGAGTCAGAGGGAGTTGCTCAGGTACTTCAAGGTTACTGACTTGCTCAAGGTCACAAAGCTAAGTGTGTGGAAGGGAGACTCCAAGGTTTCCAGAGGCCAAGCCAGACACTCTTGCCACTAAGTCTTGTTGGCCCCTATCCTCGGTCACAAAATAGGTAAAAATGATTGATATTGAAGGAATTGTGAGCTCCCAAGGATACTTGAATTTTAGTGAGGGACATAGCTCTTTTGTGTGCTTCAGTCAAAGGAATAAATATTTGTCGATTGTTTTGGCAAATGAAGCCATAAATGTAGTGGGTTTTGTTTTATTTTTTGAGACGACTTAAGTTATTCAGGCCTCTGCAGTTTGGCTCCAACCTACCTTTCCAAGGTTATTCTGAATCACTCTCCCACTTCTACCTTGGAGGCAAGTTGGCTGTTCCCAGAAAACTTGCCGCATCACATACCCACCCCCACCCCAATCCTTTCCTCACATTCACTGATGCCAGCTTAGTCCTAGGAATGCCCTCCCTCCTCACTTTGTCCTTTCAAAATCCTTTTTCCTCCAGACTTAACTCAAGTACCTTCTCCTTCTTCCGTACTGTGGGTGTTAGGGTTCTCTCAAATATTCCTAGACTATCTTTTCTGAACTTTCCTTTGTCACCTTTACTTCCAGTATTATTTTTTACTTTATGGAGAATATCTTTTATCCCCAAGTAGAATGTAGACTTCAAAGCATAGGGACTGTTTCACATTTTATTTTTGTGTCTTCACTTCTAGTAAAACAGGCATAGTATAGGCTTAATAAAGGCTTATGGAATTGAATTTGTTTTTGTATCTCTAGCTCTAATCAATATGTGATTGTCTTTTTAAAAAATGTTTTGTAATGAGGGTCTGACCCCCATTAGACACAGACTCCATTAGCTGGCTCTGCTGATGCAACCTTTTCAAGTTGAGAAAGCAATGAACCTTGCTTCTGGGAGAATCTTAAAGATGTATAAAGAGAAACCATGGAGCATGCAGTCATTTATAAGCCAGCTAAGCAGGTGGTAAAGGGGAGGGTCTTTGGCTTTGGGGGCATTTTAAAAGACCTGTAGGCATTAGCCACTTTCTCTTTTGCCACATTATCATTCTTTTCTGAGGGATCTTTGTGACTCTTTAATTCCTGTGGTCTAGGGACTATAATGTGAGGAGAAAGGTCCTAGGGTCTTAGGCCTTCTGAAGTCAGTTGGCCTCCCAAAATAGGCCTCAATCCTTGGCCATTCCCTTCCCCTTTTTTTGTTTAAGAGGATTGGAGTCCCTTGCACTGAGTTTCAAAAGGTTGGAAGAGTGAGCTATTGGAGTTGGTTGAGTTTTGAAGTCAGTCCTGCATTGATGTTGCAAGGAATGAGGAAAATCCTCCAGGAGTGACCTTTGAGAAGGACAAATCCAGCCCAGCAGTGACTGAGATAAAGACTTTTCCAGCAGTGATGCCACCTTTGGATGTGAACTTGGTGAAACCAGTGCTATGTGGGAACTGAGTTAAGTTTTAAGCCTACTTAAAACAGCCCAGAGACTGAAGTGTTACAGGGAGAGGATGCCCCAGAGGTACTTGGGGGGAACTGTGTTGCTGCCCTTGCCATATCTTTGAAGTAAATATTCCTTTGTAAATCCAATTGATGTTAAGTGGTTAAATGGAATTGAGGTGCTAATCATTGGGTCCTATCCTTGAGGGGACATAGCCAGTGTGGGCTTGAGCCAATAGCAGAAGACATCCTAATCCATTAGATACCAGAGAATCTTGAGGAAATGTAGCTCACTTGGAGAACGATAGCATACTTGATACAGTTTTATTGATGTTTTTAATACTGCTATTGCTTCAGAATACTATAGAACCCTCTCTAATAACAACAAAAAAATGGTTCAACAATCAATCAATTAACAAGCATTAAGTACTTTGTACTAGGCTTTGTGCTAAGCTCTGGAGATACAAAGAAAGGCAAAAACAGTCTCTGCTCTTAGTATGTCCATACCCTTTGACCCAAAGATTCCACTTCTAGGCATATACCCCAAAGAAGTCATTGATTAAAAATTTTCCCACATATACCAAAATATTTATAGCAATGTTTTGGTTTGTGTGTGTGTGTGTGTGTGTGTATGATGGCAAAGAACTGGAAACAAAGTAGAAGCCCATCAGCTAATGAATGGTTAAATAAATTGTGGCATATGAATGTAATGGAATATTACTACTATGCTGTAAGAAATGACAAATATGATGAATATAGAAAAACATGGCAAGACTCACATGAACTGATACAAAGTGAAGTAAGCAGAGCCACCAGGAAATTGATAAACACAGTAACTATAACAATGTAAAGGGAAAGAAGCACCACAAAATAATCAAAAATTAATGTCACAAAATTACAAAGAACAAATGCGGCTCCAAAGAAGAGATATAAGATACCTCCCCCCATTCCTTTGCAGGGGTAGGTCCAATGTGTGGAACATTGCATATATTTTCAGATTTTTTTTTTGATGTATTGGTTAATTTTGCTGATTTTATCCTTTTCTTTTAAAAAATTATTTGTTATATGGGAAGAGCTCTCTAGAAGGGGAAAAGGAAAATATAGGGGGAAATTTAAGTGATATAAAAATAAATGGTATCAATAAATATTTATTTGGTGGGAAAAGCAAACAAAAGACTTTATACTTGATCCTGGAGGTAACAGGTAGCCATTGGAGTTTATTGAGTAGGGAGGTGACATAGTTAGACCTACATGCTAGGAAAATCTGTGTTAAGGATGGAAATACAGGGGGTGGGGGGGGGGGGAAGGGAAGCATTTATTAAGTGCTTGCTATATGCCAAAACAAAGGACTTTACGTTTTACCCTAGACATAATAAGGAGCCATTGTAGTTTCTTGAGTAGAGGAGTGACATGGTCAAACCTATGCTTAGGGGAAATCAATTTAGCAGCTAAATGAAAGAGACAGACTGAATGGAGAGAAGAGAAACAGAAGCTATTACAGTAGTCCAAATCAGAGGTGACAAAAGCCTGAACAAAGGCGGTGACTATGTGAGTGAAGAGGACCCATTGTTATTGTTGTTTGTCCTTCTCAAAGAGGACCATGGCATCAGGAAGATGATGCCATGACTTGCAAGTGGATTGGATTTAAGTGAGGGAGTGCTGTGCAAAATTACCAGCCTCACTTTCTCCTCCAGAGCCATCTGGGTCCTGCTATAGATCAGGATGACTAGAGATGGCCCTGGGTACAGTGGGAGACCTTGGCCTTTTTAAGCTAAGGTCTTTAAGAGGTCTCACTTTGACTGAGACAATAAGTGATTGAGACAATAAGTGATTAAGGCTAGGTAAGAAATGAGGCAGAAAATGGCCTCTTCTATCTAGTAAAAAAAAAAAAATCAACCTGGGAGGGAAAGATGCTCGAGGTTTCTGGCCAAAACCAGAAACAGTTGTTATTTACATTCTCTCTAAGCAATCAGGGCTCAAACAACGACCAGGGGCTTGGGCCGGGACCTATTGTTGGCCAATCAAAAGAGAGCCAGAGTGATTTGGGTTTCAGGCAAAGGAGAGATGAAACAGGTAAAACAGAAAGCATGAAACAAATCTTGTCCTTGCCTATAGCAACACTTCTGCTAGTGCCTTTGTTTTCATCTCTTCTGGTCTCCTTTAGGAATTTTGCTGCTTCAATTATTCCTCTCTCCCTAATTTTCAACCTCTTCTTAACCAGTGGCTCCTTTCCAATTGCTTATAAATATGTCCAAGTTTTTCCCATCCTTTAAAAAAAGGCTTTATTTGACTCTACTGTCCCCTCTAGGTTTTGTCTTACATCTCTCCCTCCATTCATAACCAAACTCCTAGAAAAAGTGGCCTAATCACCTTCTTCACATTTTATTCCTTCCCTCTCATCTTTTCCTGCTGCAATTCAAAGAGCACTGGAACTAAGTTCAAATCCTGGCTCTGATACTTTAATTTTATTTTTATTTTAAGTTCCAAATTCTCTCCCTTCCTCTACCACCTCCTCACCCATTGAGAAGGCAAGAAATACGAAATTCATTATACAGATGAAGTCGTGCAAAACATATTTCTGCATTAGCCATATTCCGGGAGAAAAAAAGCCAGAAAAAAAAATAGAGAAAGAAAAAAAATGCTTCAATCAGAACTCAGAATCCATTAGTTCTCAATCTGGAGGTGGATGGCATTTTACTTCATGAGTCCACTGGAACTGTGATATGGGTCATTGTAATGATCAGTTGCTAAGTCTTTCATAGTTGATTATCATTACAATATTGCTGTTACTATGTACATTATTCTCCTGGTTCTTCTTACTTCACTTTGTATCAGTGCATACAGGTCTTCCCGAGTTTTTTCTGAAAAAAAGATCATAATTTCTTACAGTACAATATAATACTCCATTACAGTCATAGACCATAACTTGATAGACCCAATTGATGGGTATCCCCTCACTTTCTAATTCTTTGCCACCACAAAAAGAGCTGCTTTAAATATTCTTGTACATATGGGTATTTTTCCTTTTCTTTTGATGTCTTTGGATGTAGACCTAGTAACAACATTGCTGGGTCAAAGAATATACACAATTTTATAGTCCTTTAGGCATAGTTCCAAATTGTTCTCCACAATGGCTGAATTAGTTCACAATTCTGTCAACATTGCATTAGTGATACATTGTTGGTGGAGTTGTGAACTGATCCAACCATTCTAGAGAGTAATTTGGAACTATGCCCAAAGGGCTATAAAACTGTGCATACCCTTTGACCCAGCAATACTACTTCTAGATCTGTGTCCCAAAGAGATTATACAAGTGGGAAAAGGACCCACATGTACAAAAATATTTGTAGCAGCTCTTTTTGTGGTGTCAAAGAATTGGAAATGGAGAGGATGCCCATCCATTGGGGAATAGCTGAACAAGTAGTGGTCTATGAATGTAATGGAATACTATTGTGCTATAAAAAATGAAGAGCAGGTGGACTTCAGAAAAACCTGGAAAGACTTATATGAACTGATGCTGAGTGAAGTGAGAACCCAGGAGAACATTGTACGCAGTAATAGCCACAATGTGTGATGACTAACTTTAACAGACTCATCTCTTCTCAGCAACGCAAGGATCCAAGACAACTTCAAAGGACTCATGTTGGAAAATGCCGTCCACATCCAGAAAAAGATCTATGGAGTCTGAAAGCAGATCAAAGCATATTATTTGCTCTCTTTTTTTCCTTTTTTCTTTTGTTTGTTTCTTCTTTCCTGTGGTTATTCCCATTGGTTCCAATTCTTCTTTACAACATGACTAACGTGAAAATAGGTTCAATATGAATGTATGTATAGAGCCTATATCAACTTGCAAGCCACCTTGGGGTGGGGGGAAGAGAGAGATGGGGAGAAAATTTGGAACTCAAAATCTTATGGAAGTGAATGTTGGAAACTAAAAATAAATAAATAAATAAAACCATTGTGTCAGTGCATAATTGCCCACATCCCCTCCAACATTTGTTATTTTCCTTTTCTTCCATCTTAGCCAATTTGATGGGTGTTGTGGTGGTACCTCAGGGTTGTTTTAATATAATTCTATCTATTGGTTATTTAAAATATTTTTTTCATGTGACTATTGTTAGCTTTGATTTCTTCCTCTGAAAATCACCTGTTCTTATCCTTTGACCATTTATCAACTGGAGGAATTGCTTCTATCTTTATAAATTTGACTTAGTTATCTATATATTTGAGAAATTAAACCTTTATCTGAGATACTTGCTATAAAATCTCAATCACGAGGTGGAGTACTGAGTATGAGGAACAGCAAGAAGGCCAGTGTCACTGGGGAGTATGTGGAGGGGATTAATAGGTAAGAAGACTGGAAAGGTTGGAAGAAGCTAGGTTATGAGGCTGCCAGATATCCCCAAAGTACAGGTCTGATCATGTCACTCACTTGCTCAAGAAGCTTTAATGACTCCCTATTCCCTCTAGGATCAAATACAAGCTCCCCTGTTTAGTGTTTAAAGCCTTTCACAATCTAGCTTCAGCCTATCTTTCCTAACTAATTACATACTCTCTCACTTCTCAGACTGTGTTCCAGCCAAACTAGCCTCTTTGTTGTTTCCTTTACAAAGAATTTAATGATGCCTTTCCTTCCTCACCTCAATCAAGAGGCGTTTGTTTATTAATTTCAGTCTATGTACCAGGCATTGAGGACACAGATACAAAAATGAGACAGTTCCTGCTCTCAAGGACAACATGTACAAATGGAAATGTATACAAAATAAATACTAGGTAATTTTGGCAGGACACTAACAGCTGGAGAGGCCTCTCATAAGAGGTGGCACCTGAACTGAGCTTTAAAAGAAGCTAGGGATTCAAAGAGGTGTGGGGGAAGGGAGAGGAGTATCTTTCCAGACACTGAGGGTACAGCCGGTGTGAAGACACAGAGATGGGAGAGGGAGTGTTCTATGGGAGAAATAATTAGAAAACCAGTGGTTGGACCATGCAGTATGTGATGGAAAGTAATGTGTAACAAGCTTGGAAAGGTAGTTTGGAGCCAGGCGGTGGAGGGCTTTAAGTGCCAAACAGAGGAAATTGCATTTGATCATAGGGATAATAGAAAGCCACTAGAACTTCTTTAGGCCATGGTCAGACTTGTGCCTTAGGAATATCCCTTTGGTGGCAGCTATGTGGAGGATAGATTAGAGGAGGGAGAGATATGAAGCTTGGAAGCCATTTAGGAGTTAATGTCCAAGTGAGAGGTGATGAGGACCTAACTAAGGTGTGAGTCTTGTGAAAGGGGAGAAAAAAGACAGGTATGGGTTTTGTGGAGGTAGAACTGATGAGAAATGGCAATTGATTGGATATGTGGAGTCAGGGGCAGTGAGGAGTCAAGAATGATTGAGGTTGCACATCTGGGTGACCAGAAGGATGGTCTGAACTTTGACAGATATATAGGTAAGTTAGGAAGAGGAATCTGTTTAGGTGTAAGATAATGAGTTTTGTTTTGGACGTGTTACGTCTGTGGCGTCTACAGGACATATAGTTTGACATGTCTAAAAAAAGTAGTCAATGATGGGGGTTAAGAATTTAGGACTGGGCATAAAGGCCTGAAAATCATTTGCATAGTGATGATAACTGAACACATAGAAGTTCAGGGGAGAGAGGAAGAAAGGAGAGAGGTGAGAGTACACCCAGGACACAATAGTGGGATGCACTCACAGTTAAGGGGTATGGCATGAAGTAAGGTCCTCCAAAGGAGACTTGGAAGAAGCATTCAGAGAAGAACACAAAATACAGTGTCATGAAAACCCAGAGAGGAGAGAGAAGCCAGGAAGAGAGGGTGGTTAACAGTGTCAGAAGCTACAGAGAGATTAAGAAGGATGTAGACTGAGAAGAAGCCACTGGATTTGACAGTTAAGAGATCACTGATAATTTTTGGAGGGAGCAGTTTCAGTTGTAAATAGTTCAAAAGACATATTGCAAAGAGTTAAGAAGTAAATGAGAAGAGAGTAGTGAAAGCAATTAATGTAGACATCCCCCCCCCACCCCTGTTTGGTTGTGAAAGAGAGGAGAGATTTAGGACAATAGTTTGAGGGAGTAGCAGGTTCAAGTGAGGCTTTTTTAAGGATAAAGGGGACACCAGGACAGCATGGGAGGAGCCAGTAGATAGGGAGCGATTGAGCAACAGAGATAGGGGATGATTATAGGGAACTCTCTGTTGGAGAAAAAGAGAGGAAATGGGATCAAGGCTATGAGTAGAGGGGTTGACCTTAGCAAGGCAATGGTCTGCCTTTTCCTCAGAGCCTAGAATAAAGGAGCAGAGATTGGGCAGGAAGATATGTGTGTATAGAGGAATGATATCCATAGGTTTTGTGAGGTAGAGCAGTGGCATCAAACTCAAATAGAAAGCGAGGTGAGAGGGTGGGCCTAATCCATATTGACTTAGTCTTGAAATGTAGTGTTATCTAAGTATTTTTAATGATTTTTAATGTTATCTATTGTACTTTCATTTATTTGGTTAAATATTTCCCAATTACATTTTCATCTGGTTTCAGCACTAGGGAATGTTAGTCTTTGACATCTCTGCTGTACCTACAGTAAGAGAAAAGGAAGCTCAAGGCAAACCTACTTTATTTTTTCAGTCATCTATGAGGTCAGGTCCTCTTTGAAAGGGTGAAGGGAGGAAATGGGCTTGGAAGAGTTGAAGAGAGAAGATAAGGTTTTGAATGATCTCTGTGGGGGGTGGGATAGAGAAGCAATTAGGGAAGAGTAAAAGGAGTGTTTTTTTTTTTTATAGTAGGGTCTCTAACTTCCTTCAAAACTCAGCTCAAGTGCTACCTTTTTTTAGGAGGGCTTTCCTAATTCTCTCAGTATTTAGGTGTACCTTACCGCAACCAATATAAATTTGTATTTACTTTGTCTATAACCTGTATTCACCCATCTGTACCCATGTTATATTCCCCGAATAAAATATCAGCACATTGAGTGCAGGGATTGTCAGGCTTTTGTGTTTGTGTTTCTGGAACAGTGCTTAGCGCATGTTCAGTGTTGTCTGACTCTTTGTGATCCAATTTGGGATTTTCTTGCAAAATATACTGGAGTGGTCCTTCTCCAGTTCATTTTACAGATGAGGAAACTGAGGCAAACAGTATTAAGTGACTTGCCCAGGGTCACACAGCTGAATCTGGATTTGAACTCAGGTCTTCCTGATTTAAGGCATGGCACTCTATCTACTGTGCCACCTAGCTTCCTGGCACATAGTAGCCACTTAATTAATGTTTGATAATTGATAGACCAATTGAACAAATCATTGTATTTGACAACCTAATAATAATAATAATGATTGGACTGTTGTGCTTTAAATGTATTATTTCATTTGAGCCCCATGAGCACATGTGGCCATGTCACTCTTGGTTCAAAAAGCTCCAGTGATTCTCTAAAATACGTACTCCTCCTTCTGGCATTGAAAGCCCTTCTCAATCTGGCTCTGATCTTTCTTTCTTGGCTGTTTTTACTTTGCTACTCCTGATGAACTTGATATCCCAGCCAAACAGGTCTACTTAGTATTCGTGTGACATTCCATCTCTTGCCTCTGTGCCTTGAAGGATCCCTTCCTCAAGATGAAAGAGGATCACCAAAATGACCTCAGCAACTGGAGAACTGGAGCCACCTCATGGGGGTTGAGGACCAGAGATCTGGACCTCACAAAACTTGCCCTTTATTGACTTGTGTTGGTTGCACAGTGGTGGTTCAATGGAAGAGGGAAATGACTACTTGTTCAGTAGTTTCCCCAAAGTGTGTTTACTTTCTTGAGGTGCGAAAGTGGTTCTACTGCTCATAAAAGGTTATTGGCAAAGACAGACAGTTTGTGCCTTTCCACTGTTCTGATCCGTGTTAATTCTGTGTCAGGCAGATAATGCTGCAGCTTTTGATCGGATGAAATGCTTTACCTGCTATGAGGGTCCTGAGCCATTCTTCTGCTGTCTTAGGTAGCTAACTATCTCCATAAATAAACTCTACCTACCTGAGCTTCACCCAAGCCTGGTATCAATAACCCCAAGAAGTTTTCTAACATATCTAGATCTGATTAGGAATGCCCCTCCAACATCTGACACTGATTACCCGTTCACAACCCAGCCCATTCTTAGGGTATATAGTTTCACCACCTGAACCCCAACTTGGAGCGTGTTTCTTCCCCAACATGTCTCTCTCACCCTCTTTCTGGGTGAGTTTCTTGCATCCATGGAGACAAACCTCTATTTATATTATCAGTGTGTGTGTGTGTGTGTGTTTGTGTGCATGTTTATGTCTATCTTTTGTTTGCCTGCTTACTGTACCACATAATAATAAAGCTTTTCTTTGTATCAACTTTCCGAGAGCCAAGTTTCTGGAAATTCTCCAACCCAGATCTTTGCTTTAACTAAAGCAGGAGACCAAATGAAACACAGAGGTTAAGTGACTGGGCCAGATTTGAACTCAGGTCTTCCAGACCCAGCACTCTGTGCCATCTAGCTGTTTCAGGGCATTATATCTGGCCATTCTGGTGGGGGAGTGGGGCAAGGTGAGTTGAGGTAGTGGTAGTGGTTTGACTTGCTTAGCATATACTGCCTCTTTTCTCTCCCTCAGGGTACTAACCTGCTATTACAGCTTGGCTGGTTTACCTGCCCCATACTTAAATGTCTAAATGGGAGTTGAGAAATCAGTTGTCCATATTTGGGGCAACCTCGACACAAACTATAACTGATATTTTATTTTATTTTTAGAGATTGGGGGCAACAAACCAAAGAAAATTGACTTGGATTGGACTTGGTACCTACATAAGCCAAGAGTCCTAAGGATATCCCCGGGACATGTAGGGATAGCACCTCTGGTGTAAGGATTTGCCAAGCCCTTTTCTAGGATGCTCATCTATCTTTGGTGTCCACCTGGCACTCATCTTTCACCTACTCCAAGAAGCTATAGATGCATAGTGGCCACATCCCAGTAAACCATCTTGGCAGACCATCTAAACCAGGTTGAGGGTAACTGATGCAGCCACAAACCCATCAGTGAATTAGCGGGGTGTCTACCCCAAGCATGTGAAGACTTTCCCTGGCAGAATGGGCAGATGAGAACAATTTGTTCCAACAGCCATGGAGGCAGCTGAAGCAGGAACTGTGGAATGCCTAGAGCTTAGTCAGACATTGAAGATGCCAAGATCATCCACTGCATCTCTGGCCATCACCAATTGTCTTGACTTTTGTCTTGCCACTGGATTTCAATGACTCTGTAAGAGAGAGTGAGGATGATGACTTTGTGCAATCACTTAAATCCAATTCATGCACAAATCATGATATCACCCTGTGATGTCATTGGTCCTCTTAAAAAATGAAGGACAAACATCAACTTAGGAGTATGTATGTTGTTTCCTCTAGAAAAAAGTAAGCTCCTTGAGGGCAGTTATTTTTTTTTTATTGTCAAAACCAATGTTGTTTTATATCACTAGTGTTTAGCATGATACCAGGCACTTAATAAATTCTTGTTGAATTGAATCCTGTGAGGTAAGTATTTTATTATTTACATCTTCAGATAAGGAAATTGAAGCTGGGAGACTTTAAATGACTTGTCCAAAGTCATGCAACAAGATAGTAGACACAGGAATCAAATCCAGGTCTTTCAGACATTGCCTTTAACCCACTGATACAGAAAGAAGAAAGCAGAAGCAAGAGAACCAAATGAACAATGATTATAATAATGTAAATGAAAAACGATGCTAAAAGACATTAGAATTCAGATTAAATGAAATAACTGATCTCTTTCTTCACTACACATATGTTTTTATAGGTGTTCCCATGGTTCTCTATCTCATATTCATTATTTTTCATGGCACAATAATATTTCATTACCTTCCTGTGCCATTTTTCCATCATTCTTCATTTGATGGGTACCTCCTGTTTCTAGTGTTTTGCTACCACAAGAAGTTATTTTATATAATAGGTTCTTAATAAACATTTGTTGATCAGAATTAAAATTCTTACCATTTATTGCTTAACTATGATGCTGTTCTCTCAACGGTAGAATTTAGAACCCCTTATCTTTCTGTTTTTGGCTGGGTTTATGGATTGTGTGGGCTCTGGAAAAGTTTGTACTTTTCCAAGTTACATGAGGAATTGATTCAAATTTTAAGACTAAGAGCCATTCCACAATTGATAAATGGACAAAGGATATGAACAGGCAGTTCTCAAAGGAAAAGTCCATGCTATCAACATGAATAAAAAAAATGCTTCAAATAATGAATAATTTTTTAAAAGTGTAAATTAAAGCAACTCTGAGATTCCATCTCTTATCTATCAGATTGACAAAGATGATAAAAAAGCAAATATTAAATGTTAGAAAGACTGTAGTCAAATAGGCATCCTAATGCATTGTTACTGGACCTGTGAATTGGTCTAGCAGTTCAGAAGTCAATGTAGGACTATGCCCAGAAAGCTACAAAATTGTGCATATCCTTCACCAAGCAATACCCCTATTAGACCTATACCCCAAAGAAAGAAGAAAGGAACCTCTAAAAAATTTGACAGCTTTTTTTTTGTAGTGGCAAAGAACTGGAAACTAAGAGGGTATCCATCAATTAGGGGATTGGCTGGACAAATTATGACATATGAATGTAGTAGAATGCTGTAGTGCTATAAGAATAAGGAAGGGGATGGATCCAGAGAAACCTGGGAAGACTTGTATGAACTAATGTAGTGTGAAGTGAGCAGAACCAGGAGAACAATGTATACAATAACAACAACAATGTATACAATAACAACAACAATGTATGCGATAACAGTAAAGTCAAACAACTTTGAAAGACTTAAGATCTCTGCTCAAGGCAGTAATGAGCCATGATTCAAAAGGACTGATTATCATCCCTGCTATCCCACCTCCTGACAGAGAGATGGATCCATAATACAGAATGAGATATACAATTTTGGACATAGCCAATGTGGGAATCTATTTTGCATGGCTATGCATATTTGTTGCAGGAGTTGTGCTTTTCACCAGCCCTGGAGTCAGGAGGACCTGAGTTCAAATCTGGCCTTAGACACTTGACACTTACTAGCTGCGTGACCCTAGGCAAGTCACTTAACCCCAATTGCCTCACAAAAAAAAAGAGTCGTGTTTTTCTTTCTTTCTTTTTTTAAAAAAGGAGTAAATGTGGGTGGGAGAGAAAATAAATGCTTGATAATTTAAATAGAGAAGTTTACAGTATAATAATGTAGCCCACAATATCTTAAAATCATAATTTTGAGGATCTATCTACAGTGGAATTTGAAATCAAGAGTTTGGCATTGCTGATAATCTTCTAAACCCCTATGGCTTTGCAAGTACACTCTCAGCCTTTTGAGCAGAGCTAAACTTCTGCCAGCCACCTAACTCCTGGCTACTACCCAGGCGCCAGAATGAACATGGCAGGAGACCAGGTAGCATCATCTCCTAGTAACAGCACCACAGGCTTAGGAAACAGGGCCCCTGGGGTCTGTTCCCAAGGTAGCCCTTCTCAGTCTCATTCTATGAGCCTTAAGTTGGTTGTTTTGCCTTTCTTGGCCTTGGTTTGCCCTTTTGTGAAAGAGGGATAAGGTCAGAAAGCTATAATACCTCCTTAGGGGGTAAGGAGGCTGAAAAGGAGAAGAGCTGTGTCTAGGGGACAGCTTATTTCACTTAATTCTGTGTAAGAAATACACACACATATGTACACATATACTATGTAAGTATATATATATATATATATACATACATATATGGGGAACTCCTTTCATGCCACTTTTCTTACTCACACTTGCACTCACAGGTTGGGGTTGCATTTACTGTTATTCTCATTGGGGTTCTATGGGTTACCCTGAGAGCTTAGATTTTTAACTGTTGCTTATGAGCCCCCACCATTGTACTTCCCATTGACAATCAGCTAGTTAGCCTTAATTGCTGAAAAGGTAGAACAAGAACAGTAGCTACAAAAACTATTCCCTGGGGGCAGCTAGGTGGCACAGTGGATAGAGCTCAGGCCTTGGAGTCATGAGGATCTGAGTTCAAACCCGACCTCAGACACATAACACTTACTAGCTGTGTGACCCTGGGCAAGTCACTTAACACCATTGCCTAACAAAAAAACAGAAAACAACAACAACAAAAAAAAACATTCCCTGGATACTAGGGGTGTATTCTTCTCTTGGACATACAAGATGACTGAGACTAGGCTCAGACATAAAGTACAAAAGTAGTGACGCACATGTGTAAAGAACACATATGGCAAAGGAATCACTCACAATCACTAGTTACTGGAAATCAATTTCTCTCTTCATAGAATCCTCATGAGGGTTTCCCTTTAGGTGTAGCTCCCTGATGAGCAGGTAGCCCAGCTGAACCTTGAGGGTCCATGCCTCTGTTGAGGCCAGAGCAGAGACCATTAGGTAGTCATTCTTCTTGGAATTATTTTTCCTAAGATGAGGATTGTCCTTCTGCATCTGTATTTGGTCTCAGTTTGTCTCTCTCAGTGCCTTGATAGGTGTGTTGCATCCTACTGGTCCAGTCTCTCTGATATGGATGGTGGGGGGGGGGAGGAAAGAGAGAGAAAGAGAAACTGTCCCTTCTGACTTCCATCAAAAATGGTTTCATCTTATAAGCCTGAAATCCTGAGCTCCTGAATTTAGAGTCCTTCAACAAAATATTAGTTCACCACTTAACTGGCCAGCTACTGGAATTTCTCTTACTATTTAACACCCCAGAAGCATGGTTAGTTTGTTTGGTTAGTGAATTATGCTGTTCAATTCTTGACTCAATTAAAGAAGAGTTTGCACCTGATAATGGGATCACAGGTAAAGACAATCTTATTCAGAAATTTTAAAAACCTAATTATGTCTCTTGATTGATTAATTAAAATTGGATCTTAAGAGCTGGTTTTGGACCCAGAAAGACTTGGGTTCATAGCATATCTCCGACATATGTTGGTTGTGTGACCCTGGACAAATCATTTAACCTCCCAGGGCTCTAGGCCAGAGGGGTCAAATTCTGGCCCTCCAGCTACAGGAAAACTCCCAAGTGTGACCTGATTAAAATGTAATTGGGAAATGTTTAATAAAATGAATAAAAATATAATATGACAAAAAAGGTTAATTTGTGACTTTCTAAGTGAATATGTTGCCTTTCCTATTTGAGTTTGACTCCACTGCTCTAGGCAACCCTCTAAAACTATAAATTGTAGAGACACAATTTCATGGATTGGTAGAAGGACTTTCTTCATCTGGGAGCTTCTTGTAGCAATGAAGCTACAGAAGATCCTTTGCACATGTTCAGGAGTTTCCCCAGTGATTTGTTTTAAGCAGGCCATGCAGAATCACTGCAGGAACTAGAACTCTCTCACTTCCTAAAATATGCTATTTCTTTTTTTTTTTACCCAGTTTGAACAGAATTTTCTTTTTTTTCTTTTTTTTCTTTTGGTTAATAAATTTATTTATTTTTAGTTTTCAACATTTACTTCCACAGGATTTGGAGTTCCAAATTTTCACCCCATCTCGCCCTCCCCCCACCCCAAGATGGCGTGCATTCTAAATACCCCTTCCCCTAGTCTGCCTTCCCTTCTATCTCTCCTCCCCTTCTCTTATCCCCTTCCTCTTCTATTTTCCTGTAGGGAAGGATAGATTTCTGTACCCCATTTCCTGTATTTCTTATTTCCCAGTTGCATGTGAAAACATTTTTTTTAAACATGGGTTTTTAAAACTTCGGGCTCTAAATTTTCTCCCTTCCTCTCTCCCTGCCCACCCTCATTGAAAAGGCAAACAACTCAATATAGGTTATACCTGTGCAGTTATGCAAAACACTTCCATAGTAGACATTCTGTGAAAAACTAACTCTATTTCCCTTAATCCCATCCTGCCCCCCATTTATTCTATTCTTTCTTTTGACCCTGTCCCTCCTCAGAAGTATTTGCTTCTGATTACCCCTTTCCCAATCTGCCCTCCTCTCTATCATCCATCCCCCTACTCTCTTGTCCCTTTCCCCCCTATTATCCTGTAGAGTAAGACAGATTTCCACACCCAATTGAGTGTGTATGTTATTCCCTCCTTAAGTCAAATCCAATGAGAATAAGATTCACTCATTCCCTCTCACCTTCCCCCACTTCCCCTCCACTGTAAGAGCCTTTTCTTTTCTGTTTTTTTTTTGTGAAATAATTTACCCTGTTCTACCTCTCCCTTTCTCCTTCTCCTAGTATAATCCTCTCTCACCCCTTAATTTTATTCTCCAGATATGACCTCTTCATCTTCAACTCACCCTGTGCCCTCTATCTATCTATCTATCTATCTATCTATCTATCTATCTATCTGTCTACATACATATAATTTTTTCCCTCCAACTACCCTAATACTGACAAAAGTCTCATGAGTTACAAATATCATCTTTCCATGCAGGAATGTAAACAGTTCAACCTTAATAAGTTTCCTTATGATTTCTCTTTCCTGTTTACCTCTTCATGTTCCACTTGAGTCTTGTATTTGAAAGTCAAATTTTCTATTCAGCTCTGGTCTTTTCATCAAGAATGCTTGAAAGTCCTCTATTTCACTGAATGACCATTTTTTCCCCTGAAGGATTATACTCAGTTTTGCTGGGTAGGTGATTCTTGGTTGTTAATCCTATCTCTTTTGCCCTCCGGAATATTATATTCCATGCCCTGCGGTCCCTTAATGTAGAAGCTGCTAAATCTTGTGTTATCCTGATTATGTTTCCACAGCATTTGAATTGTTTCTTTCTGGCTGCTTGTAATATTTCCTCCTTGACCTGGGAACTCCGGAATTTGGCTACAATATTCCTAGGAGTTTTCCTTTGGGGATCTCTTTCAGGAGGAGATCGGTGGATTCTTTCAATTTCTATTTTGCCCTCTGGTTCTAAAATATCAGGGCAGTTTTCCTTGATAATTTCTTGAAAGATGATGTCTAGGCTCTTTTTTTGATCATGGCTTTCAGATAGTCCAATAATTTTTAAAATTCTTTCTCCTGGATCTATTTTCCAGGTCAGTTGTTTTTCCAATGAGATATTTCACATTGTTTTCTAATTTTTCATTCTTTTGGATTTGTTTTATAGTGTCTTGATTTCTCATAAAGTCACTAGCTTCCAATTGCTCTATTCTAATTTTTAAGGAAGTATTTTCTTCAGTAATCTTTTGGACTTCCTTTTCCATTTGTCCAATTTTGCTTTTTAGGGCATTCTTCTCCTCATTGGCTTTTTGGACCTCTTTTGCCATTTGAGTTAGGCTATTTTTTAAGGTGTGATTTTCTTCAGTATTTCTTTGGGTCTCCTTTAGCAAGCTATTGACTTGTTTTTCATGATTTTCTTACATCACTCTCATTTCTCTTCCCAGTTTTTCCTCTACTTCTCTTACTTGCTTCTCAAAATTCCCTTTGAGCTCTTCCAAAGCCTGGGACTGATTCATATTTTTCTTGGAGGCTTTGGATGTAGGAGCTTTGGTTTTGTTGTCTTCTTCTGGTTGTATGTGTTGATCTTCTTTGTCACCAAAGTAAGATAATATAACCTGACTCTTTTTGTGCTGCTTACTCATGATCCCGGACAGTTACTTGAGTTTCAAACTCTTTGTTAAGGTAAGAGTCTGCTTCCAATGTGAAGAATGTACTGTCCCAAGCTTCGGAGGTTTGTACAGCTGTTTTCAGAGATACTTCTAGGGACCTGTAAATTTTCAGTTCTTCTAAGGTGCTATGATAAGGGGCAAGGTGTTTCCTCTCCATTGCTACAGCAAGCTCCACCACGCCAGCACTCCTCCTCACCCCAGGACCACCCCTCAGAACTGTGACCCAGATCCAAGCATGGGCAATGCAAGAGATTCCTACCTCAGCACTGGCAAAGAGATTCCTGCAATCCCCCTCTGATCAGCCACTTGATTCCTCCTCAGTCTGTGGGCCAGAAACTCAGGAGGCAACAGCTGCCCCAGAGGCCGCGCTTGGAACTTGAGACTGAGACCTAGCTTCTCTTTCACCACAGACACAAACTTTTCCCACTGACCTTCTAAGTTGTCTTTGGCGTTTGTGGGTTGAGAAGTCTGGAAACCGCCACAGTTGCCCGGGATTCAGTCCTTTGAGGCCTGTTCCAGGTTAGCTGCAGCCTGTGCGCCCACACCAAACTGCGCTCCTCTCCCCGCCCAACACTATATATCTTTCCGATCAACCATCCAGGCTGTCTTGGGGTGAAAATTTGTTTCACTCTGTCTTTTTGTGGGTTCTGCTGCTTTAAAATATGTTTAGAGCCATTTTGTTACAGGTATTTCGGAGGGGTTTGGGGGAGAGCTCAAGCAAGTCACTGCTTTCACTCTGCCATCTTGGCTCCTTGAACAGAATTTTAGCCCAGCATTTCTTGGTATCTTTTTGGAAGATATTTTTCTCTTTATTTTTAATTTTTCAGATGCTTGTATTTTTAAAATATTTTCATGTCTTTTCATGGAATTTTTTCCCCCAGTCCTGAATTTTTTCAAAAGAATCCTTGTTTTCTATTTTTCTAAGCTTATTTTGTTTATTTTAGTTTTTCAAAATAGGTTGTCCCTCTCTCAGGGTCAATCTGCTTGAATTCATAGAATAATTATAAGTGAAAAGTTCCTTATTCAATGCTGCTAATTATTGCATTCAATATGTACAAAGAAGATATATGCAACTGATTTTGGTTCGTTGGGTGTTGTTGCTAGTCATACACTAATTGTTGGCATATGAATGCCATCACAGGTCCACCAGTTTGCATATGTGCCTTATTGTTTATTTGCTGTGCAATAATTATAGTATTGTGTCACTATATTAATGTATTTTATACTGCATTCCTAGTATTTAAGTTACCATTACTGGTTTGCTGAATAGTATAATAATGGAGTGATTGATTGAAAAAATGGGAGCCGACTTGGTTGAAAGGATGTGATAGATATGGAGATCCACAGGAAGCCTTCTAATATTGAGTGGATGTAGAAAATTAAAAAAAAAAGGTTATAAAAGCATTGACAATAAATGTGAAAAAGCTAAGATTACAGGGTAATTCATAGCAAGGTTAAGCCTGAGGAGATCACTAAGGCAATATTCTGTGAGTTATCAGATCGGTTTGCTCATTCAGAAAGAACTAATATGTTGACAGTAGGAGATGCTGTAAACTAATCTACAGGTCTCCCCCCAACCCAAGAGTTCATCAGGAGAATAGAATATTTGGTTAACAAGAGAGATTAGCCAGAGAGGGACTGAGAGGATTATTTAATGAGGAAACCAAAACCTCACCTATAGGTAGGGCCAAAGCTAGATCTCCAATAGTAGAAAGAGAAACCTCATGTGTGGCTATGGTTGAGGTTAGATATTTCATTGCAGAGGGACATAATAGGCCTAAATTAGGGACATAATTGGGAAAGAAACCTTGTCCCCATGGAGAACAAGCAAGGGAGGATCAACTACATGATAAAATTGCTCCGGTTGTGTCTGGTATTTGAATTAGAAAAGAGGGGAAGATCAATGGAAAGCTTTAAAGGATAGGCTTTTGGATTTCCCCAGGGCATGTAAGCTAACCAGCCTGGAATTTATGCACAAACTAGAGAAGCAATATGGCGGTGACAAGACACCACAGCAAGTATATGATATATTTGCCCTCTTTACCCTTGAGTACAAAGGGGAATAGCCACCAAACTTTGCAATTTATGTGAATGCTTCACTATAGAGAAGGAGAAAGAAAGGAGAAATAACATCCTGAGGAAACAGATGAGTTTCACTCAACCGGAGTGAGTTCATGGAAGCAGGCTATACAGTCTAGAAATTAAATTATATCTGTCTGCTATTGACATTTGACAGCATCTGACAGATTTGAACAGTTCCTGGCCAGTCTGGAAGATGGTCAAAAGGCTAGTAAGAAGGACTTGGCCTGGGAAGGCTCAACTTCAGTTGGCCTCCGGAACATTATCTAGTTTATGGACCATGGGAACAAAGTAAGGAAGCTATGCTGAAAATGCAGATTTAGAGGTGAATATAAAGCCTTTTGAGAAATAGAACCATGCCCAAAATCATGTTACTGGGAAAGAACACCAAGGAATGGAGACCACAACAAGCTGATCCAAGGATACGGATAGTGATTGGATTCACGCTGGACCCCTAAAAGGAAAAGACCATGTCTTTGGGACCTGAACCCCGAAGCCCTTGAACTCAGATCTCTGGCATTCACCTAAGGTACTAGCAGTCAATAATCCTTTCAACTCTCCTTTCATTGTGGCCCCAATCATTCTCTGTTAACTCTGGACCACCCCAGGCCACTTCCTACTCCTTAATCTAATTCAGACTCCCACTCTGTTACCTCTGGATCATCCCAGGCTACTTCCCACTCCTAGATTCCATCCAAATCTTCCCACAATCTTTTTCAGTCTTTTTTTTATTTTTTGGGGGGGCTAGGCAATGGAGTTAAGTGACTTGCCCTGGGTCACACAGTTATTAAGTTTTATGTGTCTGAGGTCAGATTTGAACTCAGGTCCTCCTGAATCCAGGGCCAGCATTCTATCCACTGTGCCACCTAGCTGCCCCTTAAAAATATCAGTCTTGAAGACGGTGGAGTAAGAAGTACGTCACTCTCACCCTCCCTTATTAACGTCTGAAAGCCCAGAAAAATATCACCCCAGGAAAAACCCTGGAATAGCTGAACTAGCAGAAAGAGTACAGCAGTCCAGTAGCCCAGGTAGCTTAAGGGATTAAAGGAAAAGGCTCCTCTTGCCCTGGGGGAAGGGGAGCAGTACAGAACGGGGAGGCATCCTAGCAAGTTAGCAGAAAGCCCCACCTCAGCATACCAGGGGGAGATCCTGAACCCCAGGTGGTGGAGCAGGCTAATACCAACACCAAGACCCCTGAGTGCCTCAGTAAGGGCAAGGGAACCAGTGGAAACCGGCTCAAAAAAACACCATGTGCCTTGGCATTCTACAGCAACCAAGTCTCCCAGTGCCTCAGCAAAACTCTGGAAGTGCTCCAAGGGTTCCCCCTAGGAGGAGAAACATCTCTCAGCAGTGAAACATCCATCTGCAAGGAGTCAAAGAAAGTGAAAGAAGGGAAAGGAAAGGCCTGGGTGAGTAGGCAACTTCCAGGGGCCAGACTATGCAATCCTTCCCCTGGAGTTCCAGTGTTGCTAATTCCAGCCTACACCAGGTAAGCTGCCAGAACCCTATAGCCTCCAACTGCTAGCATCTGAGGCCCCAGCATACAAACTCAAAAGTGATCAGGACTCAGGCTCCCAACACAACAAGCTTAGGTCAGTGCCACCTGCTCCCCAGCAGGAGGGTTCAATCTTTTTAAAGGCCAGGAAATAAGCAAATATCATGAGGAAAAAGAAACATACTATAGATTCTTATTATGGGAATAGTGAAGATCAAGGCAGAAATTGTGAAGAGGATAACATTGTCAACAAACCCACATCTGGAACCTCAAAAGGAAATATGAACTGTTCTGAAGCCCAAAAAACCTTCTTAGAAGAGCTCAAGAAGGATTTTAAAAGTCAAATAAGAGAGATAGAAGAAAAACTGGGAAAAGAAATGAGAGGTATGCAAGAGAGAGTCAATAGCTTGGAAAAGGAAAGACAAAAATTAACTATAGAAAACAAGTCCTTAAAAAATACAGTTGGCCAACTGGAGAAGGAGATACAAAATCTAATAGAAGAAAACAATTTGTTAAAAATTAGAATTGGGAAAGTGGAAGCTAATGATTCTGTGAGAGAGCGAGAATCAGTCAAACAGAAACAAAAGAATGAAAAAATAGATGAAAACGTAAAATACCTCATTGGTAAAAACAACTGACCTGGAAAATAGATCCAGGAGAGACAATTTAAAAATTATTGGTTTACCTGAAAACCATGATGAAAAAAAAGAGCCTGGACAGCATCTTTCAGGAAATCATCAAGAAAAACTGCCTTTATATCCTATAATCAGAGGGTAAAATAGCCATAGAAAGAATACACTGATCACCTCCTGAAAGAGATCTCAAATTGAGAATGCCAAGGAATATAGTAGCCAAATTCCAAAATTACCAGGTCAAAGAGAAAATACTGCAAGCAGCAAGAAAGAAACAATTTAAATATTATGGAACCACAGTCAGAATTACACAGGACCTTGCAGCTTCTACATTAAAAGATGTAGGGTGTGGAACATGATATTATGTAAGGCAAAGGGGCTTGGATTACAACCAAGGATCAACTACCCAGCTAAAATGAGCATAATTTTTCAGGGGGAAAAATGGTCATTCAGTGAAATAGAGGACTTTCAAGCATTCTTGATGAAAAGACCAGAGCTGAATAGAAAATTTGACGTTCAAATTCAAGACTCAAGAGAAGCATAAAGAGGGAAACAGGAAAGAGAAATCATAAGGGACTTATTAAGGTTGAACTTTTTACATTCTTACATGGAAAGATGATATTAGTAATTCATAAAACCTTTGTCAGTATTACAGTAGTTGGAGGGGAAAAATTATATGTATGGATAGATAGATAAATAAATAGATAGATAGATAGATAGATAGATAGATAGATAGATGGCACAGGGTGAGTTGAAGATGAATAGGTAATATCTGGAGAATAAAATTAAGGGGTAAGAGAGGATTATACTGGGACAAGGAGAAAGGGAGAGGTAGAATGGGGTAAATTATCTCACATAAAACAGACAAGAAAAGGCTTTTACAGTGGAGGGGAAGTAGGGGAAGGTGAGAGGGAATGAGTGAATTTTATTCTCATCGGATTTGGCTTAAGGAAGGAATAACATACACACTCAATAGGGTATGAAAATCTATCTTACTCTACAGGAAAATAATGGGGAAGGGGATAAGAGAGCAAGGAGATGATAGAGGGGAGGGCAGATTGGGGAAGGGGATAATCAGAAGCAAACACTTCTGGGGAGGGACAGGATCAAAAGAGAGAATACAATAAACAGGGGGTGGGATAGGATGAAGGGAAATATAGTTAGTTTTCCACAACATGACTACTATGGAAGTGTTTTGCATGACTACACATGTATAACCCGTATCGAGAAAATTTGGAACCTAAAGTTTTAAAAACAAACGTTAGAAATTGTTTTCACATGCAACTGGGAAATAAGATATACAGGCAATGGGGTACAGAAATCTATCCTGCCCTATAGGAAAATAGAAAAGGAAGGGGATCAGAGAAGGGGGTGGTAGTGGTAGAAGTGAGGGCAGATTAGGGGAAGGAATATTTAGAATGCATGCTGTCTTGGGGTGGGGGCAGGGACGAGATGGGGAGAAAATTTGGAACTCAAAATCTTGTGGAAGTGAATGTTTAAAACTAAAAATAAATAAACAGAGGAAAAAAAAGACAATTCAAAAGAAAGCAATTCAGTTTCCTGGCATGTCGCTGGTATACTGTCCAGGTTTCACAGGCATACACCAATGAGGTCAACACAATGGCTCTGCAGACCTTCAGTTTGGTAGGCAATCTAATGCCTCTTCTCTCCTACACTTCCTTTTGGAGCCTCTGAAACATTGAGTTAGCTCTGGCAATGTGTGTGTGTCAACCTCGTTATCCATGGGTATATCCCTGGAAAGTATACTGCTAAGGTATGCCCTTGTAAGAATGCTGCCTTGGTGGTACAGAAGCTGTGTTAAGGTCTGCAGAACCTGTGTTAAGAAAAGGAGATAGGATCAGGGAAGGAGGTCATTCCAGACCCCCCAAAATAATAAGAATTACATCATCATTGACTCCTTATGGGATTTATTCCATGTGGACTTATAAGACCTTGAGCAGAGAGGATTATGAAGATTGAGAATGGGGAATGCAATGCTTATCTGAACAATGGATCTTAAGTTATTACACTCTAATAATTATATGACAGTCATTTTAGAAAAATGTTTTTATAGCCTATGAAAAGCCTGGGATTAAATAATAGTAATGATAGTGTCTACTATATACTAGGCCCTGTGCTAAGTACTTTACAAATATTATTTCATTGAATCCTCACAACAACCCTGAGAAATAGGTGCTATTGATATCCCCATTTTACAGTTGAGGAAACTGAGGCAAACAGAGGTTAAATGACTTGCCCAGAGTTATAGGGCTAATAAATGTCTCAGGCTGAATTGGAACTCAGCTCTTCCCAACTTCAGGCCCAGCACTCTATCCACCACATCACCTAGCTGCCTTTCATGCACTAAATAACAAAGACTACTCATACTTGGAATGCATCAAATAAGCTTCAAGTTTCCTAAAGAAATCATTGGAGTCAACATGAAGGTAGATACCATAGCTCTGGTATGTCCAATCAATCAATCAAATAACTATTTATTTTTATTTTTACAAGTATTTATTAAGTACCTATTATGTGTCAGGTACTGTGCTAGGTACTATGGATAGAAGTACAAAGAACTAAGTAATTCTTACTGTAATGAGCCTATGTTCTAATGAGGGAAACAATAAGTACATGCAGATACACATACATACATATATACATATATACATAAAACAAATATAAAATTAATAAATACATATAGACTCAATACAAAGTAGTGAAATATAATTTACTTTGGGTTGGAGGGCACTAGAAGTTGGGAGCATCAGGAAAAGCCTCATGCATTCAGATCTGCCAACTATCACAAAATTTAAAAATTAACTGAAACCAATTTCAGTCTATTTAAATTAATATCAGGATTAAAAAAATACTATCAGGATAATGCAATAACAAGCTGGGACTCAACACCTGCACACTTTGACTATCCATACAGCTTGTGCAGTAGCCTGTAGAAGGAGAGGGACATATATTAGGAGCAAGCATCAGCGCAGAAGTGGATCCTAAGAATTTTGACTTTGCTGATGCCCCAGAATCTGATGAATGGAAGGATTTGCTGAGTCAGAGGTTCAGCAAGAGTACAGATGTATTTTCATTGCAGGAATAGGATGTAGGATGTACCTGAAGATTAACCTTTCCCAGATATGAATAACTATCTGGTAATATTTGAGTAACAATCTAGCAAAAGCCCTTTATCTATGATGGACAATCTCAGAAGCTATCTCAAAGAACTTCCGGTGAACAGCATAATCACTGAGACCAGCAGCCTATGTGCATCTCCTATAGACTTTGAACAAAAGTGGACAAGTACACTATACCAAAGGTTCAAGATAGACCCTAGACTATCTGTTAGGCATTTTGCAGTTCTTAGTGTTCAATTTACACAGTGCATACTATCAGATTTCTTATTGCAGAGGAAGATAAGAAAATAAAAGTTTTCATCTGCCCAGCTGTATTTGCCAGGTTAAGTGTATATCCCAAGGCATCACAGAATTTCTTGGCATTTTTGAAAGGCAGATGGATAAAGTAATCAGAGATATGAATTAACTATAAGTATCAATGTACCTACATGACCTCATTGCCTTTGCACAGACTTTAGAAAAATACAAAAGACAGATAAAATGTTAGATCAACTAAAGGAAACTGGTCAGAGGCTGTCAATGTACAAATGTCAATTTTGAAGAGCCTCTGTTAAGTCACAGAAGATCTCAATAAGGTATTAGTGCTAACCCAAAGAAAAGAAGACTCCTGAATTGGCTATGCCCACAGAACACTGGTGATCTAAGAATTTTTCTAGGATTTTGCATCACACATTTGTTAGGAACTATGATACTATTATTAAACCACTGAATAACCTCAAATTCACATATACTTGATAGAAGACCCAGAAACAAAAAGGCAAGAAGTGTCAAATTGCTTATAAAATTTGAGCCATTTGAAAGTCAGGGGACAGACAATTATGAACAAACTTGGAAAACTATCACAGACGTGCACTAATGCTGGCCTGTGCAGATCCAAGTAAGCCTTTTGTTCTATACCCTTATACCAGCCTGGAGATCTTAGGAACTGTCCTTTATCCAAAGACCTAAAGTGAACAGAAATTCATTGTATTCACTAGTACAGGTCTTAGTGACAGTTAAGACTTATCATTCCAACACACATTAGAGTTCTTGGCTTTGCAGTGGGCTGTCATTGAAAAATGTGCAGGTTATGTCTAATAAACAAATTACAAGTGCAGATGGACAACAATAAACAGACCTAGGTTTTAACCAGTGCCAAATGAAATGTTGCTTGCCAGCAATGAGTAGGTGGCAGCACTACGAATTCAACAACACTACTGCCTAGGGAAGAATGTGTGGACAATAATATTTTGGTCAATGTCCTTGCCTCATGTCTCTCCCCATTCCAATACACCCTCCACTCAGGTTGTGTTGTATGATTGTGATCTCCCTAAAGCACAGATCTGACCGTGTCACTTTCCATTCAACCAACTCCAGTGGCTCTCTATCACCTCTAAGATAAAATATAAAATCTTCTGTTTGGTGATCAAAGACTTTCATAACCTACCCCCCTGCCACCTTTTTAGTCTTCTTACACTTTGCTCCCCCTATATCATGCACTCTATGATCCAGTGATATTGACCTCTGCTTTTATTTGTGCAAGATATATGATCTCTTGTGGGAATTTTCATTGGCTGCCCTTCAAACTTGGAAGTGTTCTCCTTCATCTCTGCTTCCTGGCTGCTTCTGTTTTCTTTAAGTCTCAGCAAAAGTCCTACCTTCTACAAGGAGCCTTTCTCAAAAATCTTAATGCTAGTGCCTTCCCTCTGTTGATTATCTCCAATTCATCCTGGCTGTATCTTGTTTATGCATGTTTGGGTGCTGTTTCACCATTGGACTGCAAGTTCCTTGAGAGCAGGGACTATCTTTTGCTTTACTTTGTAGCTGCAGACCTTAGCACAGTGCCTGGCAGATAGGAAGCACTTAATAAATGCTGGTTGCAATTGAGAAAAAACAAAAAACAAAAAAACACTGGTTTACTGATGACAATGCCCTGTCCAGAAGGCTGTCACCAGAGCTATGGTGATAAGGAATGAAATTCTGAAGGCTATGTGTGATACACAAAGAACTGAGCTATGATGAAGTATATCCAAGAGTTGGATTCTTCCAGCAGACAGCATGTCAGCAACATATGAAAACCATGATTCATTGAACCAACCTTCTTTGCTTCAGTTGTCTATGGATTACTGGCAGTGTGAACAGATGGCTGAGCAAAGCCAAGGAGCAAGGAAGTGATGCTAAAGGACTCAAATTCCATTGCCAAGAAAGCACCCTACTATTGAGATAAGTTGGAGTTATGCAAAATTTTCTACCAGACTGTATCTGATCCCATGAAGAGTATCAGGAAGCAGGTGATGATACTTAGAGCAAAGCACTCTATGGCCATGAAAGCAGTGCAGGAAGATATTAGACACAGCAGTCAAGAGACCACCCTGGATCTAGTAAGAAAGAGATTTTCCTAGCTCAAGATGACAGTGGACGTCACTAAGAAGTACAGTACTTATATAGAAAGAAAAATGCTACTAACTCGTGATGCATATTTAGAGAATATAAACACTAGCAAAACTTTGTTGTTATTTTGGTAAATTATCTGTCTTCATTCATTGAGTAAATATTTATGAGCTGCTGGACCTTCTAACTCGTGATTCTTTGCACATGACATCATCTTCTGTCTCTAAGCCAGACCTGCACAATTTGCAGCCCTGCAGGTCACTTAAGGCCCTCAGGCTGCTTGCAGCATGCCAAAGGATTTCCTCTACATTTTTCACAGGCTACCAAAATCCTTTGGTGCTCAACCTGCCCAAGGAGGTAAGTGGCCCAAGGGCTGTAAGTTGTGCAGGCCTGCTCTAAACCTTTCCCTGGATGTCCCCCATCTTGGAACTCCTCACTCCTCACCATTACTTTGTTTCTTTGACTTCATCATGATTCAGTTCAAATCTCACTTTCTGCAGTAGGCCTTTCCCAGACTCCTTCCTCCTCCAGTTGCTCTTGGCTTCCCTCTGAGAGGAGCTTCCACTTACTACACACACACACACACACACACACACACACACACACACACACACACACACACATGTGCATGCACATATATACACATATATATAAATATATACAAATATAATGGATTAGCTTCCATTTACTATATATACATATATGTAGAGACAAGCTATATACAATATGTACATGCTATATATAATATATAGTTTACACATATATATGTATGTGCATATATTCATGCAAATACATAAGCATATGCATACATGTGTATAAAATATATACATCTATGTATATATATAAATCTATGAGAAATTAGCTTCCACTTACTATATATGCAAATATAGTATGTATTCTGTGTGTACGTATGTGTAAAAAAATTTTGGTTCAGGTCTCACTGTGGTCAATAAGACAATCTCAGGAAGAGAAAGGTAAAATATTGTATTAACACACCAAGGCAGCAAGTAGCCTGAATAAACTAGGTGCTACTTTTATACACAGAAGTAAACAACTTCCATATAATGGTAAAAGTATGTTGCTTGGTACCCCTAATCATAAGCTCCTTCCCATTACAATATCAAAAGGAGGTGGATGGTCTCTAAGCAAGGTTTAAACATAGGGTCATTCAGACTGACTCTGCACATGTAGCTAACTTTGTACACACACACACACACACATTTGCCCCGTGCAATTTTCATTTTTGTTTTCTTGAAATATAGCTCTGAACTGTTGTGTTTTAAATGGAGCTACTTGACTATGCCTTTAAACCCAAATCATGTTGAGTTCTATTGAATGGTCAATAATTGCCCCAACCCAAGTGGTTTACTATTTAGGTTTTGATGGCTTAGAGCAAAGGTTCCCAAACTTATTTGGCCTACCACCCCCTTTTCAAAAAAATTACTCAATGCCCCCCAGAAATATACCTTCTTTAACCCTTTAATTTTTTTTCTGAAATTTGCATCATTTCAAAAAAAGTAAAATTTTTTTAAATGACATATCTTAAATTTAATAATTTATTGTAAATTTATGGTTTTTTTCCTGCATTGAAATTTTGATGATGCAATATTGTGTCATGTAACCATATAGTATTATATTGTACACAAGTCATTACAGGCACATATTCTTGCTGACGCATGCTGGACTTCCCAACAATGTGCAACATGCTGGCCTGTCAACACTTGCTTGTTAAGATCTGTCATTAGACTTGACCACTGATTGGTTATAACTTGCATTTTGTGTATTTACTTGGAAAATAGTGTAATCACTACAACTTTAACTGTTACACAACAGATAAAACATGTACAACAGTCGTTCAAAATTTTTTTTAACTTCTCTTCTTTCCTTATGCTTCCACTGCCCCCTTATTTTTATTCAACACTCCCCCCCCAATTGCACCCAAGATTACTATCTCCCTCCCTTATCATTCCAGGACCCCCTGGGGATAGTATTGCCCACTTTGGGAACCTCTGGACCTTTCAATGAGTGTAAATAGCAATTGTTTTCTGTTCTGGCCAGAAACTCTGAGGGTCTTCTCCCAGATTGATATATTTGTGATGGTAAATTGGGCCCTCTTTTGTCTCAGTTCTTACCTAGCCCTTAGTCATTGAATGGTGTGGCCTTAGATAAACTGAGACCTGTGAAAGACCTTAATGTAGAAATGCCAGTCACCCTCTGCATTCTGGGCCTTTGCTAGTCTCCTTAACCTTTGTCTTGCCACTGGACTCTGATGACTCTGGAGGAGAGAGATAGGCTGGTTACTTTTCGAAGCTCTACTTCAATCAAATCCAATTCATGAGCAAGTCAGGAAGACATCATCCTCATGATGTCATTGGTCCTCTTCAAATGAAGGACCAACAACAACAACAACAACAACAAAAACTATACACACACACACACACACACATACACTCTATAGTACCAATATAATACTCTATGTATACTATATAATACCTAATTTGTACACATGTGTGTATATATATATATATAATAAATGGAAGCTAATCCATTTATATCATATATAAACTATATATAACTTATGATATATACACATGCATGTATATATAGACATGTATATATATGTGTGTGTATATATATATACACGCACATATACTTAAACTAGGTATATACCATATATACACACATATGTGTGTATAGCAAATGTGATGGGGTGATGGAGCCTGGACCCTGAATTTTCCCATACATTTCAGCAACCCAGTCCCTGGAGACTTGCCTGAGGCATTTGGCCTTTCCCAGTCCACCTAGATACTCAATAATCCTTTCAACAGCCCTTTCACAGTGGCTCTCTACCCAGTCTAGACCACTTAGCTCTTTTCACTATCTGCACCTGGCCTACCCCAGACTATTTACCACTCTTTAATCCCATCCAGATCTTCTCAATGTCTTTTTTTGTATATAAGTATCAAATTCACTCCCATCAAGCTGCAGATTCTTTAGGAATCTAGCCTGCTCCATTGGTGTTACAATGAACCTTGCTACTCTGACTGAAAGAAGGCTTGAGTTCTTGAATTCTTTCCAGATAGACTCATCCTGTACCTTGACATTTCAGGGTTCTCAGCAACCCCAAACAACACCAAATGGAAGCAAATCCGTGTGTGTGTGTGTGTATAGTATGTACCAAGTTTATATGTATATATGGATAAATATGGATATAGATTATATAGTGATCTTCTTGAAGGCAGGGACCGTTTTTACCTTTTTTTTTTTTCCATCCCCAGTACTTAGCACATTTCTGACTCATAGTAAGTCCTTAATAAAACTAGTAAATCTTTGGAATTTGTTGACATTTTATGACATTTGAATTGACATTTTATGTCTGTGGGGAGATAGCAAGAACATAAAACATACCTTAGTGGTGATCGATTATTTCACCAGGGTATGCACAGACATACTTAGCCACTCCCCTAATTCCCCCCCTCCCACCCCCCACCACAAAAAAGCAACTCAAAGAAATGCTAGCTTATTCAGGTATCGAGAAGTTGATAGCTATACTTTCCCTAGGGAAAGCCACAGCCTGCCTGAGTGCTTCAGTCACATACTGATGAACATTTTAGGAACACTAAGACAAAAACAAAAATTGCAATGGAATGGTCAAAATGCGGCATCTTTAGTACACGTATACATCTCCATCAAGAATGATGCCATAAGCTTTATATCATACTTGCTGATGTTTGGCAGGTAGGCCTACCTATTGCTTGTACTTTGGAGTCCCAGAAGATGGAGAAGATGCAAACACTCACAATGACATTTCTCTGCTGAGAGAGAGGCTGAAGAAAGCCTACCAACGGTCAGTTCAGAAGAACTCTGACAGGACCAAACAACGATATAATGGCTGATTTCATTTGCAAGCCATTCAACAAAGAGATAAAGTTTTGCTGAGGAATCTTGGCATTCAAATGGCATACACATTAGCAGGTCAATGGAAAGCTATTCCACACCAGGTTATTGAGAGATGAGGCAATTTGTCTTTTTATAGAATAGTCCTACAGAGTGATGGGGTCTTGTAAAGCAAATTTACTGCTACCTATTGCCTACAGGACAGTGAATTGGGCTCTCTGATGAACAGAAGTAAAGAAGTAATTGACACTTAGCTTAGTGTAGTCTCGAAGAGATTGTCCTCCAATAATATAAACACTGTCTGAACCAGACACTGACTCAGAAAGTGACATTTCCAGTGAGGAAGGTGTATAATATAATCCAACAACCTTATTTCTGATTGAGGTGAAACTTAACTTATACAGGAAGAGAGGACTAAACCCAAAAGCATAATCTTCTGCCTAGAATTTCAGCTGTTAAAACTTCTAGGGTATAGAAACAAATCATAGAGCCTAGAAATACTGACATCTAGCCTAGACTCTCAACACAATTGGTTTTAGGAATGACTATCAATAAATTCAGGTATAAGAGCAGAAAGGTCAGTAGATTCCAGGAAAACTAAGTCTATCTGGCCTGTGACCAGACTAATGTGATATTATAGGTGAAACTAGAGAAGTGGTTACATTATCGCTAGACAGCAATGCTAATGTTTACCTGAATGATTTGTGACTTGTATTTAATTATATATTCATATTGATGCACATGTTAATTATATGGCATGTTCTGAGTTATTCTATTTATTCTTTTGCTGTTATTTTTATTTCTTTATTGCTAATGTTACATCTGTACTACAACTACACTTGGCTGTTGTATTGCTGCTTTATTTTGTATCTATTTTTTGCATGTTGTCTGCTTCATTAGATTGCAGACTTCAAGAGGGCAAGGACTATCTTTTGCCTCATTTTGTATCCCCAGAGCTTAGCACAGTGCCTGGCACATAGTAGGTGCTTAATAAGTATTTATTGAATTGAATTGAATATGCTAAAGGAAATGCCTATTTTCTTCTTTCATAGGACTATTGATGTTATTATTGCTAGCTTTGCATCATTTTCCCCCGTTTTTGCTTTTTTTTTTTTTTGCTTATGTGCTATGGATAGGCAAATACTTTCATGATATCTACATGTAACATTTAGACATTTAGCCTTTGAAGCTAATGGAATGACTTGCCTTGAGAGGTAGTAGGTTTCCCCACCCCAATATTTATTTAAAAAAAAAACACCCCAAATCACTTATCACAATGCCTGGCACATAATAGGTGCTATATAAATGCTTATTTCCTTCTCCTTGGAGGTCTTTAAATAGAGGTTAGACAACCACATGTTGGGTATATTTTAGTGGGGATTACTTTCTTTATGGGTTGGACTCGAAGGAAGGAAATACACATTTTTTTCTTTAATATATTTTATTTCATTACATATTTCCCAATTACTTAAAATTTTTTAAATATCCATTTAAAAAAATTTTGAGTTCCAAATTCTTTCTCCTTCCTACCCCTCCCTCACCCTTGAGAAGGTAAGCAATATGATCTCAATCATACATGTGAAATCATGCAAAACATATTTTCATATTAACTATGTTGCAAAAGAAAATATACACAAAATAAAGAAAGCAAAAAAATGTGCTTCAATCACACTCAGGGTTCATCAGTTTTCTTTTTGGAGGATAGCATTTTTCTTCATGAAATTGTCTTGGATCATTGTTTTGATCACAGAACCTAAGTCTTTCACAGCTGATCATTGTAACAATATTGTTGCTACCATGTACAATATTCTCCTTTTTCTGCTCACTTCACTTTGTATCAGTTCATATAAGACTTCCCAGGTTTTTCTGAAACCATCCTGCTTGTCATTTCTTATAGCACAATAGTATTCCATTACAATCATATAGTACCACTTGTTCAGCCACTTCACAATTCATAGGCATCCCTTTAATTTCTATTTCATTGCCACCACAGAAAGAACTGCTACAAATAGTTTTGTACAAATAGGTCCTTTAACCTTTTCTTTGATCTCTTTTGGGGTACAGACCTAATAGTGGTATTGCTGGGTCAAAGGGTATCCATAATTTTATATCCCTTTGGGTATAGTTCCAAATTATTCTCTGGAATGGTTAGACTTGTTCACAACTTTACCAACAGTGAAGTAGTGTCTCAATTTTTCTACATCCCCTCCAACATTCATCATTTTACTTTTCTGTCATATTAGCCAATCTGATAGTTATGAGCTGCTATGTCTTAATGTTATTTTAATTTGAATCTCTCTAATCAATAATGATTTAGAACATTTTTATGTTATTTTTGTTAGTTTTGATTTATTCTTTTGAAAACTGCCTGTTTATTACATCCTCTGAACATTTATCAATAGAAGAATGGCTCGCAGTTTTTTGTAAATTTGGCTCAGTTCCCTATATATTTGAGAAATGAGTCCTCTATCAGAGAAACTTGCTTTAAATCCCACCCCTACCCCACTTTCTTGCCTTCCTTCTAATTTTAACATTAGTCTAAGTTTGGCTGCATTAGAAACATTAATTTCATATAATTAAAATCATCTATTTTACTTTCTGTGATCCTCTCTATCTCTTGTTTGTTCATAAAGTCTTCCCTTATTCATAGATCTGAGAGGTAAATTTTTCCATGCTCCTCTAATTTACTTATGATATCACCCTTTACATCTAAATGATTTATCCATTTTGAACTTATTTTGGCATATGGTGTGAGATGTTGGTCTGTGCCTAGTTTCTGCCAAACTGCTTTCCAGTGCTCCCAGCAATTTTTGTCAGATGGTGAGTTCTTGGAAATAAATATTTATTACTTAATAAACTATAAATTACAAATAACTATGTTCCAAGCACTGTGCTAAGTGGTTTACAAATATTATCTCATTTGATCTTCACAACAACCCTATTATTATCTCTTTTATAACTGAGGAAACTGAGGCAAATAGAGGTTAAGTGACTTGGCCTGAGTCACACAGCTAGTGAGTATATAAGACTGGATGTGAACTCAGAACTTCTTGACTTTATAAAATGATTGAGGACATAGTTGCCCTAAATTTCTGGTAGGGTTTTCAATGCTAGAGGCTAGTATGCTGGTGTGGAATGATGGGAAGAATAAGGAAAACATGGTGGAGGTGCTTGGATTGTAAGCTATGCACAAGACTGGACTTTCATTGTTGACCAAGTACAATCTGGGAGGAGTTAAGATGTGACCTGTGGCCCCTGGGTCATTAAAAGACCTCAGCCTGGCTAACAGCTCCTTCCTGCATTTCCTCTGCCCACCCATGGGGAAAGCAGTTCCTCCCACTGATAGAAAATCCCTAAGCTTACTACTTTTTTATTTGTTCTCAACCGCTTCTAGCATCTGCTGGCAGATGAGCGGATAAGATGGAAAAGTGTCAGCTCCCTTATTTCACTTTCATGTCTGTATTATCTAAACGACCACATAATTTTATGGCCATTAATATTGATCCTGCTTGGTTATTGTATGCACAGCTTGAAAGGGAGAGAAATTTTTTTCTTTTAAACAAGAGACAAATGTCTCAAGTTGAGGGGGATTTGGGTGTTGGAGAGGTAGGTTAGACACATATAGAGACAGAGAAATAGAGATGAGATACACAGAAAGGCTGATTTTTTTTTTCCCTGTAAGCCTACCAGGGTACACATGAGTCCCTAGACTAATAGAAATACTTCTAGACCCCAGACTGCCAGTTCAGGCAGCTGCATGCTGAAAGTGGAACAGAAAACAGCTGCTTTAGTCTGAGAGGCTTTGGGTGACTGGTTCCTCTGTACTACAAAGCCATGCTAAGGGGAGGGAGAGTTCCCCAAATGTGCCGTAATAGGCATGTGGCAGCTCTAGATGAAAGTGCCTGAAGTTATCAGTGCTGGCTGGGGGCCCTCATCCTGGTGAGTACCTCTTGGTGGTTTTTAAAAGAAAATTTAATTGAATCATTTCCCCCCCCAAATGAGGCCACAGGAGTGTGGCAGAAACACTCACTTTTCATTGTATTATTTCTGGTAAACAAGAAATGACTGGTTATGGAAATACAAGTATCCAAATATTATTCTTTTAAGTGGGTGGGCGCCTGGTTCCCTGGACACATTTACTTTGAGAACCACAACCTTCCAGAAGTCTGTGTGTGAATTTAGAAGCTTTAAGCATGCCCAGTTGAACAGGATGGAAGACTTGTGGGAGGAAAGAACAACTGTCTCAGAATGAGTTAGG
The DNA here is from genome assembly GCF_900497805.2 of Vombatus ursinus. NCBI lineage: Eukaryota > Metazoa > Chordata > Mammalia > Diprotodontia > Vombatidae > Vombatus > Vombatus ursinus. The sequence goes on along the minus strand of NW_020954579.1, from coordinate 5,738,240 downwards.
TATGTAAGGCAGGCAGTCGGTGGCATTGAGGCAGTTTGGAGTTGCTGGGAACCCTGAAACGTTAGGGTGCAAGGTGGAGTCTGCCTGGAATGAATTCACAAACTCAAACCATCTTCCAGTCAAGGGGCAGTTTACTATAAAGCCAATAGAAGTGGGTTAGATTCCTAATGAATCTGAGCTTTGCTGGGGGGGGGTGAGATTGATGTTTGTATACAAAAAGGACTGTGAAAGGATCTGGATGGGATTAAGGAGTGATAAGTAGGCTGGGGTGGGCCTGGTCTTGTAGAGGTGCCCAAGCCCTTATGGTAAGAGCTACAGTGCCCCAGACTCCTTCAGATACTGAAGAGGTAACTGAGCAGAGACTGCTTATAGATACTAACCTCTGGCACTGAAAACCCTACCAGGAGTTTAGAGCAACTGTGTCCTTCTCAATTATTTAATAAAGTAATCAACATGTATTTGTTAAGTACTTACTATCAACCAGACTAGGTACTGAAGATACAAAGACAAAAATAGAATTCAAGCAGCTTACATTTTACTGGGGTAACACTTACACATATTAGTAGATACAAAGTAAACACAAGGTAATTTCCAAGAAAGTTGAGAAGCACTAGCTGATCAAGAAAGGCTGTAGGTGGTGCTTGAAGTGAGTTTTGCAGGAGACCAGAGATTCTAAGGGGTGAAGGTAAAGAGGGAATACATTCTTTTTGTAGCAAAGGCCTGTTAGTACTAACAACAAGAAAGCCAGTTTGGCTATAACATAGAACACATGAAGCAGAATAATGTGTAACAAAATAGAAAAGGTAGGCTGGGGCCAGATTAGGTAGGGTGCTGAATGCCTAACAGAACTGTTTTGTATATAATCTTTAAACCATAGGGAATCACTGGAATTTCTTGAGCAGGAAAATGTCATGGTCAGACCTGTACTTTAGGAGTATCATTTTGGTATTTGTCTGCTGGGTGACACAGTGTAGATAGAATGCTAGGCCTGGAGACAGGAAGACATCTTCCTGAGTTCAAATCTGGCCTCAGACACTTACTAGCTGTGTGACTCTGGGCAAATCACTTCACCTTCTTTGCTTCAGTTTCTCATTTACAAAATGAGCTGGAGAAGAAAATGGCAAACTACTCCCACATCTTTGCCAAGAAAACTCCAAATGGGGTCATGAAGTTCCTGAGTAGTGGATTTGATTATTAACAAGGGACTTGGTAGTTTCAGAGCAAGGAGCTGAGGTCAGAGCGCATTACATACTGATCATCACTGAGTAAGTCATTTCTCTTTTCTTGTCCTAGGACCCTTTCTCCTACATCTCTTGAGAAGTCCTAAGATACATTTTCCCTCAAATTCCCCTCCAAGGATGTCCATCCCCTTGTTGAGTGTGGTAAATGCTGGAGGTCCCCGGTTTCTGTGGTGACAAATTATTTCAGACCAATCCCTGAAGCCAAATTCTCCTTTGGTGGTAAAGAAAAAACTAGGAATTTGGGCTGAAAATGTTTCCAAATTTAAAACTGTAGCTTAAAATAGTCCCTTCTTCTTGTAAAATTTCACACCACTCAAATATCACTATCTGGAAGAGGAAAGCTCCAGAACATGTTTTCCTGCTGAGTTTTTAAGGGTTAGCATTTGGCCCAGACCTTGCACCTTGAGCTTTCATGCAGCCTACCCCGCCCTGCACGCGACCCACTTCTAGTTCCCGCTCCCCCCTTCCCCCCCCTCCGCCGTCGCTTTTTTTTTTCCTGCCGCCTCCCTCGCCCTTCCCTCTCTCTGTCTCTCCGCTGGCCTTGTCCTTCTACTCTCAGGGTACCGGTCAGAGGACCTGGGGCGCAGGCGCACTAAGGACAGTGCGAAGCAGGCGTTGGAAAGGATGGGGCGGGGGTAGAAAAGGGGACGGAAGGGAAAGGGTGGGAGGTGCCACGCGGAGGCGGGGCGGGACGGGGCGAGCACGCGCTCACTGGGCTGACGCCATGACGCCGTGACGCCGGGCCGGTGTCTGTCCGTCTGTGTGTGTGTGTGTGTGTGTGTGTGTGTGTGTGAGTGTGAGTGTGCGGGCTCTGCGTGTTTGTATGTGTGTCCGCCCGGCAGGTCCCGGATGTTGCGGACAGTATGAGGTGAGCGCACGGGGACGGGGACCAGCAGCTGTCGCGGCCGCTCTCAGGTGAGTGGGGGGAGGAGAGAGAGGGGGTTGTCCAGTCGGAGGGGGGGGCGCCTTCCTAAGGGGCTGACTAGACCCCCCCCAACACACATACATACACACACCCTTCCTTCTCTAACCCACACTCGGACGATGGCGTGAATCTGGCGGCTCATCAACCATCCATCCTTTCCCTCCACTCTGGCATTGAATTCATGGACACTCGGCCCTCCCTCTTCTCCGTCCCCTTCCCCCCATTCACTCCCTTTGCCCCATCCCCCCCATGCCAAATAGTGAGCTGTCGCCGGAGGCGAGGGGAGAAAATACGCATGCGCGAGCGCACCCGAGGCGTGGTATGTGTTCCTTCGCTGTCTTAGGGGCGCATGCGCAGCACCGTGCTGCAGGTTCCTGCTGGATAACGATCCTCTTTACCCCACGTCGTCACACTGTGGCTCAACCTGCTTGCTGCCAGATAGTGAGCTGCTCCTGCTTCCAAAGAAGAGAAGTTGGGTTGTTTGAGGTGGTCCAGGGCCTAAGCGTTAGTTCGCCCCTGGTGCTGCAGCAGAGGCCCCCGGGGTTTCACAAGCACGGATCCTAGAGGCCAAGTCTTCTCCGCCACCTGGGCTTACCTGCCATTGCAGTTGCTCCTTGTAGGATCACCTCCCCACCAACAAAAGGCTACACCTTTTGAAGTCATTAGTCTGAATATTGCAAATGCTCCGTAAATACAGTTGGATGCAGCTCTAGGTGACCGGTTTCAGAAGGGGGCCTGTCTCCTCTAGGAACAAGGTTCTGATGGTTATGTATCATGACACTGTGAAATGGGTTTTCCCTTCTGTCTAAACATAAAGAGTGTGGCGTAATGGTTAGAATGGGAACTACGAGTCAGGCCATCCGAGAGCTCTCATTCCTGTTTTGACACTGACTTGTTCTGTGCCACTGTCCGTAATAGAATCTGCATATAAGACTTCTCTTTTAGTAGCACATTGTTGATGCTTAATAAATATGAAATGATGAAGCAATTATAAGTTATTCATTGAAAGTCTTTTGGTTTCATTTTAAATTGAGGAAATAATGTTTTTTTTTCCACTTGTAGATTAGAGGTTAAAATAGTCAAGTCTCAGTGGCCTAATTGTACAGTTTGGGAGACATCACGGCCCCTTCTCCTTTCTGTTTGACCATTGCACTGCTCTTTTCATTGCCATAAAGTAAAGTTGGACAGTGAGAGAGGTAAAGTAGATGAAACTGAAACTGTCAGTGTCAACTTGTTAGCAGTTCCAGGAAAAAGGTTAATGAAAATGAAGATTGGAACAATTGACTGAAATGACTGGGAGGAGGGTAGAACATTCTTGGTGAAATTCAGTTATCCATGTTAACTTTTCTCCCTCATCTGAGTTAACCTTTAGCCATATTTTCAATCCCTTATATACTTTGCCTCCTCCCTGCCTCTCCTATTATCCATTTCTTTAGAATTCACTTGAAGGTAGTAGAGAGACCGTTTGCTCTATTCTAGACACTGAAAACCTAATCGCCATATTCTTGGGCCTTGTGACATATTGTTTTCTAACTTTTCTGTGTAACCTTCCCTGGTCTTTGCACAGTTGACCTCCCTTTAGTATTGTTACCTATCACCATGGTTACAATTGGAACTGAAAGGTAAAGTCAGAGAGAAAAACTGAGGGCTTCCTGGTAGAAACATTACCTAGTGGTGGCAAACATTCCATCATCCATGGGAAAGAGCTTGGGAAAAGCACCTTCTCTCCATGTAGAGACTGAGAGATTTACATTGTGACATCTCCAAAGACAATGTGGGAGAGGATGGTATCAGAAATTTGCTTCCCTTTAAATGGAACTTTTTAGAGAGGTCTGTATGATACTTGATGATGTTTGATGTCAGCCTTCTACAGACTTACATCGTAATGGTAATAACTTTAGGATAGCTATGAACCACAGTGGAGAAGTATTAAACAATCCTTTGCAGGGGTTTTTCAAGTGCCTGGTCCTTTAAGTTGATTATACACACACACACACACACACACACACACACACACTCACATATGTATATGTAACTGTACATATACATATGAAAACTTTTATCTAAATTTTCCAAGTGCTTTCTGCAGCTTGTTTTATCTAATATTTTTGAAATTGTTAAAGTTCATAGTACCCTGGATTTGTAGATAAATATTATCGTTGCTTTGCAGATGGGGGAGACTGAAGCAAAAAGAGATAAAGTCATCTGCCCTGGATCACACAAGTCTTTGACAGAGTTGGGAAGATGTTACAGATGTCCTGAATTCCAGTTCCTCGCTATAACCTCTACACTGTGGTTCCTCCATGTAAATTCTTGTAAGACTGACTGTAATGTCTATAATAATAAGTTTTGGGTAATAGAAATTTGTAATCATTTTATTAGAGGCAGTCATAGTTGGGTTGTGAATTAGAAACGCTTAGAGTGGTTAACAAACATTTATTGACTATTTGTATGCAGAGTACTGTTCCAAGTGTTATGGAGGGACACAGTGGGAGAAGTTGGTATAAATCTTTGCCTTTAAGAAACTTACAGGGGCAGCTAGGTGTCACAGTGGATAGAGCACTGGCCCTGAAGTCAGGAGGACCTGAGTTCAAATCCGGCCTGAGACCAAACACTTGACATTTACTAGCTGTGTGACCCTGGGCTTAACCCCAAATGTCTTAAAAAAAAAAAAGAATAAAAAAAAACAACAACAAACTTACAGTCTGCTTATGAGAGACAGACATACTGAATTTTGGAGCAACAATGAGAACAATTACAAAGCAACAAGGCAAAATAATAGACTGCAATTACTGAAGAAAAACAGTGAAGGAATAATAATAATGTATCAGTGTTCATCTCTGAGAGCTTCCTGAATTAAGGGAATTTTGTTCCAGTTTGGAAGGAGGTGATGAACTTAGGTTGATGTAAAGAGTGTGGACATTAGTAATATGAAGTTACAGAAGCAGGAATTAGTAAATTTTGCATGTGAGAAATTGACTGTAGGAATTGTTAGAGAGGTATAGGGAAAATAATTGTTGGAGATTTTTGACTGAGAAATTTAGATTTAGTACTTTGGGCAATGTGGAACTGCTTTAGCTTTGAGTCATTGGATGACTTGATGAAAATGACTTTTGATAAATATATTTTGTGAATATAGATTTTATTGATATTTTTGTTTTTATATTGCTTGGTTTCCCCCTAAATTCTCTCCCCAACCCCTCAGAGACCTATTCCTTATACGAGAGACTTTTTTTTTTAAGTAAAAGAGAAAGAGAAAAAATTGGCAAAACCAATCAATATATTGAAAGAATGCAACATTACATTTAGTGTTCCATACCTATGGATGCCCCTCTCATCTTCCTACAGACAGCCACCCCCATCCCCACACACCCACACCCCTTTTGCATAGGTGTGAAGAGAGATGTTTGCTCATATCTCTTCTTTGGGGCTAAGATTGTTCTTTACAATTTCACAATATTCATTTTGATTGTTTGATTGTGGTTGTTCTTGAAGAAGAGATATTCTGAATGTAAGATAAATTGGAATAGAGGGATTAGACAGGGGAGAGACTTAAAACAAGGAGATCAACTAGTAGGAAAAAATATTGGAATGAGGTATTGAGGGCCTGAATTAGGATAGTTATAGAAATGAAGAAAAGAGGATTATGAAGGCATTTTTTAAAAAAATTAATTATTTTTATTTATTTGGTTAAATATTTCACAATTACATGTAAAAAGATTTTTCACACTCATTTTTTAGAATTTTGAGTTCCAAATTCTTTTCCTCCCTTTTGCCCCCCCCTTTCTTTGAGAAGGCAATTTGAAATTGATTATACATGTGAAGTCATGCAGAACATATATTAGTCATGTTTTTAAAAAAAAACACAAAATAATAAAAATAAAGAAAAAATGCTTCACTCTTCGTTCAGAATTCATCAGTTCTATCTCTGGAGGTGGATGGCATCTTTCTTCATGGGTAGGAAGACATTTTTTAAGAAAGAAATGAGAAGGTTTAAGGTTAGTGATTGAATATGGGAAGGAGAAGAAGCATTAAAATGACTCCTGAGTTTTGAGCTTAGAACACTGGGAGGATCAGACAATAACTGGGAAGTATGGAGGAAGTAGTGGTTTTGAGCGAGATTAGGAATGTTTCTGCATATTGTTTCAGGTATAATTAGGGTATTCAAGTAGGTAGCCGAAGATATGGGTCTAGAGAAGACAAGAAGTCAGGATTGAAGTGGAAATCTAGGAGTCCTCAGTATAAGATGTTGGTTGAAACCATGAAAGTAAATGAATTGTGCTTGAGGAGAAGAGCAAGGGGTCAAGGATTGAGCTTTGGGGCAGTAATCAAGTTCGAGGACAAGAATAATCACTGACGAAGACAGGAAAAGTATTTTTGGGGGTAGTGTCAGGAGGGCTCTGTGTTAGAGTCTGAGCAAAGAGAATGTTTCAAGAAGGAATGGAATGGGCAGCATTGTCAAAGGCAGCTGATGCATTTTAAAAGATGTCATTATTAAAAGACATGTCAGTTTTTCTCCTGTTTCCTTTTATATAAAAAATGCAACATGTTTCGTCACTAAGTAAGCATGTTAATTTACTGTTGAAAATTATTTTAGTGGAAAATTTTGCTCAGGGTGGTAATAATGAACAGTCTCGTGCAGGATAACAGTATAAGCTGAAAAATCCAGGTTTAAAATTGTTTGTATTTAGGATGTAAGTCTGATGGACCTTTGAATGGTTTTCATTCTCATTTGAGGAATGAGATTATATTTGTTCAGAGTGTGCTACTGTTTATATGGTGATGGAATTCCTAAAACCAAATACTAAAATTAAAGAGAGGGACTTGTTCCCTTTATTCTTGGCACATATTTCCGTTAAGGGTTTAATTCATCTCCCTGCAGCTAAAGTGATGTTTTGAACTATAAAGCTCATAGATTCTCTGTACTAACTCTGGAAATAATGACAACATCTGAAGAAAAGTATTGTTTTACCCCTATTCCTGTCCAGATACCCTTTCCCCCTCTTCCCTTCCTCCTTTTTAATTTTGCAAGGTTTAATTCAGAAATGGCAGGAAAATCTTGCATGTCTTTTAGAAAGTAACATTGGTATATTCAGAGAGGAAGGATATTTCTGATGAAATTTAAAGATCTATAATGTGTTTGGAAGCTTTGGGGAAAAGGGAAGAGCAGGGGATAGTGGTATATGTTTTGGATCCTTATAAAAACAGCTCTGTGTGTATATGCACGTGTGTAGTTTCTGTATTTCTGTCTCTTTTTTCCCTTTCTACACAGCTGGGATGTTATATAAGATTATGCTGTCATAAGGTTTTTTTTTTTTTAATACCAGTAGTAGATTGTCCCCATGAAGAAGGAATGAAATTGAAATTGTTCTTAATTAGGAATTATTATATATAGGCCATAAGCTCTCATGTATATTCTGCTTGATCTGGTGTTTGGAACAGTGCTGAATGTTACCAATTTCTAGTACATACTATATGGAATCAGAAAATTTTGGTGTATCCAAGTTGGATTCTGAAAATTCATCATACTTTGGAAGACAGTAAGCACAACTGAGCCTACAGTGGATTTCTGTGTGTTGTTGGTATTAGAAGGACGAGATTGCCTTGGACCTTAATCTGTTGTACAGACTTTGTATATGTAATAGTCATAATTTAGGTGGTTTTTCTGACTTAATCTGAAATACAGACATGTCTATATGATAATGAGCCATATTATTACAGAATTTTACTGTCTATGATCTGTGACTCATCTTTGCTTACTTGGCCATTTCATTGTTTTACTTCTAGGCTTACTAAGGTTTTTTGAATACTAGTTTCATAACAGTATTAGTCTCATACTAAAATCCTATGTATTTTCAAGCATCCTTGAGCTTTCCTCTTTGTTTTAGAGGCTAAGAGGCTACTAACTGTGGGAATTCTCTTAATACTACGTGTTTAATAATAAGATTGAATTAACGCAGTACTTGATCAAAAATAATGCTTGAGGGAGATTATTCTGAATATCTCTATTTCTGTCTTTTTTTTTTTTTAAAGCTCTCAGTACAGGAAAACAATTCTAAAACACAGATTCTTTAAGGAAAGCTTTAGACCTTTATTCCTTTAGGACAAATATTTAAATAAAACTGACAGGAGGGGCCCAACTTCTGTGTGGCAGAGCTGGTAATACAGCCTTGGGAAGGTTGGGTTAAGTTTAAGTTAAATGCTAACCTCATAGTGGGAATTAAGCATTCAAACATTAACCCTTACCTGGGATTGCAACCTGTTACTCTCTTCGCTGTTGCTTTTGAAGGGCATTAACTGCTTTTTGCTGGCATAGTTTTAATTTTACTAGTTGTCTCAAGAAAGGGCATGAAGTATTTCTATGCAACCTTTGAATTACTCATGTGGTTTTTAATGTCTGCCATTCCTTATGGTATGTTCTATGTGGTATTCATTCCTTTGTATTTAGAAGTGTCTAGGACATTAACTTGGCCATGCAGAACTGTGCTTTTGGTTAGGATAACATCTTGTATATAGAAAAATGTAGGAATCAGTTTATTCTTTTTCTTCTGGCTGTAGTACATTCCATTTTAAATGCTGTTTGTGTTTTACTTCAATCGAATAAGAAAACTCAATTCAAACAAAAACCTGACCAGATGTATGTATTAAATTTTCATCTTATTATGAACTTGACAAAGGTAACTGTGTATGTGTGTGTATCCACATGTATACATACACATATAGACCTAGTGTCTTAAATTAGTAATTAGACTATATTGGCAGATTTTAATGAAAATAAATATTTACAGTATAAAAGGTGCTCCTATATGATATTGGTTGGCCCCAACCCCAAATTAACCCTTGAACTAGAAAATTCTCATGAAATCGGGCTGCTGTTCTGACTGAGCCTCTAAATCCCAACAGATATTCAGTCATCAGCATTGTTGTAGTGTTGCCTTTTTTATTTTTTTTATTAATTTATTTTGATTTATCAACAATCACTTCCATATGCTTTTGAGTTAAAAATTTTTCTCCCCCTTCCTCCCCTCTACCCTCCCCAAGACGGCATGCAATCTGATATAGGCTATACATATCCATTCCTATTAAACACATTTTCATATTAGTGATGTTGTAAGTAAAAATTAAAACCAAGAGGAGGAACCATCAGAAAGAGGAAACAAAACTCAACAGAAGAGAAAAAAGATAGCAATTTGACTTCCATAGTTCTTTCTTTGGATGTGGATAGCATTTTCCATCACGAGGCCTCTGGAGATGTCTTAGATCCTTGTATTGCTTAGAAGGGTTAAGTTTATCAATATTAGTCATCGCATAACGTGGCTATTACTGTGTACAACGTTCTCTTGGTTCTGCTCACTTCACTTAGCATCAGACCATACAAGTCTTTACAGGTTTTTCTGAAGTCAGCCTGTTCATCATTTATTATAGCACAATAGTATTCCATTACATTCATATACCACAACTTGTTCAGCCATTCCCCAATTGATGGGCATCCTCCCAATTTCCAGTTTTTTGCCACCACAAGAAGAGCTGCTATAAATATTTTTGTACATGGACCATTTATATGATCTCTTTGGGATATAGCCCTAGAAGTGCTATTGCTAGGTCAGAGGGTAGTGTTGCCTTTTTGCAGTGGCATGCCATCCCAGTGCAGTATAGGACAATCTTCTTTCTTATACTTGTGTCTGGGGAAAAGGGTAACACCATTGTTAAAGGGGCGCTGCCTCTTTGGCATTTTTCAGTAAGACTTTATTGGATTATTAAGGAAGAGCTCAGAAATGCAGACCAGGAGTCAGGAAGCCCTGAGTGCAGAATGGGCCTCAGATACCTCCTAGCTGTGTGGCCCTGGGCAAGTAATTTCATCTTTGTTTGCCTCAGTTTCCTCATTTATAAAAAAAGGGGGATAATAATAGCTCCTACCTCCCAGGGTTGTTGTAAGGATCAAATGAGATAATAGTTGTGAAACACTTAGTACAATGCCTGGCACATAGTAAATGCTATGTATACATACATATATATTAGCCGCCATCGTTGTCGTCATTGTCATCATCATCATCGTTGTCATTAAAAAAGCATGACAGGTTTTGACTAATGAAGTGGAACATCTCGTCAGGAATTAAAGTCATCCTCCAAACACCAAAATTTAGGTTCTCCTAATTGCTTTTCAAACATTCTTGAGAGTTGGGTGATAATCTCAAAATGGCACCTGCCTTAATAAAATTAAGCTAATGAAATGTATATTATAGTAGCAGCAGATACAGATTCTAAAATCTTTGGCAGCTATGCGTAAGTTTGAAATCTGGGCCCTTTTGAGGAGAAATTTTTATTTTTTTCTCTACCTGCAGAGGTGAAAGGGATCAGTAGTCTGGCAGAGAATCTCATTCTTGTGACTTGGTGCTATATATTCTAGCAGGTACCCTTTTGATGGCAGAACTCTGGAGTGGCTCATGGGGAACACACCCTTCCCAGAGCAAAGCAAATCTATTTTCTACAGAGAGGGGAAAAAGCAGGGAAAGGCTATTTTATGGGTATTTGGCTTCACATAGGACCTCCATTATCATCAATGAGCATGTGCAAAATGCTTAGAAGAAGAGCATGCTTATTGGAAGCAGTAGATCAACAATTTGCTTATATTTTACCAGGAAGCCATCATTCAGCAAATCAGTTTAACAAACATTAAGTGCTAGGTGGTTGGGCTTTTCTTAAATAGGTTAATTTCCCAGTATCCTTTCACTCCTTATTAGAAAGCCATTCATGTGGAGAAAAAATTCTTGACTTAAGCAAAATTGAAAGAATATTGCATTTGAAAGCAGTGGTCCTGGGTTTGATACCCAGCTCTGCCATTACCTGCCACCTGTGTGACCTTGGGGCAAATCAACCTCTGTGGTACCCAGTTTCCTCACTTTTAAAATGAGGGGTTGTACTGCATGACATGAGCCTACTACATGCAGGGCACTCTGTTATGTTTTTGGGAATCAAATGGCTATAAGACATGATCCCTACCCTTAAGGAACTTTGAGTCCAGTGGGAGTTACAAGACATATACACATGAAAAGAATAATTAACAATGTGTCAGTTTTTGATAACTGCCAAATGAGTGGTTCAGACAATAAGAGTTCGAATAAGTAGTTCAGAAGGGAAAGATCAATGGGTCAGGGTAATTATAGAAGGCTTCTTGGAAAAAATAGGACTTGAGAGGGGCCTTGTAGAATATGTTGCCTTCAGGTAGGACGTGGGAGGTGGGGAGCAGAGGTCAGGGAGACGGGGAATACCAGAAATGAGAAGTAAAGAAGCAGGAATGACTCAGATTTTTGTTGGGGAGCAGTGAATGAGTAGTCTAGTAGTCTGTTGGTGTAGAATGTTCTTACAAAAGCAAAATGAAAAATAAAATTGAAAATTGAAAAGATAGCTTGGAGCCAGTTTGTGGAGGCTTTTGAATGTGAGGCCAAAGAGTTTGGAAAGTAAAGGGAAAGGAAAAGAGGCTTTGATTAGTCCTTGAAGGACTGATGTTGAAAATAATGTTTTATTTAAAGTAGCATACAGAATGCATTGCATTTGGGGAGACTAATTAAAAAGCTATTGAATAGTCTGTGGGGTTTATTATGGCTCTCAGGGTGGTGACAGGGAACGAAAAAGACAAATTGAAGGAATATTAGTAAGAATGAATTTGACTTTTGGAGACTGATCAGGTAGAGGTGAAGAGAAGATTCAAAGATAGTTCTCAGCTTTAAGACTGGACAACTTGTTACATTGGTGTCATTCACAAAAATTAATATGTAAGAAGGAGATGTTTTTGGTTTTTTTTTTTTTTGGTGGAGCAAGGATGATGAGTTTAGTTTTCAGCATCATGAGTTTGAGGGATGGTGGTACATGCAAGTGAACAATTATCTACTGGTAATTCTAGATGTGGAATTAGAAGTTAGGAAGAAAGATTAGGGTATTAGTCTTAGAGGTCTGAGATATTTGCCCAGAAGTGGATGGTGGAATTGGAGAATGCATGAGATCCTTTAGCAAATATAGAAAGAGATGAAAAGATGGTTGAGGACTGAACCTTAGGATGTGCTCACATTTTAGGGGCTAGAGGAATTAGGGAAATTGACTTAAGAAGTGGTGAGGGTAGTAGAAAGATAATTAGGAAAGTAATGTTATGAAAATCAAAAAAAGAGAAAAATTAGAAAGGACTAACATAAAGAAAAAGCCATTGCATATTTTAATATGAAAAGAACAGTTTTACTATAATATTTAGATGAATTGGAGATGAGGAAATGGAGGAAGCTCAGGAGGTATTTAGCAGTAAGATGAAAGGGAGTAGATTTTTTTAAAGTAATGAATTATTTTTAATATAAATAATAACTGATTAATTTTTTTGCACTTATAAATTCAGATTACTTAGTATATTAAATTTACTTAAAATAGGGTACCATTATTATAGTGAAATACATGATTCTGTTAGGCATCAAACTAACATAGGGTATAATTTTATGGTATATGGTTATAATTACATTTCAGAGGATGGATTCTTACCTTCAATGTATTTGTGAAATAAAGGCTCATATTATACCACAGATTTATAGGTATGCCCAAACAAATATATTTTTAAAAAATAAAATTTTTAGTTGCAGCGATTCTTTGTTTTACTAAAGGATTTACATTAGAGTCCCTTTAAATCAAGAGTTCTTAATCTTTCTTGTGTCATGGATCCCTTTAGCAGTCTAATGAAGCCAAATGACCCTTTCTTTAAATGTTTTTAGATGAATAAAATAAAATATATATGATTACAAAGGAAACCAATTATATTGAAATACAGTTATGAAAATATTAAAAAAAAACCAAGTTCATGGACCCCAGTTTAAGAACCTCTGCTTTAAATAGTAAGTTCATTTAGTACCTTTAAAACATTCTGTCTGTAAATGTTTTATATAACCTTTCATAGAATCATATATTTTGAAAGAAATTATAGCTAGAAGGGACCTCTGAAGCCATGTAATCCACCCTCTTTATTTTACAGAGGAAGAAACTGAGGCCCAAGGAGTCTAAGACTTGAAGTTAGTAAGTATCAGTGGAAGGATTTGAAACTAGTTACTTTCTTGAACCCAGGTTCTCCTACATCAGAGTCAGTGTTCTTTCCCTTGTACTTCACTGCTCAAGAACGTATTCATCGTGTGAAGTAAGGTATACAAACCTTCAGTCATCATGATTTTCTACTCTTAGCCCTTCAAAGGCTTGATAGTATTCTCCATACATCTTTTTATGGGTCTGAGAAAATACTCTGAGATCTGGGCAGGAGGGAGCCAGATTTGCTTACTTTCTTGTAATGTCTATAAAATATGTTGTCCCACAGCTGTAATTTTTTTATAATTAAAAAAATTAGCTGAAATAGGACCTCACAGAATCCTTATAAGATAGGAAAAAAAATTAATTGAAGAGGGAGGGATCCAGGTTGCTGGGGAGGCTTAAAAGTCATTCTTCAGATTCAGAGTCTCATGACCAATAAGATGGCAGACTAGATATTTTCTTTGATCCTCATGGCCTCTCAACCCTCTCTAAAATAGGAATTATATGCAAGAGATAAAGCAGTTTCAGCTGTCTTGGATGCTGAGAATGACTGAGTTTTTGTAAAAACCTGATGATCTAACAATAGAGAAAGCTGTTAATCCCTAAACCCTAATGTGTTCACTGAGTACCCTCTATTGCACTGTTACTAAACTGCAAGCTTGTAACAAAACTCAACTCTAACCGGTCCTCCTTCCCTTCCCTTACCCCATTGCTTCAGACACTCAAATGTAGAAGAATGATTGGGCCCCTTGGCAGTACTCTGCCACAATAGAAATCAGCCAGAGAACTGAGAAACAGAGATACAGAGGAGATTCCAGCAGGATGTGGGGTGGTTGCGGCGGGGGGGGGGGGGGGGGGGGGGGGAGGATCATTCCACTACTTCTGCATGTAAGAACTCATTATCTAGCTGGGGCCAGATCTACCTCCCTACAAGTCACTTGGGGCAGAGGTAGAGGCTGGGTGAAATGCCCAGCCTGAGAAGAAGTTGAGATAGCTTTGAGATCCCCCAATGAAACCACAGTCAAAGTTGACTGAGTCAGAAAATGAGCAATAGGAGGGGGAAGAAAATGAGCAATAGGAGGGGGAAGAAAAGGAAAAAAAGACCAAAATTACTGAAATTTTCAGGAGGAAAACTAAGACCTTGAGCAAATGAACCAGCATGGAAGATAATAATAGAAGAGAATATGGCTTCCAGATCAGATACAGGGTTCAGTCATTTATGAATAAATATTATAAGACAAAGGAAAATGAATTAATGCCTTATAAGGCAGAGAGTTTTGAACTACACAAGTCTTTTGTGAGCTCTGGTAGATTGTGGGTTTTGAAGAAAACATGACTCCCCAACAGGATGTTTCCAAATGGTTTAAAAATGAAATAAGAATTGTGAATGCAGAATTTATGGCCTGCAGAGCTCAGATAAGTGGCGGAAGAGAAAAACTTAAATCCGTGGTGCTAAGTTTTACCAAAGTAAGAAAAGAAAGAATAAATGATTGGGTATGCAAATACTTAGAAGTGAAGGACAGTCTGGAAGAAGAGAAGCAAAATGCAGTAATATTAAAAGAAAGCATAATCTCCATACAACAAGACAATTATCTCAAAGACAGGATGTATATAGACAGCTTAAAGATTATAGGGCTCTTAGAAGAACATATCAAGTCAAAAAACCCTGAATACCATAATGCAAGAAACAATACTAGGAAACTGTCCTCAGCTTCTGAACACAGAAAACAACTAATTGAAAGAATCTCTAGATTGCCTCTAGAAACAACAAACAAATCTGTGCTGCAAACTTCAAGACACAGTGGTTAAATTGAACAATTTTGCTGACAATAAATTCTGCAAATGAACAGCAGAAACACTTTCAAATATAAAAGAAAGGAAATTCAAATAACAAGATTATTCTGCACCCATCAGAAACGACATGAGGACATAACAGCAATATGATCCAAAGAGTAAAGAAGCTCACGGTGCAACCCAGGGTGACCTACCCTGCAAATCTGGGCCTATCCATTAATGAAAAAAAGGTGCGTGTTCAATAAAAAAGATGCATTTGAAACATTCCTAGTAAGCGAACCAGACTTGAAGAAAGTATTTGCTTCTTAAACATTCTAGACAACAGAAATATAAGAAGAGTAAACAAATACAGCAACCAAGGACAACATAATACTTTTACAGAGACTATTAAATTATTTCTTTCTAAATGCACACAAGGAGACCCAAGTGAAAGCAGAAGGTCAAACAGAAATGATGGTGGAGAAACAGTACTGAGACAGTGTGGACTAAACTTTATAACACTCTGCCTACAGGTGAATCGGTATTTTTTTGGTAGGACTAAATTACAGAATGGGAGGGTGCATAAAATGGGAGAAGGGAGGAAGAAGGTAGAGGAGAATATGTGACATGCCCAATTAAAGTGAAGGCTAACAGGACAGAAAATATCTCTTGTGGTCTCTCGGGAAGAAGAGTTCATAGGAGAATGAATGAGGAGGCAAAGAAGGAGGGATTGAAAAAGGGGCAAACCTTGTTTCAGTGATACAAGGATGTACCACTGATGGATGCTTCCATGTGAGAAGAGATATGTTCTGTAAAGAGAAATCAGGACATTACGATGGGCATAATCTGCAGAGATTTGCTGATTACACAGACAGCTCATCTTATCTTAGAAGAAGGGGAATTAAAGCTCCGGGGACAACTGACACTTAGAGGAGTAGGAGGGATTGGACCCATGAAGGAAATTTTGGGGAAAATGGGGGGGGGGGGAAATGTCCAAGGGGAGGACAAAGATCAATAATGAACTACACAATCAAGGACAGGAAAATTCCTGTCATGGGGCAATATACTGTCTATCACCAGCAGAAATTAGTATTTCTAAGAGTGAGACACAACAGAAAATAGGGGCTCAGGGGGCACGGTCTTCAAGACAATGACATAGAAATGATTTAGAAAAAGGAACCCCAAATAAATACTTTAGAAGCTTTAATTTCATGAATAGTATAAAAACTAAAGAAGGACAAAATAAATATAGCGGTCATGAATGAAAGAATAAAAGTCTGGTATAGAGAGAAAGGGAAGATAAATATTGAAGAGAATGATAGTAAAAATCTTTTTAGAAAAAGTAAAATTTAAAACTGAGCAAGTTGAAGGAGAGGAGAGGAAGGGGCCTTTTAATACTAAACTGAGAGGGAAAAAAAGGGGAAGAGTTAAATACCTAGATAAGAGCAAGAAAGAAAAAGGACTTAATCAGCAAAATTCCAAACTGGGGAAAGGGGTAACAAATCCGAAGGGAGGTGGGGTTGGATATGAGGGGAAGAGAGCTAGTGGGAATAGAGTTGCTTTAAAAGAGATTAAGCTAAAATAACCAAGGAAACATAATATAGAGAAAGAGAAGAATCCTAATTTGGAGGAAAAATAAACAACACTACTATTAGAGACAAATGGAGGCAAACATAAACCTAACTCATATACCTTTAAAATGAATGGATGAAGTAGCCCAGTGAAAAGAAAGAGTGACAGATTGCCGGGCAGCGAGGTGGTGCAGTGGATAGAACATCGGCCCTGAAGTCAGGAGTACCTGAGTTCAAATCCGGCCTCAGACCAAGCACTTGACACTTACTAGCTGTGTGACCCTGGGCAAGTCACTTAACCCCAATTGCCTAAAAACAAAATAAAACAAAACAAAAAAAGAGTGATAGATTGGATAAGAAAACAGAACCCCATAATCTGTTGCTTACCAGAAACACCTAAAAAGAAAAAAGACATATATAGAATAAAAATGAGGGACTAGAAAAAAATATTTAATCAGATGAATCCAAATTTATCGGATGAATCCAAAAAAGCAGGAGTGGTAATCATGCTATTGGACAATGCAAAAATAACCTGGTTCTTTGAAAAGACAAATAAAATGCATAAATCTTTAGCCAATACGATAAAAAAGAATAAGACAAGAAAATCAAGTCAACCTAATAGCAAACGGGCAAGGTGAAATCAGCAAAACTACAGGCTACAAAAATAAACCATCAAAAATCATCAACTTTCTATGTAATAATAACAATCCAAGAGACAACAATGAAAAGGGAAATTCCATTCCAGATAACTACAAAATGCATAAAGTATCTGAGGACCCATCTACCAGAGCTCACAAAAGATTTGTGTAGATTCAGATATGCTATTTTCCTTTAAGAAATAACAAATAGTTGGAGATATATTCAATGCTCATGGGTAGCTTGTGGTAGTATTAAAAAATAATGGTACTACCAAAGTTAGTTTACACTTTTAATGCTATACCAATCAAATTATCAAAGGAATACTTTATAGAATTTGATTGAAGAACATTATTAAAGATAATCTGAAAAACAACAAATCTGTATTATAAAGGGAAATGATGGAAAAAAAGATAGGGATGAAGGGGGAATAGCACTTCTAGACCTCTAACTGTATTATAAAGCAGCTATCATTAAAATCATTTGGTATTGGTTAAAAAAAACAACAAAAAAGCATTAACAGGTAGATCAGTGGAACAGACTGGACAGAGGAGAATTAGAAACAGTGAAACTCAATAACCCAGTATTCAATAAAACAGAAAACAAATTAGGAAACTGCCGGGAAAACTGGAAAGCACTCTGGCAGAAAATGGGCTTGGACCAACACCTTATACCATAATCTCCAATACATTCTAAATAGATGTGTGACCTTAATATTAAAGATCATATGATTAAAAAAAATTAGAAGAGTAGATAATATATTTCTTGATTTTTTTTTTTTTTTGGTTAGGCAGTAGGGTTAAGTGACTTGCCCAGGGTCACACAGCTAGTAGGTGTTATGTGCCTGAGGTCAGATTTGAATTCAGTTCCTCCTGAATCCAGGGCTGGTGCTGTATCCACTGTGCCACCTAGCTGCCCTGATAATATATTTCTCACAGCTTTGGGTAGTAGAAGTATTCTTAACCAAACAAAGGACAGAGGCTAATTACAAAAGATAAGATAGATAACTTAAATTGCATGAAGTTGAAAAACTTCTGCATAAACAAGATTAACACACCTAGCATAAGAATGGAAGTGGTTGAATGGGAAAATAATTTTTTTGTATCAAATTTCTCTGATTTGGGTTTGGTGTCTAAGATAGGTAAACAAATAAACATGCACGTGTGTCTATGTGTGTATACATGTATACGCATACACACATGCACAAAAAGTCATTTCCCGATAGATAAGCAATCAAAGGATATGAACCATTTTCTTTTTTTTTATTTATTTGTTTTTAGTTTTCAACATTCACTTCTGTAAGATTTTGAGTTCTAATTTTTCTCCCCCTCCTTCCGCTCCCCTTTCACCAAGACAGGCGTGCAATCTGATATAGGCTATACATGTATAATCATAGTAAACATATTTCCGCATTAGTCATGTTATAAAGAAGAATTAGAACCAAAGGGAAAAACCATGAGAAAGAAGGAACAAAAAAAAAAGAAAGAATAATATGCTTCAATCTGCATTCAGACTCCATAGTTCTTTTTCTGGATGTGGATAGCCTTTTGGAATTGTCTTAGATCCTTGTATTGCAGTTAAGTCTAACAAAGTTGGTCATTGTACAATGTTGTTGTTACTGTGTACAATGTTCTCCTGGTTCTGCTTACTTCACTCGGCATCAGTTTATATAAAGTCTTTCCAGATTTTTCTGAAGTCTGCCTGCTCAGCATTTCTTATGGAACAATAGTATTTCATTACATTCATAGACCACAACCTGTTCAGCCATTCCCCAATTGATGGGCATCCCCTCAATTTCGAATTCTTGGCGATCACAGAAAGAGCAGCTATAAATATTTTTGTACGTGTGGGTCCTTTTCCCATTTTTATGATCTCTTTGGGATACAGAACTCGAAGTGGTATTGCTGGGTCAAAGGGTATGCACAGGTTTTTAGCCCTTTGGGTATAGTTTCACATTGCTCTCTAGAATGGTTGGATCGTTTCACAACTCCTCCAACAATGCATTAGTGTTCCAGTTTTCCCACATCTCCAACATTTATCATTTTCCTGTTTTGTCATGTTAGCCAATCTGATAGGTGTGATATGGTACCTCAGAGTTCTTTTAATTTGCGTTTCTCTAATCAATAGTGATTTAGAGCATTTTTTTCATGTGACTATAGATAACTTTAATTTCTTCATCTGAAAACTGCCTGTTCATATCTTTTGACCATTTATCAATTGAGGAATGACTTTATATGAACCATTTTCAAAAGAATTGCAAACTCTTTGCCACATGAAAGAATGCTCCAGAGCACTAATAATAAGAGAAGTACAAATCACACAACACACAAAAAAGGTAAATAAGGCCATGGGAATGATATATAAACTACATAATACACACCTCAATCATATGTAAAAGTATTCCCTTCCCTATGCTTTGATACTTCATTTTTTTTGACTAGTGAAATAGTAAACATTCCATCTAATCTTTTCACATGAGTCTTCTGCCATTATCTTTAGATTTAGGAGAAAAGAAAAGAATTGGAGTGAATAAGTCTGTTTTTATACTAGAATTAGAAAAGTAATATCTTCAGTATAAAATGAAAATGAAGTGTAGTTAGAGCCCAAGAAATTTTACACTAAAACAAATTTATTGTCATTGGATTATAAATTCAAAAATGGAAGTGAGTTTAAAGTTCATCTCATACAGCACCCACATTTTACAGATAAATTAGGAAAGTCATCCGTGAATGGTAGACATTAGAGATAGATATGCAAGTGATTGACCTAGTCAAAAATTCTATGAAGTCTTAAAAACTTTCAGCGTCAGGTTAGTGACTCTTAGTTTTTACAGTTTGGAAGCCAGCTATGATGGCATTATTTACATATGTGATCTTATTGGTTAACAAAAAAAATTCTGAATGAGTTTGGGTGGTAACCTAGATAACCAGTGAATGTATACTTCTTGATCACAAGATTGTCTTTACCCAGTCATAAGACATTGTTCTATGTCATAGAAGTGGGTTTGGCCCTTAACTTAGCAACCCAACCAAACATTCTTTCAGTTTGCTCTTGACCACAGGAACAAGTAGAGTAGACTATCTGTGGATTTGTTTTTTAGATTGGATTTTAAGTAATTTTTTTTCCCTGTTGCACTTCATCGGTTAAGAATGTGTGATGCTCAAGTATAAGAAGCAGAGCTATGAGCATTTAGGGAACAGTAGAATGAGTTTTCAAGGATTTAGTTATTTCATTCAAGCTGAAATGATTTACTTGCCTTTTTAATTGTGTGACTGCAGCATTTATCAATGCTGCTTTAGTAGTTTTGTTTGTAGATTAGGCTTTGATCTGTTAATATTCAGTCTGGTAAGTAGATTTTTTTTTTCTTCCTGGAATCCATTGTGGCAGAACTTGCCAGAATTGGAAGACTGTTGAATTTTTTATTTGAACTGCATTCCGTCTTAAAGGGTCATTTACTAGGATCATATGTCTGCCTGGTAAGGGTGTTTTTTTTTTTTTTTAAGTGCTCCTATTAATCTTTCTACTGCCTTGGTGCTTGGGTGTTAGAAATGACCAGTTCTAGTTCCAAGATTTAGTAGAAAGAGAACTGGCTAGGAGTTAGGAGATCATGGGTTCTCTACATGGTTCTTTCACTAAGATGGGTGACCTTGGGCAGGGTCATTTAATTGCTCTGGGTATATCAGCTGTCTCAACTTAAAAATGAGAGGGCCAGACTTAAGATGATCTCGACCCAAGATCTCTTCTAGCCCCTGAAGGTGTGGAAACAGGAGAAAGAAGGACAAGAACCTGAAACCAGAATAATTGGAACGTAAATTATGTGAAGGGGAGTAGCTTAAGAGTCTGCCAGACAAAGCCTTGCCAGAAGTGAAACCCAAGTTTGATGTCTCCCACCTCTCACTTAGATCATCCCTCCCTAATTTCTTCATCATTATATTCATTTATTAAGCACTTGCTGTGTGCAAGATGGTGTGCGCGTGCACGTGAGCCAGGCTGCTAGGGTTAAAAAGACAAATGTGTTGCATACCTTGCTCTGAAGAAGCAAGGAAATGTTAGATATACACACTCACACACACAAAAACTGACACGAGAGAGAGGGAAAGAAGTAAAGAGGTCCAGGTAAAGTGCAGTGAGAGTTTGAAAAGGGAAAGTGTACTTTCACCTGGGGAGGTCAGGTAAGGCTTCCTTCCCAAAAGAGCAGGCAACTCTAAATTGGGCCTTGGAGATGGGGAGGTACTTCAGTAGATGATGATTGGACGTCCACTCCAGGTGTGGGGGCTGGCTAACAGCGTGAGCTAGGAGAAAAAGAGCGGAGGACAAAGTGTAGGTCAGTTTGACCAGAATGTAGGGCACATGAAGGGGGAATAGTATGAGAAAAACCTGTTAGAGCTAGATCATGCACCACATAGTTTGGACTTTGCATATATTCCTTTCCCAAGGCATTTAACCCTGTGTAACCTGAAAACTTTCCTCTTAGCCCAATCAGAAACTTACGAGTAACCTCTACAAAGGTCTGGAAGCTTCCCACGTTTTGGATATAGTACTCCTTGTGGAGCCTGCACGTTAAGTCCAGCCTTTATTGGAATGTTTGTTTTCCTATTAGTACAGATTATTTGGTCATTTTGTAATGTCTGCAAATTTGTGGTGCCACAATTCAATTCTAATTTAATTTTTTTTTCAATAAATGAGATCGGGGTGATTGTTACATCATACTTTTCCCAAACCTACCTTTTCAACCAAAGCTCTCAATATTCCTATATCTTCTGCTTAATAGAGAAGGATTTGTGTGGGATGGTCATTTTTGAGTAACAATACTAAACTGTGACATTAGAAGTGAATGTTTTGTGATTTGTTTACTTCCCATCTCCTAATAATTTGTTTGTTTAACTGCTGCGTGACATTGAAGACATTCAGTGGAGGCTGTTGGCATATAAAAGTTTCTGGAGAGACTGATAGATCTTTGCAGATAACTGGTTACCGGGGTAACTAGGCTTTTCAGTTGGTAGTTGCAGGAAGAAGAAAGTGAGAACAAGATGGTATCACAGGACTGCCCAAATTTTGTGAGTTTGAGAGGTGTTGTTTCTTAGTGTGGATTTATGTCTGAATTCACAAATTCTTTAAGTATAGAAGTTCATAATGTTAATTTAATCATCACATAATAAACTTCAAGGTTCCATTTTTGGGGGACATATTTAGCTACCTACTAGAAGGTTTTTTTATTGACCTACATGGGATAATAGCCTAGAGAGACAGGCATTATTTCATTTGGCACTCTATTGAGAGAGGCAAAGACTAGTGTGAACAAGATGGTACGAAAATTCATTGTCTAGCAGAACAAAGGATTAGTTTTCCTGTGGGAGACTTTCAGTTTTTGAGAAGAGCTAGCAAGGAAATCTCTCTTACCTTATATCAAGTATTTTCATAAGTCCCCAAGGCCAGAATACTTTTTTCCTCAGACAGAGTAGAATTGGTAGTGGTGGGATTTAGCAATCAGACATTGGAACTGGTCACCGAAACTATTTTATTAATAGAATTTACTTTAATCTCATGGAATTATGTTGAAACTTTACTGTAACGCTTAACTTGTGTGGAGTCCATGCTAAGAGACTATTTTTTATTGGTAATAATACTATGTGATGTTTTTGCAACTAAACTCAATCCGATAGTGTTTCAGGACAGCCTTACAACCCAGTTTCCCTCCTTATGGAGTAATGTTATAGTTTGCTTTTTTCAGACATATTGATAAAATGATCATTTGGGTGTTCAGAATATATGTTCTCTGAACCTCTAAAGGAAATAATTTTTAAAATATTATAAAACTCCACTTGAGAGAGAATTCCATTGTATTGTTAGGACTTATTTAAAGAGAAATCTCTCGAAACCAGATCATCATGAAAACAAGACCTGGTTAGGCCAAGGGAAGAAGTCGATCAGCCTGTGTGGTGGTCATGAACTATATCTCCAAATGCTTGCTGGGATGAATTTCTACCCGTATTTATAAAAGTGTCACGTCATATGTTCATTTAACGTGTGCAAATTTAAAATTTCTGAGCAAAAAGAGAGAAGAATATCAAATTAAGTAGTTCCAGTAATTTTGTGAATCTCTAGTTCTCTCAGTCAGTCTTGGTACTTTGGTGCCTCTTTATAGGATGAATACCTCGCTGTGGCAGGGTGTGAATCTAGAATCTTTTTGTCATCATACTACAGATGAGCCACCCATTTTTACTTTGGATTGTAGAGTTAATAAGGCCACTTCAGTTGGCCTTCCTAGCATTCCTTGAGGTCAACTAAAATGCTCCAATAGTGTTTCCTTTGACGAACTTACGTCCTCCCTTGCATGACAAAATAGGAAGAAATAGTTAATGTGGTAATAAACTCATCCTGTAATATAATCACACTTATATTTGAATACTTTTCAAAAGTATTTTTCCCTAATCATTTTTCCTCCAGTCTAATTATTTTTGTAGATGTCCTGCTTTTCTCCTTGTTAATATCTTAGATCGGTGTAGTGAAAAATAATGTTTATATTTAATTATTTCCATATCAGTTATCATAGATTCATATATTCATCTGCTCTCTGATCTAGATTTCCTTCTCTTAAAGGGACCTCTAGCCTTTTTCCAGCAATAACTGTTTAAAGCTCAATCAATCAAGAGGCATTTTTAAAATACTTTCTGTGGTAAGTACTATGGATACAAATAAAAAACAAAAACATTTCCTTCCCTCAAGAAGCTTATAATCCAATGGCAGACATGCTGTGTATACAAGATACATACAGAGTAGATGGGAAGTAACCTTAGGGAAAGCAGTAACTGAGAAGACTGGAAGAAGGCCTTCTGCAGGAGGTGTTGGCAAGTGAGCTGGGGCTTGAAGGAAACCAGATTCTAAGAGGCAGAGGTTGGAAGAGGGGGAAAAGAGGAGAGAGAAAGAGGGGAAGACAGGGAAAGGGAGAAAAAGGGAGAGGGAGAGAGGATGCATTTGGGATCCAGGCTTTTGGGATAACCAGCGCAAAGGCACAGAGATAGATAGGAAATGTATGTGATAACAGCAAATTGGCCAGTAGTTATTGGAGTAGACAGAGGGGAGGAATGTGTTAAAAGACTAGAAAGACAAATTGGCAAAGATGACAAAAGATGGGAACAGTCAGTGTTGGAAGAGTTATGGAAAAACAGGCATACTGTTTGTTGTTGTTGGAGCTGTGAATCAATACGACCCATTTTGGAAAGAATTTTGGAATTAGATAAAGTGACTAAAATGTTTATGCTCTTTGACCCAGAAATATTAGGCCTTTACCCCAAGGAGAGGTCATAGATAAGAAAGCTCATATATACTCTAAAATATTTTTAGCAGCACTTTTTGAAGCAGAAAGAGCTGGAAACAAAGTTGAAGTCCTTCAGTTGGGAAATAGTTAACAAATTGTAGTACATGAATATAATGGAATGTTACTATGCTGTAAGAAACAAGAAATATGATGAATACAGAGAAGCATGGAAAAACATGAACTAGTGCAGATTAAAGTAATCAGAGCTAAGAAAACAATATACTGAGTGAGTATACCTATTCAAATTCAAAGAAAAATAATCAAAAGTTAATGCTGCAAAATTTCAAAAAACAGTTATGGCCCCAAAGAAGAGATATAAGAAGATGCTCCACTCCACTCTTTTGTAGAGGTGTGAGGTTCATGGGTGTGGAACATTACATTGCATACTTTTTTGATGTATTTATCAGTTTTGCTAATGTTTTTCTCTTCCTCTTTTTCATTTTTTTTTCATTAAAAATATTGTTATATGAGACCATCCCCTGGGAGATGGAAATGGGCAGGGGAGAGATGGTGGAAAGAAATTTAGCCAATGTAACAAAAGCTTTCAATAAAAATGTTTTAAAAAATGAAAGCAGTGAAACCCCTACAGGACAGTTGAGAAGGTCTAGGTGTATTTGTATACCTATTCCATAGTCTCTACTTTTAATATCTTAGGGAGATAGTCCTACCTTTTCTTTCCTCCCCCCCAGGCTGTGCTAGGATATTTCTTTTCATTTGCTTTTTAGTGAGGCAGTTGGGGTTAAGTGGCTTGCCCAGGGTCACATAGCTAGTAAGTGTCTGAGGCTGGATTTGAACTCAGGTTTTCCTGACTCCAAGGCGGAGCTCTATCCACTGTGCCACCTAGCTGCCCCTTTAGGATATTTCATAATATAGAAATCCACATTTTAAAAGGGGGAGTAGGACTGGAAAGATAGCAAAGATAGAATTGATAGCATAGGAAAGGGCCAGGTTGTAAAGAATTTTAAGTACCAAACAGAAGACCTTATATTTGATCCAAAAGAGGAGGCAGAATGTTACAGTGGAAAGAATACTGGATTTGTAGTCAAAGGGCCTAGGTTCAAATTCTGCCTCTGACATGTACTACCTTGTATGACCTTTGGTAAGTAACTGAACCTTAGTTTCTTTCTCTGGAAAATGGAGTTTCAAACATCCCATTGAGCTCTTGATCTGTGATACTAATAAGGAAATATTGGAGTTTGAGTAGAACATGATCAGATTATGCTTCAGGAAAATCACTGGCAGCTGTTTGGAGCATGGATTTGATTAGGGAAAGACTAAAACATGGAATCCAATTAAATGGCTACTTTAGTAGGACAGATGATTAAGCTCTGAATTGGGGGTAGGGAGTGGCTGTGAATAGAAAGAATGGGAGAAGGGGATGTATTTATTCAAAAGATGTAGAAAGAGAAGTTACAGAACTTGCCAATTGATAGGATATGTGGGTTGGGTAGGACTAAGGTATTAAGAATGACACTAACTTTTATGAAATTGGATGAGTAGAAGGATATTGGTGACTTCGACAGACATGGAGAAATTGGGAGAAAGGAAAAATAATGAATTGCAGTCATGTTGATATTGAAATACCTGTGGAATATCCAGTTGTCAAGTAGGCAGTTGGTAATGTGGAAATGGAGCTCAGAAGAGAGAGTAGAGCTGGATAAATTGATCTAAGAATCATCTGCCTAGAGAAATAATTGAACTGGTGGGAAATGATGAAGTCATTGAATGAGAAGATATAGAAAGAAAAGGAAAGAGGACCTAGAACAGAGGTTTGGGAAATATTCACAGATATTATCACATATGAAGATCTAGCAGAGGAGACTGAGGAAAAGTCAGATAGGTAGAAGGAGAACCAAGAGAGAATAGTCTTGAAAACCCAGAGAGGCAAGAGTATCCTGGAGAAAGTGGTCAACAGTGTCAAAAGGTACAGATAGATGAGAAAAAGCCATTACATTTGGCAATTCAGTGATCATTGATAATTTTGGAAAGCCTGGTTTCAGTTCAGTGATGAAGTTTGGAAGAGAGTTTAGATGAGGGTGGAAAATGAAAAGACAGACTGAGATAAATGTTTTTTTTTTCAAGATTAACTGATTGAACCTCTAAGGAGATTTTCCTGCAACTCAGGTCTTATCATGTCACCCCCTGCTGAATAAATTCCAGTGGCTCCTTGTTGCCTCCAGAATCTAATTAAAAATGCTCTGCTTACCATTCAAAGACTTTCAAGACATAACTCCGTCCTAGCTTTCCAGTCTTATAGCTTACTCTCCAACCGGCACTCTTCTTTCCTGACTGACACTGACTTCCTGACTATTCCACAAGATACTTCATCTCTGAGCCCCAGACTTGTTCTCTGGTTTTTCTCCATACCTGGAAAGCTCTCCCTCTTCCACTCTTGATTACTGATCTCCCTAGCTTCCTTTAAGTTTCAACTAAAATACCTTCTTTTATAAGAAGTCTTTCCCAACCCATTTTAATTCTAGTGCCTTCTCTCCGTTAATTATTTCCTATTTATTCTGTATGTGGCTTGCTTTGTATATATTTATTTGCATGATATCTCCCTCATTAGATTGTAAGCTCCTTGAGGACAGGGACTGTCTTTTGACACTCTTTATAGCCACAGCACTTTAGTACAGTATCTGGCACATAGTAGGTGTTTAATAAACATTTAGTGATTAAGAAGAGAGATGAAATGATAGCTAGTGGGCTGCTATGATCTAATTAAGTTTTGTTTTTATGATGGAAGAGACTTGGGCATATTTGTAGGCAGTGCAGGAGTAATCAGTAGTTAAGGAAAAATTGAAGATTAGAGTGTGGTTATACTACATAAATTATTTGAAGTATTTTCTCTTTAAAATTATTTTTAAATGTAAATTTTATTGATGTCTTTTGTTTTTAAATCAGTAACATTTTCCACTGTATCCCTCTCCCCACTTCCTCTCAGAGAACCATCCCTTAGAATAAGGAATAAAAAGGAAAAAGAAAGAAAAAGTTCCCCCAAATCAACTTATTTTAAAAGTCTGATGTGTACAGTGACTTACATGATGGAGCCTCTCACTTCTATGAAGTGGAGGAAATGAGGAGATATCTTTTCATGTATCTTCTTCAACCAACCTGAGCAATTTCTAAGGGTAGTTTTTGGCTATAGATTATTTTTACCTTCTGTGCTGACTATAGAGTATACATCCCAGCTCTTATACTCCAAGACAGGACTTTCTTATCTTTTCAGCCCAGGCTCTACCTGTGTTAAAACAAAGCAAAAAACATCATCTTTCTTCCGAATCAGCTCCCTGTTCTTGACTTCATTCTTTCTCTGGTAATAGAGTTTGGTCATCTGAGATGTAAACCTTTGCTTCTATTAACCATATCCACTTGGCCACCAGAGTTTTTTGGATGTTCCTTTGAAGTGTCCCTTGAATCCATGCCCACTCCACTACCCTTATTTTAAAATGCCTAGACTTCTTGTCCATAAGCCCTTAATTTACTAGTCTCTCTTGCATTTGATCCTTATTTCCTCTAAATGTATTCTAAGTCAAAATATATCAAGTATCTGTGATTTTGTTGTGTAGGAATTCTTGCCACTATCTAATTTGGAGTATAGATGGGTTGAATAGATGAGGATGATGGAAGGAGGTCCCATATTTACCAGCTCTTCTATAACTTACTTGATAAGTTTTAGCCACTGCCAGAAGAGGGACTTTTCTCACCAGCTCCGTTAAAGCACTTTGCTAAATGTTGATGGGAATTAAAAAGATTAGGACCCGAAAATTGAGTAGAGAATATAACACATACACAAATAACTTGAACACAATATAGGAGGTAAAAGGTTACTCACCTGCTCAAAAACTTTCAACTTCTTTTCTTGGCCTCCCTCTTCTCAGATCCAAATTCTGTAAACTCCTAAGGCCCTCTGTCTCCTTTCCAACTTTATCTCTCTTTTTTCACCCCTATGTTCTAGCTGACCTATTCTCCCATTGTTCTTTAAAGATGGCTTGTGCAGTTCACACCTTTGCTCATACCCTTCTTCCTAAGTAGAATCCATAGACTAGCTGGAGAGATGCAATCAATCAATCAATCAACAGGCATTATAAAGCAGTTACTTCAGCCTAGCCAGGTGCTAATTAGTTCCCAGGGTATAAGAAGACAGATTGAAATAGCTCTTGCCATCAAAGAGCTTACATTCTGTTGGGGGAAACCAGCAGGACACATCCAGGCAATGTACACAAATATATACCAAAGACTTGATAGTTTGGAGGAGGAGGCAATAGCAGTCAAGAGGATTAGGAAAGGTCTCATTTAGAAGATGTTCATGGGTCATCTAGGCCAACCCATACTTGAACAGGAATTGCTTTTTCTTTGTATCTCCAAGTCTTAGTGTCAGACAAATACTGCTTAACATGCTTATTGATGTATTGATTATAGCATCCCTGACAAATGGTCATTTAACCTCCACTTGAAGATTTCCAGTGAGCCCTCACTCTCTATCAGTTCAAGATACTTCTAATAGATAGGAAGTTTCTGTTGTGGTGGTGGTGGTTATTGTTGTTGTTATTACTATATGTAGCATAAATCTGCCTCTAACTTCCCTATCTAACTTCCCTATCCCTAACTGTCCCTAACTTCCCTTTCTTTGCCCTATGGGGTCAGACAAAGCAAATTGACTGGAATTGAGTCATTTCCTCTTCTCTGTTAACTTCCACTCCTACCTTCTACCTTCACAATGTATGTATATATGTATCTATCTCTCCTTCCTTGCCTTCTCCCCCCCAAACTCTCCTGCCCACTTTTTTCCCCCACTGCTAGTGCCTTCCCTCTGAAATGACCTTCCAGTTACTCTTCATATATCTTGTATGTTCAGTTTTTTGCATGTCATCTCTCTTATTAGAAGGTGAGCTCTTTGAGGGCTGGGACCATGTTTTTGCCTTCCCTGGCTTCAAGTCCCAACAAAAATTCTTTTTTATAGGAAGTTTTTCCCAACCCCTTTTAATTCTAGTGCTTTCCCTCTGTTAATTATTTACTATTTATCCTATATATAGCTTGCATTGTATATGTTTACTTGCATGTTTTCACCTTCATTAGATTGTAAGCATGTTGAGAACAGGGTCTGTCTTTGGCCTCTTTTTGTATCCCCAGTGTACTTGACTTGGTCCCTGGTATATGTTAGGTACTTACTAAATGTTGATTGATTGATTAGTTACCTTTTTTTTTTCTGTCCCCAGGGATTAGCATAGTGCCTGGCATATTATAAATACCTTGTAAATGTTTGTTGATCAAAATTTGAAAAAATGTTAAAATTGTTTTTATGTGTAATTGGGAAAAATATTAAATTGAAAAAAAATGCTTGTTGACTGATTGCGTAGGTGGTAGAAGGAATGTTCTCTCCAGAAATTATATATTCCACAGGACCCTGCACACAGTGGAAAATCATTAAATATTTGTTGGTAGCAATTAAAATGATGTTATTATGGGTCCTACGAAAAAGGAACAGGTAATTGGAAAATAGAATGGAAGAAGGCCTGCTAGCATTTTAAAAATTCAATTTAATTAATCAAATATTAAGAACCTACTAAGTGCCACACTGAAAAGAAAAGATGAAATAAACAAAATAGACCCTACTCTTAAGGAGCTTACCATATACCAAATATGGAGTAAATATGAAGGAATAACACTTTACACTAATAATTATAATACATATCAATACAATGACAGTACATAAAGAAGATCAATACAAAGAAGAAATGCAAAGTGCTCTAAGAAATTTGAGCAGGAATGATTCCTTCTAATTGGGGCATCTGCTTCTTGTGTCTCTGCATATTCTGTTATTAGATTTGTAAACTGTATGATAAATCCCTGTATTACTTCATATTTTTTATATTGATGCTTATCATCCTAGCAGGTTTTTTTTTTTTTTTTTTTTTTTTTTTGGTTAACCTCATCAAGTAAAGACTGATCCCAACTGTGTAGTAGGATTCTGGGGATAGTGCTGAAAAGGGACCACTGAAGTCATCTAGTCTGAGAAGGTTGTTACCAAAATAATATAATGTCTTTATTAATATACATACAATACAGGGGACCCAGTTAATATTCTAAAAATTTGAGCATGGTGTATAAGATGGAGAGTCACAGGGCCTGGGTTCTATCCCTGGCGCTACTCTTGTTATGTGAACTTGAGTAAGTCACTTTCTATAAAGGTTCAATTTCTTTTAATGGAATGAAAGCTCCTTGAAGTCAGGGGATGACTGTTGTGTCTTTGACTTTGCATTCTCAGTTTCTCACATAGTGTCTAGCACACAGTAGGCACTTAACAAATGCTTCTTGATTGATTTATCTGTAAAATGAAGGCATTAGACTAGATGATTTCTAAGGTTCCTTCGAGTTCTAATGCTATTCTATGTTTGAACTGTTTCAATCAGTAAAGGTCTATTTTTGAACTGAAATATGACAGTTATATAATTTAGAGGCTTGAATGACTTAGAGCCTATCTAAGCACATAGTTAACTTCAGTCGTTTGTGTTGTAATTATTAACTGATATGGACGGTGTGAAAAACATTAAAGTACTTGATCTCTCTGTAATTGACAGAATGGCTGATCACTAATTTGCGTATTGACTTCACTCTGAATACCATGAAGAGGCAAACTAAATAGGGCAGATATTAGTTTAGTTGATTGAATGTATTTTCAGTGAATTAAAGTCCACACGAGAACAGCGGCAGCACATAAGTTTCTTCAGAACCTTTCTGTAGAAAATACTCATCAAAAGGGGAGAGAACACCTAGTAGTTCTGATAAGAACATAAGCATTTCCATACTAAAGCCACCCCCTGGATCAGGCCAAATACTTCTAAGATCATATTATCATAGCACTAAAAGACATCATGATTTCCTTCCTGAAACAGATGTTCCTTTAATAACTCATTATGGAGTTTTCAAATAGTGATTTATCTAAGCCTATTTTTGAATCTGTGTCTATTTTCAGTTAGGCTCACCTTTTGTGGGAATATTTCCTTCTGTGGAAGTTTAGTACCTGTTGAGTTGAAGTGGTACATTTTTCTTTTTTTTTCTTCTAAATTTAACTTATTCTGCTTTCTAGAATTGCCTCCTAGTGATTCCTGATATATTGGGATTTAGTTAATCTGTTATTGCTTAGCCCAAGGGTGGGGAACCTTCGTCCTTGAGGCCACATGTGACCTTCTAGATCCTAGGATGCAGCCTTTTGACCAAGTCCAAGTTTTACAGAACAAATCCTTTTATTAAGGGAATTTGTTCTGTGAAGTTTGGATTCAGTCAAAAGACTGCACTTGAGGACCTAGAGGGAAGATACGGCTTCAGGGCCACAGGTTTCTCAGCCCTGGCTTAGCCTGTCATCACCATTTCTGATTCTTAGATTGTACCCTAGCTTCTCTTCATAACTAAAAGTGCCTGATTTCTTTAGTTTTTCCCCCCATTTTGCATCTTCCTGTCACCTCTCCCATTCTGCTGACCACTGGATCACTTAAATTTGTTTTTCTGTTTTTTGTGTGTTATGGTGACCCAAATTGCATATATTCCTAGTATGATTTGTATGTGGGTAGTAGAATATTTATTTTGTTTCTAGTATCCTTCCTGGTGATGCTTTTTTTTTATTTAGTTTATTTGATTTCAGCAGCACATTGCTCATATCTTCAGGAGCCAATCTCTCTCCCCTTTCTGGTTGTCCCTTTCTTGTATTGTAATTTGATAACACTTGGAGCCCCATAATCTTTCAACTATAGTCCAGTTTAGTTTTTCCTTACATGCATTACCTTAGGTTTGCCCGTACAGAATGTTTTCTCTCACTATTCTACTTAAATTCTCATACCTTAAGGAGGTAACATGATATGGAAATAGCACTGAATTGAGAGTTAAGAGGTCTAATCCTGTTTTGGCCCCTAATTAGTTCTGTGACCTTTGGACAAGTCAGCTTCAAATCCTTCTTTGCTTCTTAATATTTGTGGGACCTTCAATCACTTAGCCTCTCTGAGTCTGTTTCCTAATGTATAAAATGAAAGGGACTGGATTAAATTTTCTCTAAAGTCCTTTTTAATTCCACTGCCTTATGAAATCACATCACTTCTCTGGGGCAACTTCCTCATTTGTAAAATGAAGGAATTAGACTAGATGATCTCCAAGGCCCCTTCTGGTGTTGAAATTTTATGCTTCTTTGAGTTCAGAAGAGGAAGAGATCTCTTTGGGCTAGGGTGGTCAGAGGAGGTTTCCTGGAAGAGGAGCAGGTGGCCTTTTTGGTAGGAAGAACAATGTGAACAAAGGTGAAAAATCGAAAGGCATCTTTTGAGTACAGCTTCACCAAAGAATAATGGAAGATAAGATGGAAAGAGGCCAGATCTTGGAGGACCTCAACGGGAATTTAAGGAGTTTTGGACTTTGTTGAAGGCTTTTGAGGAGGTAAATGACCTGAAATAATTTCTTCCTTCTAGGAACTCAGTTTCTTCATCAGAAAAGTTAGGTGACTATCTCGTATCCTTCCAACTCCAGAAACTCATAATTGTTCCTGTATATAGTTTTTCTTATCAGGTTGGTGTTTGGTTATCTAGAACTACTGAGTGTCACCTGCAGACTTAGAGAATTCGTAGTGAACCTAAATTATTCATAAATATGTTAAATAAAATTGGTCTCTATGAGTCCCTACTAGTCATATGTCTCTATCTAAAGAAGTAATTCTTTCTTATTCTTTCTTTTTAAGGCAGATCCTTCTTTTATACTTCATGGATCTCTGATTCCAATTAAGTGGTTGCTCCCTGCAATGATGCTATTCGAAACCCAGCATTGCTGTCACATCCAGAGTGTCTCTTGTCTAGCTGTAAAGTGTTTACCTAGTAGGTGTTAGGCAGTCTTCCTCTAGTAGGATCTCTTCACATTGTGGCTGTGCGTTTTCTATCTATTGATTATCCCTTGCTGTCACTATTATGTGGCTAGCCCACTTTCTTTTCTGACCTTGTATCTCTTGCTAACATCTTTTACTTAGCTTGTTCTTTATTGGAAATGTTACAGCCTACTCATGCCCATTTATGTATCCCTCCATTCCCCTTTAGATGACCTTCTTAATTCTTTGGAGACTAATATTTGGTGACTTAAAGTCACAGAACATTAGTAGAAGAATATTATTGTTAAAAAAGATGGGCCTGTGTTTGAAGCAGGCATTTGGGGTCATTAAAAAGCACTGAAAAATTTCCCAAAGTCAATCCATCCCGAGGGCATCCTTGATGAAAGTATGAGAAACAAACAAGCAGGATTTTTTTATTGCAAAGGCTACATCTTTGTAGTCACAGAGTTGACCAAAAGGAGTAGAGACTTCAAGATGCCACTGTATTTATTATCTTTACTGAAAAAGCATTTGAGTCTCCAAGTTTTCTCCCATGCATATGCAAAACCATACAAAATTCTTTGAAATACATAACAAAGATTTTGTTGGAGATGATGATTAACATAAATTTAGGCATAAGACAGGAGATACATGTTTTCCAAGGGTGGTGGCTACCATGATGGTATAGATGTCTAACGAAGAGGCCAAATGATGAAGGGTTTCCTTATGGATGGTAAAGACTTCAAGGTGCTCCTGTTTGGAGAAAGCTTTGTTCAAGCCTCAGAAAATTGTGGGGCTTCTTAAATAGAGGCTCAGAAGAGTTCAACCTAACTATATATGTAGGAAAAGCCAAGTGGATGATGAGTGCCTGCTGTCCAGGCTATAATAAGAAGGTAAATGGACACCCATAGAATTGATCCATCAATATATGTCTTAATCAGATACTGTTCATGGACAATGAATAATGAGCCCAGAATTGAATTAGGAGAGTCATATTTCTATTGGATAAGTTGTCTCCAACCCATTTTCATATTGAATCAGTCTTTAAAGTGATAGATGAAAAGCTATATGTATCTTAGGGTGTGCAGTGATTTATTTCACAGCACAGAATATGGAAAAGATTCTACAGACCTGGACGTGGCAAAGTATTAAGGAAGAAAAGAGACCTCACCTGTCCGAATTGAAGATTTTGGCAAGATTAAAAATGGTCTTGATGGAGAGCTAATTATATGAAAAATAGTAAAAGGATGACTGGAAGTATGACCAGTGGAATTATGGTTTGTTTTGCCATTATTATCATTCATACAAAAATATGGTCATGGTGAGTTCTGTTTGTTTTTGCTTTGGATTCTCAACACTGAGTCACTGAGATCTGTCAGGAGGCAGTTTTCACTTGATATGGCCCACTCTGCTTCTACAACTAGTGGGTTGGGTTAGTTTTAGGACTCATTCATTAGAATAAATAAGTGCTGATGGAAATTTGCATTTTGAATATGTCCATATGTCTGCAGGGAAAGCACTTTGGAAGTTTTTTCTTTTTTGAAACATACTAGAATATTGTTTTCTAGTCAGGACAGTGGGTTTTCAGATTATGTCTTTTAATGGTGCTTAAACTAGGGATAGGGTTTGAATTTGATCTCTTAGGTAGGGGGAACTACCAGGTGAAGAAACTCCTTCTACCAGTGCAGATTGGTGACTTGCCTGGGGACATAGAGCCAGTATGTGTCAAAGGTAAGGATATGAACTCACATGTTGGCTTTCTGCTCATTGTGCCATGCTGCCTCTACCTAAACTAGTGAAAGATAATCCTGACATAGGTCAATAATAGCTCCTTTATCTAGCACTTTCCTTTGTGCAACAATTTGAGGTATAATTGATGAAGTATGTGGGCAGCTATGTGGCACGATGGATAGAGTGCTAGGCTTGGCGTCGGGAAGACCTGAGTTCAAATCTAGCCTCAAAGTCAATTAACCCTGTTTGCCTCAGTTCCTAATCTATAAAATGAGCTGGAAAAGAAAATGGCAAACCACTCCAGTATCTTTGCCAAGAAATCCCCAAATGGGGTTACGTTGAGTTGGACGTGACTGAAATGACTCAATAACTACAACATGTTATTACATGATTTTGGGGGAAAGGGAATGTCTAGACTCTTTTACATATGAAAAAACAGATACACAAAGAAGTTAAGCAATTTGCCCAGAGTTATACAACTAATTAAGTGTGGGTAGGAATTGAACCCAGGTCTCCTTATTTCAAATCTAGCACTCTCTCCACTACACCACGCTGCCTCGAAATACAGTATGTAAGTTTCTGACTGGGACTGAACCTGCATAATCTGATCATTATATATTTGTGGTCTTGTTGAAGTTACTAATAGTATTGCTCACACCTGTCTTTCTTTAGAACATAGACGGCATTTGTTCTAAAGCAGGGGCTCTTAACTTCGAGTCTTATGAACTTAAAATACCTTGATAACTACTAAAGTATAATTTGTTTCCTTTATGACCCTATGAATTTTATGGATTTCGAAACAATATTCTGAGAAGGGATCTATAATCTTCGTCAGACTGACAGAGGGGTCCCTGACATACATGCAGAGAAAGGTTAAGAACCCCTATTCTAAAGGATGGTGCCTTGAAAGTGAAACCAGAATGAACTTTATACCACGCTTCTTATTTCTGTGTGTGCAGGAAGAAAACCTTTCTGGAGTAAGAATCACCTAGACTTAGAAATTAAACTGTGAGATATCTTTTTTGGATAGAGAGCCCAAAGGGCTTTGAACTGGTAAGAGATTCTAAATTAAGCTTCAAAACTGAAGTGAAGAGACAGTACGAGGATGCGAAGTTACCATCATTCGTGACTGTTTGCCTGTGTGATTTCAGAGATTGTAATCCTGCGTAACTTTCTACGCATCTGTTTGTGAAAGGCAAGTAGGCTAAATTCTGGAGGGAATGCAAAGATGAATTAAGAAATCCCTGCCCTCAAAAAATTTACAATCTTGAGGAGTCAAGCTATGATGTTTTTCTAACAAATTCTGTTCTTTTCCGTGATCACTAGCAGTAAGTACCAGTTGAACTGAGTCATTATTTAAAATCTGATAACATGAAATGGGTTTGGCTTTATACTTTTTATTTGATAATTAATGATTTCTTGTTATTCAGAACCATAACTTTAAACTAAAAGGAAATCAAAAGAGGTCACATTTTTCAGCACTATTTTATCTTGGGGTTTTACTTTGTGCTGTTGAAATCCTTTTTTAAAGAACCATTTTCTTCAGTGTAACTTCTTGTATCATAGGAATGATATGCCAGGGCTGGAAGCTCAGTGACAGTTGAAAGTGACAGTTGGTCAGTAAGAGGGAAGAGTAGAAAGAAAAAGACACCACAAAACAGAATGTGTTAGGGATAGGAAAAGTAATAGATTTTGAAGAGGAAAAAAAAGCTAGATCAAGTTTCAAACAGGCCTAAAATTGTCAGTGAAGTTGTATCTCCCTTTTTTTTACATCCTTGGGGGCCTACAATTATGAATAAGCAAACTTTGAAAGAGGAAAGGGAGGGGGAGGGTGTGAGGGGGTGCCATAATTAGAGATGAATAGAATCACATTAGGGAAAAGGGGAAGAACTAGTCTGTTTAAAAGGATTAAAAAGGTAAAATTGGGAGGAAAAGATTTAAAAAGAGATGCTATAGTGAAATACCTTTATGACTTTCCCATTAGTGTGCTACCTTGTTCTTTTCATTTATTTTCTCACTGTCGAATTCCCGAAACCTCAGACATTCATTCTAACTTGCTCTTGCTGCCCTTTTATATTTTAAAGCAAATTCAAAGTTAAGGTATATGATATTCATGTTTTCTTTCTTTCCCTTTTGTCTAAATAGCAGCCATTTCTGAGTAATAAATGCCATCCTACCAAAAGGAGAATATTTTACTAGCAAAAATCCAGAATTTTTAGTAATTTTTTTTTTTTTTGGGCTAGGCAATGGGGTTAAGTGACTGCCCAGGGTCACACAGCTAGTAAGTGTTATGTGTCTGAGGCCAGATTTGAACTCAGGTCCTCCTGAATCCAGGGCTGGTGCTCTATCCACTGCGCCACCTAGCTGCCTCGATTTTTAGTAATTTGTGCACTTTGCAGAATTCCCTGGAATTCTAGATTTAAGTTAGACTGTGACTACTATTTTATGTGTGTGTATATGTATGCATATGTGCATGTGAATATATGCATGCATACACATGTATATTATATATATGAGGATTGTTGGATAGTGCCCAAGAAAGACCTTAAATATAAATTCTTATATTTACTTCATAGCCTTTGGCATTCCCCATCATCATCAGTAGAAGGAGAGATGTAGGAAGCTTTATATAACTTGAAATTCTAGTAGAAAAAATTCACTGGCTACCAAATTTCAGTTCCCTAAGGAATCTCAATACTTGACAAAATTTGGCAGCCTCCTCCTATTGAATTTTTATGTTTTGCCTTCCTCTTGCTTTATGCCAATAGCCGTTTTCAGCTTCATTAACTCCAAACACTCACTCTTTTGCCTCTTTTCTCCCCCTGGGTCTTTTGGCTCTAAAACGTCTTCCCATTAATTATAGCACGTATTCATTGATTTCTAGACCACAGTTAGGAATTGATTATTTAACTTTAAGAAACATGATACGATCCTAATTTAGCTGACTCTTTCTGAAAGGGTTTGTGTTGTAACTAAGTAGAATTAGGCATTTAAAAAAATTATACCTCTATTGATATTAGACTAGAATAATGGAAAATAAATGTTGCCCAAAGCCCATATATTGCCTAGTGAGGTTTTTGGTATAATTTTTTTCATTTTTGTGTTTTTGTTTTTCTTCCTCACAAACAGGTCTTTGAGCACTTGGAAATCTTCAAGTGTTGCAAATGAAAATTGTTACTTTTCTAGTAATTTGCCCTGCAAGTGGCAAGTGTTTGAGTAGGCCTTCCTTCCTTAACTCACTTAGGCAGTCACTTGCTTGGTAAATGCACTGATGAGCTTTCAGAGTTGGTCTTATGTTCAGTGTGTTCCTTTTATCAGAAAAGATTTTGAAATAGAAATTGGAGTAATGCTTGCAGCAAGTAGTAGAATAATTAGTGCCTGCATGTTTGCTATATTCATAGTCCATGGCTTATTAGGATTTGTTTAGTTTTCCTTCAATCCATGTTTCTGTAAAAGTTTCTAACT
The DNA here is from genome assembly GCF_900497805.2 of Vombatus ursinus. NCBI lineage: Eukaryota > Metazoa > Chordata > Mammalia > Diprotodontia > Vombatidae > Vombatus > Vombatus ursinus. Next base: position 5,699,692 of record NW_020954579.1, on the reverse strand, counting down.
TTAGCAGTTATGTCTTACGAAAGCTATGTAATGTGCCCTCCCTTCCACTTTTATGATACCAGTGATGCATTAATTCTGATAATGGTTTCCTCCATTTTAGTCCTAATTTTTAATATCTATTTTGGCCTCCTCATTCTGTTGGTTTTTGCAATTTTCTCACTTCATATCTGGTTAGAGAATGCAACCAAGTCATTATGTACTTTTATAAGGTAGGAGGCATTGTGTCATAGTGGAAGTAGTGCTGAATTTAGTGTCAGGAGAGACCTGTGTTCATATATATCCCAGCTTTGACACATGGGTTTTATTTTCCCTGGAGAAATTACTTCATCTCTTTGAGCTTTAGTTCCTTATCTATATAACATGAGAATAGTAATACTAAACAGTTGTTATGGGAAAGTACTTTCTAAACCTTAAAACCTGTTATGTGTACATGTGTGTATATACATATAGGAACAATTGTTAAATATCTCTAAGGAAATGTCTCCAGTGTTTTTTAAAGATTGAAATTATGTATTAAAATGTAACACTGATCCTGTCTATTGCTTGTGCCTTTTGGGGGAACTTTCCCACTAAACTTTTTCAGTTAAGACAAAATACAGCTTTTCTAGCTGCAGCAATTCCGTAAGTTCTAACTTGGATCTTCCTAGCAGTGTTTGTATTTTTCCCTTACTTTTGTCACTTGAGTTATTGATGGTGAGACATAATAGAATACAAGTTGACTTGTAAAATCATAATCCTTGGGCAGCTAGATGGTGCTCCCACAATGGATAGAGCACTGGCCCTGAACTCAGGAGGACCTGAGTTCAAATTCGGCCTCAGACCAAACACTTGGCTGATTACTAGCTTTGTGACCCTGGGCAAGTCACTTAACCCCAGTTGCCTAAAACAAACAAACAAACAAACAAAATCATAATCCTTTTGGTTCAGGATCAAAAGAGTGAAAAATTGAAGGCAAAAACTAGACAAAGTGTTAAAGTGACACAAAGGGGGAATTTTATTTTTTGTAGTCACTTTTAAATAGTTTATTCATAAGAATGCCATAGGGAATAGGCAGACTGGTAATCAGGCTTTGCCACAAGGTGTGGCTAAATTTAAAGTGTACCAAAGGTATAGGGGAATGGCTAAAGCCCAAGCTCCTAAATGGAGGGAAGAAGGATGGATGACATGCTGGGCTCTGTCCCTCTACTCTGGTCTAGGGAAGCCAGAGACAGGCATTTTCTCTTTCTTCAGGTTACCATGTTTCCAATATTCTGAGAGCTTCCTGCCAAAGCCAAAGCTGTGGGCAGGGAGTGGGATGTAGTTAAACCTTCTTGTTAGGAATGAACTGGGTACCTGTGCACGGGGAAGGAGAAGCAGCATATGAGGTTGACCATATGAGGGAACTGGGAAGCCAGGATCTGTTGGAATGATAGCATACCAGAGCCAAATTGCTGCAGATGGGGCCCAAGAAGGCCTCCTGTCAGCTTCATATGGACACATACTCCTGTGCCTTCCCTTCCAGTTTTATGACACCATAGTCAGTACAGTTTCTCAGGCTGATACAGACAATGGGGGACCCACTCATCCACCCATTGTGTAGGTGAGACTGTATAGCCACCTAGGTTTGGCCTGGGGTAATGTCATCTGTTAAGTTCCCACTGCTTTCTTGCCTCTTATTGGGGTCCTGGCTCATTGCCACCCCATGCCTTAAGTTAAACTTTATGCACCATAAGTTTGAATAGCAAGAAATGGACCCCAGGGGTTACATTTACATTATTTAAAACAGGAAGGTATCATTCTATAATCTTTCTCATAACCAAACTCCTAGAAAAAACTATCTGTACTGTGCCTCCATGTCTCCTCCTCCCACTTCTGCTTACCCTTACCAGTTATCCTTGCCAGTCTGGTTTCTGACCTTGCCAGTCAACTGAAACTGCTTTCTCCAAGGCTCTCAGGGCTCTGTTAATTACCAAATCCAGTAATATTTTCTCAGTCTTTATCTTTCTTGACCTCTTTTACAGCTTCAAAACAAATTATTATGAACTTGAAAAACATCAACAAATGTGAATATTTCCTTATACAAAATACAGAAAAAGAGGATTATATGAGATTGTGAATCTCTAATACATACGGCTTGCTTTTCAAAAATATATAGATTATTATTATTATTTTTTTTTGGTGAGGCAGTTGGGCTTCGGTGACTTGCCCAGAGTCACACAGCTAGTAAGTTTTCTGGGTCTGAAGCTGCATTTGAACTCAGGGCTGCTGACTCCAGGGCCAGTGCTCTATCCACTGCACTACCTAGCTGCCCCTAGATTAAATTTAACTTAGTAACATTAACATGACCCTTTGTGTGTATCACCTTCTAAACTTCCTTTCTGCTGTCTTCTGTGTATTTTTTAAGATATTTCATTAGTACTATTTTCTTTCTTGACTTCAATATCATTACCTCCCTAGCCTCCTACACAGTACCCATAACTTTCCACTTTCTCTCAGTTCTCTGGAACTTTTGACCCTGTTAACCTCATGACACTGCTCTCTCCTGGTTCTCCTCAGTTTCCTTTTCTGTATCCATGTCCTACCACCAATCATGGCTGCCACTTAGACTGTGTCCTGGACCACTTTTTATCATTATACCTTCTTTTCTGGTGGTATCATTAACTCCATAGGTTCAGCTGTTATCTCTTGTGTGGATGACACCCAGATTTATATATTCTCCCCTAGTCACTTTCCTGACTCACCAGCCTTACAAATTACCTTTTTTGGTGTCACCAATATCTCAGACTCCACATGTCCAAAATGAAACTCATTATTCACATTCTCCTCCCCATCTACCATCTCTCCAAACTTCCCTATTTCTGTTGAGGGCTTTTCCATTGTTCCGGTTAGCCTAGTTTTCAATTTCTTTCAAATTCAGCACTTACTTTTCCTTCATCTGTCATATCCAACTAGTTGTTCAGTCTTGTAGATTCTACCTCCATGACATCTCTCGTATTCATCTCTCCACTCATGTGCCCACCATTTTAGTTCAAGCCATTGTAACCTCTCATCTGGATTATTTTGGTAGCCTCTTAATTGAATTTATGGCTTCCATTTTCTCTTCTCTACTGCATCTGGCACATGGTTGCCAAAATAATTTCCACAAAGCACACTTCACTATTTTACCACCCTGCTCAAGAATCTTCCATGGCTCTTCTTTGTCTCTAGGAACAAATACAAACCTGTCCAAAACTTTAGGCCCTACAAAATCTGGTTTCAGCCAAGGTATCTAGCTTCATTTTGAATTACTTTCTGCACATTCTACATTTTAGCCAGACTGTGCCACTAACTGTTTTCTGAACTTAACATTCCATTTCCCACCCCTTTTCCTTTTCCTAAACTGGCTCCTATGCCTGAAATGCACTCCCTCCATCCTCATCTTAACTTTTAAAAATCACTAACTTCTCTCAAGGCTTCTGAAGGAGGTCTTTACTAATATTTTCCTGGATGCTCACTGTTCTCTCTACCAACAATTTATCATGTACATACTTAACTATTTTCATGTATCTTTTCAGTAGAATATAAGCTCCTTGAGAAAGTTTGTAATAGTATACATTTCATTAATGTTTGTTGGAATGGGTTGGAAGCTACTAGATGATTTACAGGGTCTGCTCCTCCTCCCTCCTATTGGTATTCCAAGATCTCTGTTTCCTTTCTCCTTGTCCCCCTGACCCTGAACTGAGGATGACTTTCTTTCCTCTAGTCCCATGTATAAAAATTTCTAGTTACGGCTCTGGCAATGGGAACTAAAGCTAATAAGGTAAAACCAGGAATCAGCTTTAGGCTTCATTCATGCTCTTGTATTTGTTCTTTGTGATATCTTAGACATATACTAATGGCCCTTGCTGAATAGTCTTATATAAAATTTAAGAATAAAATCTGAAGAGATAATGAAAATTTTTCTGACAGACCCTGTAGAAATCTACCCAGTCTAGTTCCAAAGCAAATATGTACAAGAAGCAAAAGGAAATACTGTCAAGTAGATATGTAACCCTGTTTTACTACTGAATATTTAGTCTTATCACCTCTCCAAAAGAAATTAGATTCCTGCAGTGTACAAGGTATTATACTAGTATACATCAGACATTGTGTGCTGTTTTTCTAGACCTTTTAGGGAAGGGGAAAAACTGTCAGATGATCCTGACACATTACCCTAAAGCTAGCAAATTAGCTGAAAAAGCAAAACCTTAAAACTCTCCTCTTTAAAAATTAGAACAAGTGGTATGAGAAATAAAAGTCTAGGTAGGGCCTCTTGTCTTACATTTCATCTACTCCAACTTTTTTTTTAAGTATTTTTTTTCTCCTATGTACATAGTTATGTATTATGTGATAGTATGGCAGTTTGTGTGACTCTGTTTAAGTTGGATAGATTTTTGTAGATTTTATTTTAGTGTCTGAATTTCACTTGGCTCCAAGATTGACCTGTTTTGACCCCCAGTAACTTGGCAGTCTGCATTGCTGAGTGTAATTCTGAACTTACTTTTACCAAAGTGGAGTAAAGTACAGGAGCTCATTTATGCCAATAGTTAAGGGATGTGTACTTTTTTACATTGTAAGTACCCAATTTTAAAGAAAGATTTGTAGTTGATTCTTAATTATGTCCAGTATTTGAATTTCAAACCAGTACATGAAATTGGGACTAGATTGCTAAAGGTCTTTCAAAACCACTCTTGCTCTTCTTATTTCCTTTAATCATGCTTTGTTGGATTTGGTAATAACTAGAATTTATGTTATTGTTTAATCAAACTATATATACCACCTGTGTTTCAACAGACATCCTTCCCTCTTCTTGCCTTATGTTAATCATCACTAATCCATTCATAATGGTATTTGTTTAATGATGATCACATAAAGATCTTCTTAATCAGCTATTTATTAACAGCCACAGGGAGCCTGGCTTTCCCTAGGCATATACTACTTGGGTACAATTTTCCTATTCGATCTCTTTGGAAGAGAAATACATTTTAATTCTTTCATTATACGCTTGTGAAGGAGGTGGCAAAGGTGATCATTTCATTCCTCTTTTACAGATGGATTGAAATTGGGCAAACCTTTTTTGCTGTGCTCACAAACTAGCTTCTAGATCTAAGCTTGTTTCCCTGGGCCATACAGTTCTGAGAACTGATAAACAGAACAAAGACTGGCAAAATTGAACTGTTTTTCATAAGTAGGCGGCAAATAAGAGCAATTGTAGTAATCTGAGCCAGAAATCCCAGTATGCCCTTTGTGAAAATCCTCCCCACCCCCACCCCCTTTATGCCAAAGGAGTTAAGACTTCAATTAAATGTCTTACTCATTTCTATTTCTAACTGGACAAGTTGTTTTAGAACCTTATGAGAAGGATCAACATTAAGTAGATTTTCATTTTAATCAAATTTTGAAATTAGTGTAAATGTAAGGGCAAAAAATCGAAATGCATAGAAATTGTTAATGGTGGGAAAAAGTGGCATAGTGGGAAGAACACTGAATTTGAACACAGAACAGGCAAGGTCTGCTGCTTATTACTACCTTTGTGACCTTCAGCAAGTCATTTACCTCCCACCCCCAACTCCCTCCCATTCTCCTCTGCTTCTTCTTCTGTAAAATAATGTCACTGGATTAGGTGATTTCTAAGGTCTCTTTCAATCCAAAACTTTATTTATGTAAAATACAATGTCATTTATACTACCTAACTGAAGTAATATATGTAAAATTTCCAAAGCATTATAAATAGTGCACAGGAAATGTTTTGATAACAGAGAGAGGAGGATGTATTTTAAATATTTTTTCCTGTCTTAACCTAGAACTTATTTTTTAGTACTCTGGGAGAGGAAAGACAATGAGAAAAAGAGTTTATGCTTTACACAAATGATAGGAGAAATCGGTGTTTTTATTTCAATTTTCACTTGATGACAATACGTCTCATTGGAAAACTCAAGAGTAAAAACTATTTTCTCACAAAGTAACTCTCTGGTGTAACTGGAATTGTTCTCTATAAATGGAAATGCTACCTTAAAACAATTCATGGGTTTCATTCTGCTCTATAAAAAGAGTTTGACTAAGTAGATTGCCTTATTTGTGTGTTTGTTTGACTTCAGAGCTTAGCTCTCTGTAACAGTGTCTTGTGTAGTGCTTGGCATCTTGATATTTTACTTATGATAAAAAGAGGTACTGCCTAAAAGCCTTATGCAGATTTTCACAATGTCATTGGATGAAGTAGATGTTACTATCTTCTAATCTTTTAAACTCTTCTCAAACCAACAGAAACCAGGATATTCAATTAGTACTGATCTTTACTTACTTTACTGATACTGATCTTTAATACTGGTCTTTACTTTCCCTAGTTTGTATATTGAATTTTGTAATGAATGATTTCGTAGTGAATGCCCCTCTCCTGAGCCATTTAGCATTAGAATCCTAGTGATAAGCCCTTCCTTCCCATAGCTTTAAAAAAATTTTTTTTTCATAGAAAAACAAAAATATGTCAAAAGAAATGGGAGCTTTGTTTTTGCTGGTTTCCTAGCTAGAGGGAGTTTGTATTTATGTGTGTAACAAACTGCCAAGTTTCTATGGTTTAAAGAAAGAGGAGCAGATTAAATGCACACAGAGATCTGATGTTTCTTTTTAGATTAAATTGAAGAAGGTTTAGGTGTCTCAAGCAAAAATAAATCCTTCTAGGGGATACTAACTTTTATCCTTTTAATGTATTTGTAGGTAATACTAAACTATAATTGGTTATCCATGTGATATAATGGGTCCTAGGGAGAGGACATACATATTTCAAATAGCAAATTGTAGGTAATGAAATCATTGAGATTTCTGCAGTAGAAACTCAGTGTCTCTCTTGAGATGAAGCCATAGGGACCTTGTCCAACATACAGTCAAATTTTATTAGCAAGAAGTAGTATTTAGACATAATTTGATCAAGATTTGTACAGAACTAGAAAGATTGTTATATTTGGCTCCTTTAGAGCCCAGAGGACTCCAAGAGATTTTGCAACCTCTGTGTATTTGAATGTAAAATGACCCTTATGTTCTCTAATCTCTTGCACCTTGGACACATTTATATGATATTGGGGGCCAAACCTTGAATCTGTTTGTCATTTAGATTTTCTGAGCACCTTTCTGAACTTAGTAGAAAGGAGACTTAGAATGAATCATCTTTCAACTCTCAAAAAAGTCTTTGGGCTATGTAAGATGAATAGGAGCTTTTCATTTGAGGAAATTTTTTTCTTTGCCTCTTTTCCAGCTCTTGTTTTGCATTAAGTGACCCTTTTTAACCCAGAAAAAGGAATCCCTATTAATGTGTGGGATGTGTTAAAAATTTTGACTCTCTCAAAATTCTTAATTCCTTGTTGTCTTTGGGGGATTTTGAAGACCAGCCAGTCTGTAGAATCTACATACAATTATAATTTTGAAAAAGAAGTCTCTGTTTGAGGATAGTTTTTCTCTTTTACCTTCAAGTACTCAGAGAATTGAGAAGGAGAAATGGATGGCTCCTTTTACATTCAGAATATTTCTTTGTTTGACCAAATATTTTATTTCAGATGCTTCTCTTGCAGTAGATTAATATAATGTTTGCAGAACCTTAATCTTATGAGTCCTTTGGATTGGCTTTTTTTTTTTCTAGCTGGCAGAGCTTGTCTTAGTAGGGTTCTGGTAATAAATAGCAGCAGGTCTTAGCATTGGACGTTATTCACCGAGACTCTGTGAATAAAGACTTTGCTATTGCATCACTAGATGCATCCAAATAGATATTGTTTAAAAAACAGCGTATTTAGCTTAGTAATTAAGAAAACTTAGGACATAAGTTAAAAAAAAAATTAAGTCACAGGTTTAAGATTTGTTAGGCCCAACCAGTGTAAATCCCACTGAGTTTCAGAGTACTAGTGTAAGAACAGTAGTAAGAACAATGTATTTCTAGTCAGAAGATCCAGGGTTAAAATCCCATTTCCCCCACCCTTTGCTATTTACAACCTTTGAGACCTTGGACAATTCACTTCAATCATCAATCACCAACTACTTAAGCACCTACTATGTGGCAGTCACTGTGTGCTAGGCACTTAGGATACAAAGACTCAAAATAAAACCTGTCCTCAAGAAACTTACATTTTCTAGGCCTTAGTTTCTTCATCTGTGAAACGAAGGATTGATTTTTAGATGGTCTTGGAAGGGGTTCTTCCAGCTCTAAATGTATGGTCTTCTAATTTTCTGCCTTGTTCTCGTTGTAAACCTTTATATTTAAGAGATAACAAGTGTTAGATTCTCCCTGTGTATATTTTTGGGGTTAGGGAACTGTGCCAGTATATTCAGACTGACAGCTAGTTTGTTCTGGGTAATCTAAAAGGGAAAGAATGATTCTGAGACACAAAAAAAAGATGACCATTTCCCTTTAAATGGCAATAAAGTTTTGACATTTTTGTTTGTTTTGTGATAGAGGGAAAAAAAAGTTTGCCTCTTAAGGTGAGAATTATTTCATATTTTAAAATATTTCATATTTTAACCTTTGAGCTGGCTGCTAAGGTCCCTCTAGGGACAAGGGCTATTTGCAGTTATTTATAATCTAGAGAGAAGGGCACTAAGTCTATAAACAGCTGGCTCACATAGAGACTTTAGGAAGCATTGTGAAGTGTTCTGTTGCTAATCCCCCTGACTTCCGTGGTTTGGGATTCCTCCATGTACCTGCTTGCTTATACTCCGTTTGGCTTTGTTAGGAAGAACCTTGCTGCCCAGGGTACTTCTGTAAAACTCTGTTTTATTCTTGGATTGGAAGTGAAAAGTAACCTGAAGATTACCCAGACTTCTGTTCTCTGAGTTTCAGAATCCAGGCCTACTAGGAAATAGCTGCAAGCTGGAAAAAATCTCATAGGTACTGACATATGCAAGTAACCATGTACTTGATTTGGAATTTTCCTTATATTTGACAAACAAGAACAACTTAACTCTATTAATTGGGTAAAGGTTTGGTCATATAAGGATGGAAGTTTACTTAAGGATACTATCTTGATCTGGCTTTGGAAAAATTCAGCAACACATCTAGATTTGTGTATGATGTGTGTGTGTGTGTGTGTGTGTGTGTGTGTGTGTGTGTGTACATGTCTTTTCTACAGTGTTTTGTCAAAGCAAAGAATGATGGAAGGTGCATTCCATGAGTAAGTTTTAAAGGGCAGTGGATATGGAAATTACAGATCATATCCCAGTGCAGTAAACCCAGGGGGCTGCCCAAATTCTTATATTATACTGGAATTTTTATTGCTTTGACTGTAGCTTGAAATAAGTGGGTCATTGGCTAGATCTTTGTTTTTATCTATTGTAAATCATATTTTTTTTGTTACAGGATGTGGCCTGTATATATACTATGCAATTTTGACAGTATTTCTATATAATCATTTGTGTGCAGGAAATTTCACGTATATCTCTGTCAATTTTTCTTATGACATTATTCTCCCTGTTTTCTTTTATGACATGGATTATACTAGTTGGCTCTTTTGTCCTCATCCTCTTACCAGAATGAAGTAGAAATAGAATCCTTTACAGTTGGAGTAAGATGAGTTGATAATTTTCTTTCAGGGTTCCATAGTATTAGAAATGTGGCCAGATTCCACATTACCTTTTATAGCCATATGAGGCAAGAACTTACTAGTAACAAACCTCATTCAGAAAATATGCTACTTTAAATGTACCATATTCAAGCCCTTTTGTTTAGTTATGTCTCTGTTACAAGATGGTTACAAACTGTCCCACAGTTTGAAAATTTTAATTGTAAAGATTGCTAGGTTAATTTGAAAATATAGTTATAAAGCTTTGATATAACAAAGAAGCAGCCATCTTTAACTAGAACTGTATATTCATACACAAACAAAAAGTATTTCATTCACAAAAAGTGTACTTAATTACTGGAAGGAAGACAAAAAGCAACTAGTTCTAAATCTCTCCTTCTGTTATCATTGCTTTATTTTATCCTGTGTTTATGGTCTTTGGGATTGTCCTCAGTTTCATTTTAAGAGGTCTCTGAATAAAAAAAAAAACACTGTATTTTCTGTAACAAGAATCCATTAGGCTAGGTTGAACTGCCAAAAGTTTGTCCTTAAAAGTCAGACGAGCTTTGCAACAAAGGAAGTCGGTGTGACCTGTAATAATCTGTCCTTAGGGTAATGAGAAGGAAGTTATTTCACCCTGGACTACGTATTATTGAGTGCACATGAATAAAGGAACACAGAAAACTCTGTAGGTCACATTAATCCTCAAGTATTATGGTTTGTACATGTCTTCCTTCCATGTCTTCTATTTTTCTTTGTCAACAATCTTTTTGGCATCTTCTGTTTTGGAAAGTGCAAGCGTCTCTCAGTTTTAAAATAGTTATGACATTGGAATTTTTACTTACTTGAAAACTGAATCATATTTTAAACCCAGGCCAAAAAAAAAAAGGTGATATCTTTTTTAAAAGGAAAAAAAATAATTTCCGACATAGCAGATAGTTGCAGGAATTTATTTCAAACCATGCAACTTAAAAGTTTGTGTACTGATTCCATACTTCTTTCATTAATCTGGATGTTTTAAGACTGACCCTAGTATAAGGATTACCCACAGCAATCATAAATCTGATATAGTTGTGCCAGTCAATAGAGTTTTAGGTTCCATGGATGAGTGGTTTGAATTGAAGATAAGATGGGGAGGTCACTTGGGAAGTAAAATGAAATATAAAAATGACTGCAAAATGTGTCTGCAACACTTTGCAAAGGCTGTTCTAACCTAGCTATGCCCACTGCAGGATAAACTACTGGCACTTTATTCCCTCTTGTACAACTCTTCTTTGTCCCAGAAAGAATCCTGGTTATGTAATCCCTAAGCAGACGTGTTTTAGCTCAAACAATTTCCTGATTTACACTGAGTTGCTTCTTGTGTCTTAAAGTGAAGCAAATTATAGTATCTCTGTAATTATGTCCTTCCTTTCAATCCCTTCAGCATTAAGGCAGGCATTACTTCACACTTGATTAATAACTCACCTTGGCTCTGGTGGCTAAGATTTTCGGTGCCAAAATGGCATCAAGGCCTAATTTATATCCCATCCAGAAGTCTAAATTAGTGTCTTCATTTATGTCATAGTTTTCATTTCATTGTGACTATTGCACATTCAGCATTGTCAGAGCCAAAGAGCCTGTGTTAGGAAGTTGAAATAAAAGCAAGAGAAAAATTAATGAGTTTTAACAGCATTAGATGTTTTAGTACACTGTACAGTTTATTTGAAAATACATTCTGTGGATTAGGATAAAGTCAGTGACAGTTTCTCAACTTTTCACCTTTTCTCTTTTAGCCTAATTCTAGAGTTAGAATTCATACTGACAATATTCCTTTTTCATATTGGTGTCAATCTAACTTGAAAAATCCCTGATGTTATGCAAGAGTAACAGCACCATGCTTTCATAATGTCACTTGTCGGCATTTTGGAGGATCATATCGGGATTGCTGTTAGCTATTTAAAAATGCCTTTACATTGGATGTTTAGCCATACTGCATTGTTTCTTGATGTGGAAAGAACCAAAATGCTTTCAGGTTTAAGATAGTAATGAGGACATGGTTGTAAGAAATTCTTCAGTATTGTTTGGGATTTCCAGAATTCTTATCAAGTTCAGTAGTCTTTGAAAAATACACTTAATACATTTTTTAAAATTTCAAATAAAAATTTAAAAGCATTTAAATATGTTTTTAAAATTGTCTTTCACTAGAGAGAACTTTGATTTTGTTCAAATCTGTTTGAAGCCAGTAATATATTTTATTGCTAGCTGTTTCCTATAAAAGTTCTCAAAAAGATGACCCCCAAATAGATCTCTTTTAAAATTGTTTCTCCACTGGGCATCTGTGGCAACTGGCATGATGTGCCAGAGAGTTCATGTAGCACCAGGATCCTACACTGATCAAGCACTTTACCAATGGTGCCTGCTATGAGTGAAATTAATTAGATCTGTGCTATCCTAGTCAATTTCCCTCTCAGCAGGCATTGTGGATAAAGCTCATCAATGTGGGAGGCAGAGTCTAGTTCAACCAGCTGCTGAATTGGACATGGAAATAAAGAAAAGTGGAGTTAGTAAAGGAGGACTGGACAACAACAATCTAAAAAGAATGAAAAAAATTCAAAGAAACATCCATGACCACAATAGGATATCTTCCATCTTTATGAATGCACCTTAATTTTAATGAGTGTTTAAGTTATCCAAGTAGATGAGTTTGAGGAATTTGCCATTTCATTAGCTTCAAAAGTTATTTAGTTGTTAGATGAATTTAGTTTTTAACTTCTAAATAGCTTTGGATTAATGTACAAAAAAGCCTGGCCAGTTAAATGGACATAGGTTTAGTCTGGACTGTTTTGTTTAATATAATACATGGGCAAATTGACAGCAATGCAGGCTGCTACTTCTGTGTAGTTCTGTTTCAGGTTTATACCTGAAGTTCTTTTGCTTCAAGGATTAAGGAATATCTGTGAAGACAAATGAATAATTCTTGGGGTGCCTTTACTGAGTAATTAAATGTATTTGTTCCTCTTTTAAATATTCGTTTCTATATATTAGCTTTTTCATGTAGACTTGAAACCAAACTTTTTTGACTTAAATTACTATTGTATTGAGAACCAAATGGGTGATTTTAAATACACAACTGAGACTGATATTGTCATACTTGATAACCTTAACAGGAAATTAGTTTTAAAATGTTAATTTTCCAAGTATGTTCCATGTCCAAGTAATTTCTGTTCATTTCTTTTTTTGGTGGGGGGGCAATCAAAGTTAAGTGACTTGCGCAGGGTCACACAAGCTAGTAGTAAGTGTCTGAGGCTGGATTTGAATTCTTGTCCTCCTGACTCCAGGGCTGGTGCTCTATCCACTGTACCACCTAACTGCTCCTTTTTCAGTTCATTTCTAATAGATTTTTTTTTTCCCAAATGAGTGTTATTTTTAAGTGGAATTTTGAAATCCCCTCCCACTGACAGAGATGGTGACCCCTACTGGTACTAGTAGCTTACTTGTGGAGCTCAAGGCATGGGTCAGATGCCAAAATAATCTTCATGCATAGATCTGACCATGTCACTCATTTAAGAATCCTCAGAGACTCCCTTTTTCTCTAGGATAAAATCAAACTTCTCAGTTTGTCATTTAAAGCAATTCCTAGTCTGGTTTTAGCCTGTCTTTCCAGACTTATTTCACATTACTCTCCTTCTGTGCACTCTCCTTTCTAGCAAGGCCTACTTGCTGTTCCCTAAATTTGGAATTCTATCTATCTCCTTTCTCCATGCCTTTGCATAGGCTGATTGATCTTCTACATCCTTGAAATGTACTCCTTTCTCACCTTCAAATCTTAGAAACTTTAGAATAATCAACCAAGAGTTGGAAAGAACTTTTAGTGGCCATCTCTTCATTTTACAGATGAGGAAACTGAGGTCCAAAAAAAAGTTAAGTGACTTATCTAAAGTAATAGTTTGTGTCAGAGGTGAAATTTGAACCCAGATCCTCTAACTGCACTACTCCCCTTCCCTCTCCCCCCAGCATAGACCCCTTTTTACTATGCTATTGCTGCTCTCATAATTTCTTTCAAAGCCTAGTCTGAGTACTACCACCTAGAGCAAGCCTTTCCTGATCCCTTTAGTGGTTAGTGCTCTTTTCCTTCTCAAATAGTCGTGTGTATATTTATCATTTCAAACCAAACCTCCGCCCCCCCACTACCAATGTTTAAGGGTCTTGAGGGGAGAGACTTTGTTTTGTCTCTGTATCTTTAGAGCCTAGCGTGATGCCTGGCATGTAGTAGGCTGCTGTTGAATTTAAATTGAATTAGTAGACAAATTGTACTATAGGGATGCATTTCAGAGGAAATGCAAGCTGTCTTCTTCTTCTTGGTCATAAGATCATCGGATCATAGAATTTGGAGTTGGAAGGAACCTTAGAGGTCATCTGTTTTATCATTTTCATTTATGGATTAGGGAACTGAAGCCCAGAGAGTCTGTGACCTGCCCAAGGTCATATAACTAGTAATTATCAAAGATGGGATAGTAATCAATCATAGAGGGGTACTTGATCTCTTCCCTTGATGATAATATAGAGTTACACATTAGAGAAACTAGAAAGGCCCCCATACCACTATGTTGCTTGAAGAAAACCAGCAGGGCAGCCTTTAGCTGGTATAATTGGGATAGATAGCCATGTGTTATAATTATGTCACATTATTTCTTGGAATATGTTCTGTTTGTAAATGCTTGAGAGGCAGAACCTCTGATTTCAGGTATGTTTTATATAATAGCACCTTATTGGAACATTTAGTTTCATGTATTAATGGTAATGTAATGTTTGGTGGTAGCTTTTGTTTTCTATCACCAGGTGAATGCTTTTCATTCATTCACTTATGAAAAGGGTCTTATCCTCATTGAAAGCAGCCTCAAAGGCATGCTACAGCTAAATAAAGTCTTGTCTGAGACCCATTCATTTCAGTGTGAAGTTATCTATCTCTGTCCTTGCCATAGTAACTTAAATAGGTGCTGTCTTCTAAAGAGCAGCAGATAGTCAAGCCAAGCATTTTAACCTTTTCTTTGTAATTTTATTTCCAAGTTGACCTTCTTAACATTTGCCCTCATTCCTTTATGGGAATAGTCTCTGGTAAAGAGGCCAGAGTTAACATTGAAAATATATTGAGGGGCAGCTAGGTGGCGCAGTAGATAGAGCTCTGGCCTTGGAGCCAGGAGGACCTGGGTTCAAATGCGGCCTCAGACACTTGACACTTACTAGCTGTGTGACCCTGGGTAGGTCACTTAATCTCGATTGCCTCACCAAAAAGCAAAATGCGTGTGTGTGTGTGTGTGTGTGTGTGTGTGTGTGTGTGTGTGTGTGTATACATATATATGTATATGTATGTATGTATATGTGTATTGAGATTTAGCCCATCACCAGGTACCAAATTTTCTCTGGGCTTCTGGTATATCTAGAATATTTGTGGCTAAGTCCATACCCCTATAAGGTGTTTCCTAGGCACTGTAGGAGAAAAGAGATTGACAATAATGACAATTTTATTAGCATCTAATGTATCTAGTGTCTAGTGTCTAATATTACTAAAAGAATTTTTAGTCTATCTTAGCAACCCTATCTTTTTACTTTAGTGGCATTTGACCAACAAAACTCCAACTGTTTTTTTTTTATTATTATAGTGCTTAGAAAAAAGCAAACAGTTTGAATGGGAAAATGAAGCCCTGAGAAGTGATATTTAGCCTCATTAGATATTTAACCTCAGATGGAAGTGGGTATATGGTATCTATACACTTAATATGGTGGTTAGTGCTTTTCAGGATCAGTGTTATTTAGTGAGTATCTCATTAACTTCTTAGTGTGAAAACATTTGTTATCACCTCTTTAAAAGACACCTTTTTTATTGGTGTAAATTAAATGTTTAATGTTCTTTTTGTATCTCTAGCATATGTATGGTATTTAAATAAGGGTTAGAGAGAGAGATCTAAAGTTTAATTCAAAAATAATTTTCCTGCTCTCAAGCTTATAAGACAGATAATAAGTATCCCTGGAGTTCTAACCAAAGTCCTCTTGTTCTTTGGGATTGACAGGGTGAAGACTAAATAGAAAGGGTTTTTTTTTTTTCTTCTAAACTTGGAAATTGAGTTTAACCTTCAAACTGGCGATGTCAAGGGTCCCGAGTCCTCCTCCTCCGGCAGAAATGTCGAGTGGCCCTGTAGCTGAGAGCTGGTGCTACACACAGGTAAGTTAATTTTTTTATATATTAATCTTAGAGGATTTTTGGAAGTCAGAAATGTGAAATTCTTTTATACCCTGAGGTTTAACTTTTATATTCTTAAAGGGAGGGATCATGCCAGGAGATGGCAACCTACAATAGGAAAATATGCCTGTAGCCATGGTCTTTTCAACCTTCCAGACCATTGTGTCACACAGTAGAACCTGCCTGAATGTTCTAAACTTGGTTCCAAAATCACAAGTAGCACAAACTGTTTGGAGAGAAGGCAAAGAGAGGTTAATGGATACTTCATTTACTTCATTCTTTTGCCTCAATGTTTTCCTCACTTTCAAACAAGTGTTTCAGGTATTCTTGAAAAAAAGTTGTGAAAGTGATTGCAAGATGTTCTTTGCATGTTGAGACTGCCCTTGTCCCTGCTTACCTTCCCTCATTCACCAAACCGTGCTACTTTGAAGTTGGCATTAAACACAGGGGAAGGAGGGAAGATCTGAGCTTCTCCCTGCTTTTTTGTGGTTGACTATTCTTCACTGAGTTGCTTTCTGACTTTCTTATAGATCAAGGTAGTGAAATTCTCCTACATGTGGACCATCAATAACTTTAGCTTCTGTCGGGAAGAAATGGGTGAGGTCATTAAAAGTTCAACCTTTTCATCAGGAGCCAATGATAAACTAAAATGGTAAGGAACACATTCAGCATAATGAAACTTAGAAGAAGTGTTTCCAGCTTGTCCAGTATTAGAGTTTATCCAACACAGATACAGGAGAATGCAGTCTTTAAAAAGTCTTCACTGAGTACCTACTGTGTGCATAGGACTGTATAAAGTGCTTAGAGAAATGTTTGGTCCTTGGCATTTTATTCATATTCATGCTCTGGCAAAGTATGTGCTAATGATTTGGGTAGCGTACACTTGCTGTGAAGAGAGACATAGGGTTAGGCTCCTGGCCAGGAAGAGGTGCCATAACTCTGGCTTGGCCTAGAGGGTACATATGGCTTGTAGATTGAATGTGGCAGGAGTAGCATCTGAGTCCACATGCTGTGGATTCAACTTGTGACATTTACACTTTTGATAGAACCCCGTCAGTATATAATTCTCCATATAATCTTTGTTTTAATTTATCTACGGATTTGCATCACTAGCTGTCTTTGTAAATCCAGTTAGAAATTATATCTATAAAATCATTTTCAAGGGAAATGTGGTAATTTTGCCTTTGTCTGAATTACCTTCCCCACCCCTCCCACCTCAAAAAACTCTTTAAAAAAAAAAACTCTAAATAACTCATTCTTAAGAAAAAAAAAATCCTTCATGACCAGATTTGGTCAATTTCTGTCAAATCATTGCACGTTTGATATATTTATCTAAAAGAGGGATTTTTGCTATCTCCTGCCCAAACCCACCCCAAAAAAACCAACTAAACCCCAACCCATTTATTAAGCCCTTGCTGTGTGTACAGAACACTGCCAGGTATTGGGACAAATGTTTAGATAAAACATAGGTCTTAACAATGGGGGGTTGGTAGGGGCAGAGTAGGAAACCAGTAAACAAAAATAGCTGTAATACATGTTATTACATAAGTGCATTAGATACAAGATGAAGTGACCTAAAAATGAAATGATCAGATCTACTAGAGAGAATCACGGAAGACTTCCCAGAAGTCTTTAAATAAATGTTGGTAATTCAACTGGCCAAAATGGGAAGGGAGAGGATTCCAGGCTCAAGGAACAGCCTTAGCAAAAGCAGGAAGGCATAATGAATGTTCAAAGTGGGGAAAGTTGCTCCTTTTGGCTTGAGCATGTGGAAGGCAATAATGAGAGATAAAGCTGGAAAGGAAGCGTGAAACCAGGTTGTGACCTTGAACCAGAAAAGCTTTGAGGAGAGGATTGGCATGACAGATCTCTGCATAAGAAGGATCCTGGCAATGATATGAAAGGTGAATTAGAGAAGGGTAGTAATGATGGTCTGCGCTAGGGTGCTAGTATTGGGAGCAGAGAGGAGGGGACAGATGTGAGTGTTTTGGAGAGGGGTGGAATGTCACCACCTAATTATATTTGAGAAGTAAAGGGATGGGGGCAGCTAGGTGGCGCAGTGGATAGAGCACCAGCCCTGAAGTCAGGAGGACCTGAGTTCAAATCTGGCCTCAGACCAAACACTTGACACTTACTAGCTGTGTGACCCTGGGCGAGTCACTTAACCCCAATTGCCCCCCCAAAAAAAAGTAGTAAAGGGATGAAGGAAGAATCTAAGATGGCCTCAAGGTTACAAGCACTAGAAAACAGGCACTACAACAGAAAGAGATTAATTCAGGAAGACCAGAGTTCAAGACAAGATGCAGCAGTTGGTGATGCAACAGGTGTTCTGATGTTCTCTAGCTCAGAAAAGAAGTTAGGACTAGAGAGAGAAAGTGAGTTCAGAGTCTTCTATATAGAGGTGATATAGTTAAGCCATAAGAAATGACTGAGATTCATACATAGTGAGAGAAGTTCAAAGACAGACCCCCTTGGGAAGCACCTCTATATTAAGTGGTGATGAAAGGGAAGAGGTGTCAGCAAAGGAGAAATTAGGTAGGAGGAAAAGCAGGAGAGAGCAGAAAAGTCACTGGGGTTACAACTGGTTATAAGAGAAGAGAAGAAAAGTTTGAAATAGTCATAGGGAAGGAGTAGTTCACAGATAAACAGTTCGCAAAATAGAATTGCTGCTTCTTTGAAGCTGTAGAAGAAGAAAGTATCCAGTACAAGGGAGATGGTCTTTAGTGTTAGAAGCTGAAGAGAGAGGGCTAAGGATGACTGAAAAAAAGGCCATTGAATTTGGTGACTAGGTCATCATTGATGACCTTAGAGCAATTTTGTTAGAATTTATGTGGTCAAAAGCCTGATTACAGGGGATTGAGAAGAGTGAATATGAAGAAAGTGGAAGTATCAGGTATAGACAACTTTTTAAAAATAATGTAGCAATGAAGAGGGATTAGAAAGGTCAAGGGAAGGTGTTTTGTGTTGTTTTTAAAGATTAAGTAGACCCAAACATGTTTAGATAAATGAAGGACTACCTCTGGGAAAAAATGGAGACAAATGAGAGAGGAGTTGACTACAGAGCAAGGTAGAAAGAATTGGAATTGGGGTATAGGGTTAGGCTTCAAGTAGAGTTTAGCCTAGGTGAGAATTAGGGATATCCCATCTGTGGCCAGAGGGAAGAAAGAGAATAAAAGAGAAAGTGATCATGCTGACAATGTTTGAGGAGTAGAGAAAGGGACCTGAGGAAGCCATCAGTCAGTTGGCTTCAGTCTTCTCAGTGAAATATAGGCTGTCATCTTCTAAGAATGTGGTGGTGCTGCTGCTGGTGGAATGAAGGCACAATTGGTTGTAAGAGAACAGAGAAAAAGTTTGAAATTGTCATTGGGGGAAAGGAATAGTTCCTAGATACAGAATTTGCAAAAGAGAAGAATTGCTGGTTTTACATCAAGAGCTCAGCTAAAATGTGCTTTTGGTTTTGTTTGTTTTTTGTGGGAGTGAGAGAGGTTGGGGGCAGCTAGGTGGCACAGTGCATAGAGGACCAGCCTTGAAGTCAGGAGGACCTGAGTTCAAATCCAGCCTCAAACCAAACACTTGACACTTACTAGCTGTGTGACCCTGGGCAAGTCACTTAACCCCAACTGCCTAACAATAAAAACAACAAACAACACTGAGAGGTTAAATAACTTGCCCACATGGTCACATGGCTGGTAGATGTTGTCAGAGAGAGATAGTACCTGAATCTAGGTTTTCGTGACTCCAAGGCCAGCACTCTTTCCACCAGCTGAGGTCATGCACCAGTAGTTAGCTAGTAGCGCTCCAAAGGATTGAGGACTTGGATAGAAAAAGGTTAACTGACCTAAAACAATTAGAATATTTAGTTAGAAAAAAGAGGAGAAATAAGTGATTTGAAGGGTTATGAAAAAAGGAAAAGGAAAAATTAATATACCAAGTGAAAATTAGGTCAATCTAAAATACCCCCCGTGTATTTTATTAATAAATGAATAGGTGAGCTATGGTCCTCCAGAGAATGTTCTACATTACTACTTGAGACCCAAGCCATGAGAACACAGCCACTTTTAACTTCATTCATATCTTGGTTGTTCTGGGTAGGTGTTTGCGGGTGAATCCAAAAGGGCTAGATGAAGAAAGCAAAGATTACTTGTCACTATACCTGTTATTGGTCAGCTGTCCGAAGAGTGAAGTTAGGGCAAAGTTCAAATTCTCCATCCTGAATGCCAAAGGGGAAGAAACAAAGGCAATGGGTAAGTCTGCTCTTCTTGGGTTGTCTCAGTGCTTTGGCCCATAATGACTCCCTCTGCTGTCCAGTTGTGACTTCAGACTGTATTTTTAAATCATTTTATTGATGTCTTTTTGTAGAGAGCCAGAGAGCATATCGATTTGTACAAGGCAAGGACTGGGGATTCAAGAAGTTCATCCGTAGAGACTTTCTTTTGGATGAGGCCAATGGTCTCCTTCCTGATGATAAACTCACACTCTTTTGTGAAGTAAGTTCACTGATCCTTCTGCGAGGCTGGCCATTCCTCGAGCTGGCTGGAATGCTGGGGAATCCACTTGTTTTGAACTAGGGAGGAAAGCAGGGGGGGAGCCCTTAAAAAGCAATGCCATGCACAAATTAGATTTGGAATGAGAGGATCTGGGTTCAGATTTCTGCTCTGCTCTTTACGACCTGTGTGACCTTGGGCAAGTCACTTCACCTCTCTGGGCCTCAGTTTGCCCATCTTTAAAATGAGGACATTGGATTAGATGATCACTAAATTATACTCTTGCTCTGTGATCTTATAAACCCTGGTTTGTGGGGTCAGCTGAAAGCTGCCTTTCATGATTTTCAAAGCTCCTGAACTGAAATGTCCTTTCTTACAAGATTTAAATGCAGGGGCTTTCTTGGTATTTGTAAAGGCTATATTTTTTACCTCGGGATCCTGGAGCTTCTCCATTGAAGGCCTTTGTAGGCATCCTTTTGAAGGGCTGTCACTGACAATAAGTACTCCGATTTGCTTCTAGTCAGGATCTGAGTACTTATAATTTATGCTGTTTAGGAACATCTGTAAGGTGGGAAGGTAAGAAATGTACTGATAGAAGAGATGCTCTAGACCTATGCTTAACCTGTGCTAAGAGATACCAGCTGTCATCTGCTAGGAAAGTGTAAGGAGGGGAGGAGTCCTTAACTTCAATGCTTTGTTTTCCCCATCATATGGTCTGAGAGCCACTTTCTTAGTAGTGTCAAGCTGCTGTGACACCTTGATGATGATAGCTTATATGCAGACAGTTTCCCAACTATTCATAAGAAATGTACAGTGGCAAGATCCAATCTTCAGCTAGAGACAACTTTTGGCACACAGTGGATAGAGAGCTGGCCCTGGAGTCAAGAAGACCTGAGTTCAAATCCAGCCTCAGACACTTACTAGCTGTGTGACCCTGGGCAAGTCACTTTAACTGCTGTCTGCCTCAGTTTCTTCATCTGTAAAATGGAGATAATAACCCCTATCTTGAGATAAGCTCTGTATAAATGTTAGTTATTTTTATTGAATTAATGCTCCCATCTGATCAACAGGTAAGGAATCCTTGCCTCTAGGGATCTATATGAGCAGCAGAGATCAAAGTGGCAGTACCTGTTTTGTTTTCCATGTCACAGCTTTTCCTGTGCCTCTATGGAAAATTTGGTGTCCAGTATAAAATTTGGGGAAAAAATGTTTTTTAATACCATGCTGCTTATATAAAATGTGGTTTTGTGGGTTAGCTGCTTCCTCTTCCTTTTATTGCTGGGGCAAAGGGGAGACAGTCCGTTGGGGGGGTGGGTGTCTAACTGTGGAGAGTGTGGAAATTGCTCTGTATCTGATGATTTTTGAAAGTTGAATTCCACGTAGGTCCAACTGGTCACAGATGACACTCAGTCAGCCAGAAGGAGGAAGTGGAGGAACAATCAGGTAGTTTAGTGTGGGGTTAGATGCTATTTTAAAAAACAAAAACTATGCTCAGGCTTTCAATTTTGTGTGGTTACACAATCTAATGCAAAGAAACTACCCTAAGAACAGTCTTTGCCTATCTTGGAGCTTTTTATTTCAAAAGTGACTAGAAAAGGTAGAAAAGCTTAATTCCTACTGGAAATGAAAGGAAGTCACTGAAGCCTTTGTTTTCTTAAGGAAAAGAAACAATCCTCTAAGTGTCAACTCCATTTTTTTTTATTGGCATTTTAGACAATGCCACAGCCTTTATTGCAACATTCTAGAATTTCACAGTGGAATAGCACAATTTCTCTCCCCATTCGTAGGTTCAGCCTCTTCCCATTTTTTCCTCAACCTATTCCAGCTGCTTCAGCCTGCCTTGTGTTGACAGTCTTCATTTGGAAGCCAGTTTGCCTTGGTCCTCACGTGGCTGCCTATTTTTCTGCTGTTGAGTCCATGGCTGTTCTCCAGTCCTCTTTGCCCTCACTTTTCCATATGAGATTCCCTCAGGAGGAGAAGCCTTGTGGTTAAGTTTAGCTTTGCCTTGCTAACTTGAGAGGGAGGTGAGATTACACTTTGGGAGTTGGAAGATGTTGAGCTGGGAAGCGTCTGCTGGATTCTGCTGACGCCATCAGTTTCTTCCCATCAAACCAGGTGTGCCATATGTTCCTCTCACACTTCTTAGTTGGCCACAGGTGCAGAGCTCTGTTTCTTACTTTTGGACTTGTGCCCAGTGAGACTTGTTTCCTGTTCCAAAGCTCTCTGTGGACTTTATAACATTCATCATTGCAAGACAGTTGCATGGAGTGTGTGTGTTTGTGTCTGTGTGTTTAAAAAAAATCTGTAGCTCATCTTACCTGTACAGTGAGGAGATTGGACTAGATGACCTTTAAGGTCCCTTCTGACTCTGAATCCTTTGATCCTAGTTTGTAACACTTTTTCATGGTGTGTTCATCCTTGGGTTTAAATTCTAACTCCCTGATCATTGCTGTTTCCTACCTTACATGGAATTTTTATTATAACGTTTATTCATATTCACATTTAATTTCTATTTGATGGCCCTTGATGGATGTAATACTCATGCAAATTCGCACTGAATACTTAATGCCCCCATTGCCAGTTTACTGCTTTGTTCCTGTCTCTGGTTTACAGACTACTGGTTTATTGTGGTATAATGCAATTGCCTTCATGGTGACTTTGTCACATCTAGAATCCACCAGAGAAATCTCCAAGGTGAAAGACTGAGAAAATTGATCACTTTTGTTTGTACATTTTGGGATATTTGTAGTGGTGTTATTTTAATGAATGTTTAGATAAATCATAAAATCTTAAGGCATGGGAGCAATCTTTGCATGTAAATGGATAGTACAGATTCCACTTTTGGTGATTAAGTCAAAAATCATTCCTTCTGTGTGAGGAAATGCAGTGATTCTGAGTATGCCCTCCCCTCATTTAACTTGTTATAGTCCATTTAATTATCATAAGCATTCATATAGCATTCTAAGGGTCACTCTTGATCCCTAGAACCTTGAGAGTTCAGTTCCTCTTGTTTTATGGGCGAGAAAACTGGTGCCTGAAGAAGTCAGTTTGCTGAACATCACACCAAAAATCAGTGTAGTGGAGCTGTGATTAGAACTCGTAAGCCTCCTAGTTTTTTTTAAAACAAAGTTTCATTCCATGAAAGGGAATGGAGATGGTACTGTGTGTGAGGGGAAAGACAAAGTTAATGGTGATTGGCTTTGGGAGAATGAGGGAGAGAAATAAGTACCTTCCATTTGCATTTTTTTAATTAAAATTTATTTGGATTTTTTTTTTGTTTTCCTGACATCTACATTTCCCATAATGAAGGCTAAAAAAAGAGGAAAAAATTTTTTAAAAGTTGAGCAAAACTAAAAAACATATATAACCTTATGTATAGTGTTTCAAATCGATAGTTCTATCAGTGCTGCAAAGAAGCTAGGGACAGTGCCTTCTTTGGGTGGGAGCTTGGTCATTATAATTTCACATCTTTTGATTGTTTTGTTGCTTCTGTTCTTTCCATTTCCATTGTTGTAGTCATGAATATTGGCTTCCTGGTTCTATTTCATTTTCTATCAGTTCTAGTAAGTCCCCCCCCCCCAAAAACTTCTCTTTATTAATTGTATTTGTTGTTTCTTATTTGACAGTAATCCATTCCACTCATTATATATTTTCATAACTATTCCCCCAGTAAGTTTTTCATTTTGAACCTTAAAAAATAGAGGTATGGAGCAGCTAGGTGGTGCAGTGGATAGAGCACCCACCCTGAAGTCAGGAGGACCTGAGTTCAAATCTGGCCTCAGACCAAACACTTGACACTTACTAGCTGTGTGACCCGGGGCAAGTCACTTAACCCCAATTGCCTAAAAAAAAAATAAAAAAATAAAAGTAGAGGTAAGAACTTGGTTTGACTCCTGAATATTTTTACTTGTGTTGACCAATGTCTCTCCTAAAATGAGCTTTTTAATTTTGAAAACAAGCAGCTATTAGCAATGAAGATACATATTTTCCATCTACTGGGTTTGTGTCTTTGAAATAGGATGTTTCAATACCAACTTTGCAGTGTTGTGATTAAGATTGATTTGACCATTATTTTATTCCCAGGGGCTTTTAAACTTTTTTAAAACATTCCTTCTGGCTTCAGACATACCGTATCCCTTCTTAATCTTGGCCCAAGATTATTCTGGCCAAATTTGAAATAAGTGGATTGCCCATTTTGTTTCTCTAGATTGTATTTAAATACACAGATATTAGACAAAATTTAACTTTGCTATTTAACTTTAAATTCCTATAACTCAAGAAAAAGATTTTTCAATGTGGTAGACTCTGTATGCTCTTTAATGAAAACTGATTTTATTTAGAAAAAGGAATGTATTTTTAAAAAAGAAGCTCTTACAACTTTAAATTTAGGTTTACATAGCCTAAGTGAGATGTCTTCATGAAGCCATTTATAAGAAAGAAATGTCACATTTGTGTCAGGTTTACGGCTGCAGTTCTGAATGAGTCTCTCTAGTCAGTTTTATGGGCAATGGAAAAAATCTTTGTTTTACCCCCAAATTGCCTTTTTTTAATATCATTTGCAAAATATAAAGATGCTTTTTAATATTAAAAGTTTGGACTCTCAAGACTCATTTGTTAAATACCATTTAAAATTTATTTTTATTTAAGTGTATTTAGTGATAGCAAAAGGTGCCAAACCTGAGAGCCCTGGTGCTTGTAGCTTTCTAAGTATCTATAGAACAAACAAATCTAGTTTAGGTGTCAAAATTACAAATCAGTTTTGACTATGTCTGGTTGTGTAAAATTCAGTGGTGACTTCCTCAGTTCATTTCACTCAGTCTATTAAATGCTATCAAGTGTTAATGACCGTGAGTTGCTCTCAACCTAGTTTAATTTAAGCTGACAATCCAGTACCAGATCTCTAGTCTTTTTGTCCTTAGTCCCATAAGGCCTCTACCCCTCCTTGTGTAGAAGTTTGGTTTAATTGATTTTTTCAATCCATTCTTTGGTCATCAGTGTTTTGGTGCTGTAACTGGAAACAGACATTGTGTTTGGCATTTAATGGCAAGGGACAAGAACTGTTACCATGATTATGCACAGGTCAAGAGGGAAGTCTCCATGGGGTGGATTTAACTATACCCCTGGCTATCAAAATATTGCTATAATCTTTTCTGATTAATGTGCTGCTAAGCACATCCATAATTTATCAACTTGGCTGCCTCACTGCCCAAGACCATAATGGCTAGTTTAAAACAAATGAATAAATTTCCAGACATGACAGTACATATCCCTCTCCTGCACAGAAGAGACTAAGGGTGAGTTGGATGAAGCATTAATTTTGCCTCTGGGTTTACAGCAGCCTTCAGTGGATGACTTAAATCTTGATTTTAAAAAGCAAGTTGGGTATTGGGGTTGTCCCTGAGCTGTCTTTCCCATCGAGCTCTATCAAAAGAAAAAAAGTGGGAAACTAGAAATTATACTTCAGATTCTTTTTTCACTTAAACAGGACGACTTTTAGCAAGTAGCTTCATCTTATAGTGTCTATTTTCTCATCTCTTTAAATGGTGATGATTGTACTTACTACCTTTTGGTATAGGAGGTAAAGTTGGACGCTGACTTTTGACAGAGAATGTAACTGCAAAGCCTTA
This sequence comes from Vombatus ursinus, assembly GCF_900497805.2. Classification (NCBI taxonomy): domain Eukaryota; kingdom Metazoa; phylum Chordata; class Mammalia; order Diprotodontia; family Vombatidae; genus Vombatus; species Vombatus ursinus. Next base: position 5,673,825 of record NW_020954579.1, on the reverse strand, counting down.
GTGCCTATAGTCAGCCAGTCAACTGGCATTTATGTACTGTTTATGTACATTTATTATGTACCAGGCACTTGGCTAAGTGCTGGGGAGATATAGAAGGGCAAAAGAAAGTCCTTGCTCTCAAAGAGCTTCTGGCTTTTGGGGGAGAAAACATGCAGACCATTGTGTACACACAAGCCATAGACAGGATAAAGTGGGAATAATCAACAGAACAAAGGCACCAGCATTAAGGGGATGGAAAAGCTTCTTGCAGAAGATGGGACTGTAGGTGCACTAACTTGCATTTTAACAAGCAGTGAGGTGGGTCTGTTTCTTGTTTTTGTATGCTAAACGATCTACCAAAATTTCTTTGACTCACCTTAGAGAAAATACCCTTGCCTTTTTGTCTGTGTCCAGTTAGCTTACTGGTTTAAAGCATACTGTTAATTATAGGCCATGGTCCTGATCTTGATTTTACTATGAGCTAGTTACTTTTATATTATTCCAGTCAGCCATCTTGCACGGGTGTACTATTTGGTCCCATGGGGTACTAAGCAAGAGAGTGATAATGGCTTGGCATAATACATTACCTTACCTTTAATGGAAAAAACAGCTTCAAAGCACTTGCCCTACAGATTATGTGTCTGTAATGTCAGCTTCATATATGGAAGATGGCACATTTTATTTTCCTTGTTCTATACCCTGAATTAAATAGAGTATCTTTGGGGCAATGTGCTTTTAGGTTAAGAAATTAGGCTAAATTCTGCTAAGGCATCTGATTCAAGCAGTAGACTTTGCGGAAGCTCTTGGTGCTTGCTCAAGGCAGAATATGGTGGGTGCTATTTTTTTTCCTATCATGTCTGCCTTTTTCCCCCCTGGGATTCTTTGCAGTACTTACCAGGCCAATGAGAGAAAGGGTGTTGGCTAAGATTAAATTTCTGAGCAGTATGAACAATTCAGGTTAGGAAATAGAGGGAGAAGGCACTGTCCCAAGAGAGGAAAAAGAAGAGTTAAATTTGTTTTTGAAATTATTTGATTCAAAAAGGTGAGGTAGGGCTGATTTTAGAAGAATACGACTAGTCCATATTATCATCTAATTGCAGTACAGAAACTTGGGGGGGGGGGTAATTGGCAAGACCTTTATATCTCCCCTTTCTCCAAAAAAAAAAAAACTAATGGAAAAAGCTTTGATATACATTTCCTGCCTTTCACAGGTGAGTGTGGTACAGGATTCAGTCAACATTTCTGGCCAGAATACCATGAATATGGTGAAAGTCCCTGAGTGCCGGTTGGCAGATGAGTTGGGAGGACTCTGGGAAAATTCCCGCTTCACAGATTGCTGCTTGTGTGTTGCTGGCCAAGAGTTCCAGGCTCACAAAGCTATCTTAGCAGGTTGGTATTAATTCCAGGGGTGAGCTTTAGTTACAAGGTAAGATCTTGAGAGTGGCCAGGTATCCTCCAACTTTTGTAATTGACTTTAAGAAGCATTTATTTAACGTCTGCTGTGTACAGGGAAGTGTACTAAGCACCAAGGGTAATATAGAGATGAATAAGTTATAGGCCCTTCCTTCAAGGACCTAGTGCTGATAAGGGAGGGGAGGGGATGAGGTGGTAGGGATAGAAAACAAGACATAGACAAACACAGCAGAGTGGGAAAGTGGAGGTGATGCACAAATACAGTACTTCAGGAATTCACAGGAAAGGAGGTCCTGTTTTTGCTGGTTGAAAGCAAAGCAGGGTCATCAGGAAAGCCTTGACATGTGAGCTGAGCCTTGGAAGGGTGAGTAGGTGGCAGTACAGCCTTCCAGGAAGACAACAAACAGCATGAGAAAAGGCCTGGAGATGGGAAGCATGCACTGACTTGGGAAAGGGCAAGTAGATGAATTTGTACCATTTACTTTATGACCTGTTATGTAAGTCACTGAATATCTGTGAAGGCTTCTTTTTTTCTCATCTTAATACAACATGGTTAAACCTAGACAGTTGTTAAGGTTTATTCCAATTCTGATATGCTATGAATCTCTGATATTTAAAGAAAATGTACTATATTCATTTGTGTATTTGTTTTTAGTAACATTTATCATCTCTCCCACCCCTCACCATATTGAGAAATTTATTTTTTTCTTTTATTTTTTTTTCATATTGAACAATTTAAAAGCAAAACAAAACCATGTAGTCCAACAAAACAAATTCCCACACTGGCCATGTCTAAAAATATAGGTCTAATTCTGGATTTTAAGTCTTTTCACCTCTCTGGCAGGAGGGTGGGTAGCTTGATTTATCTTTAGTCTTCTGGACACATTTATGATTATATTAATCAGAGTTCTAAAGTCTTCCAAAGTTGTCTTTCTCTCTAAAGTTTCCCAGTTTCCTTTAAAGCTGTCCATTTCATCATTTCTTATGGCACCATAAATTCCCTTACCTACATATACTATATAGCTTGTTTAGCCATTCCCCAACAAATGGGTGCTCGCGTGCATGCTCAAACAAACACACACACACACACACACACACACACACACACACCCTTAGTATCCAATTTGTGGTTACTACAAAGATTGCTGCTCTAAATATTTTTGTACATACGACTCCTTTTTCTCTTTATTTGATCACCTTGAAATATGGATGAGTCTAGTATTAGTAACTTTTTGAGCCTAGTTTCAATGTGCTTTCCAGAATGGCTGGACTGATTTGTTGGTCTAGGATTCCCCTCTATAAGACAGGCTATAAGCTACTGAAGGTTTTGGCTGTGATCTCCTCAGACTTGTGAATTGAAAAGATTAATTATGGTCAATGCTTACCCAGATGGGTTGGAGCAGGGAGGGAATTGAGTCATTCCTTTTAGGAGTCTGTTGCGGTGATCCAGGCAAGAGATAATAAGAACCTGTATACACAAAGAGGTTACAGTGGGATGAGGGAGAAGGGGGATGATTGGAGTGAGATTGAAGGGGTAGACTAGAATAGGATTTGATAGAATGTGAGGGAGAAGGAGGAATCAAAGATGACTGTAGTTTGAGGAATCTGTGACCAAATATATTTTTACACCATGGGTCACCCTCCATCTCTTAGATTCCTTAACTTCCTTCAGAGATCAACCTAGGTACCACTAGGAGAAGAAGCCTTTCCTGAATCCTCTCATTGTTAGTGTCTCTTCCTTCTCAAAGTATCTTAAATTTACTTATCTGTGTAAGTGTTGTATTTTTTTCTGCCCTGAAATGGGAGTTTTTTGATGGCAGAGACTATCTTTTGTTTGGCACTTAGTCCATTCCAGTGCCTCATACATTTAAATAAATGCTTGTTGAATTGAATTGAATTGTTCCCATGGCTAAGTAGCTCATTCACTCTAAAGATGACCAAGTAGTTTCTTCTTTAGTGCTGACAATGCCAGAAATTCCACTTCTTTATTTATACCGCTGCCATGAACCAGACTCCCACTTTCTGAAGTGAAGATGAAGAAAATGGTTTTTAGGCCTTTGGGAGGTTCTAGAAGCACATGTAGTAGGAGCAGATTTGATATCAAAACATTTTTAAAGTTTTTCAGAACTATGGTACTTTGCATACACAGTAGAGTTTAATAAATATTTGATTTTGATTTTTTTTTGTAAAAACACAAAGCAGTATATTGATACCAGTTCCATTAGTTATTTGAATCTGCTGTAATGGGTTCTTAACCTAGTGTGCATGAACTTCTAAAAAAATGCTTTCTGATAACGCCCTTCTATGGTTTCCTTTGCAATCTTATGTATTTTATGCGCTTAACAAAATTATTCTGAGAAGACCTCCATAGCCTGCCAAAGGGGTCCAGGACACACAAAAAAGTTCTAGACTATAAGCTTCTTGAGTGCAGAGACCTTGAATATGTAAATTTTGTATCTTCCCAGAGCCTGGCACTATTCCTGTATACAATAGAAACTTAATAAATGTTTGTTTATGAAACTTTTAATTTTTGAGGTTACGGTGAGAGATTGTTAACAGAATCATAATAACATTATAGAAAATCATGTGCTCCATTCCCATCATTTTATGGCAGAAACAGGTTCAGAAAGATCAAATGAGTTGCCCTAAATCACAAGCTTGTTGGAATCCAGGTCTTATGCACTACACTTTACCCACCACCTTTCCAAGGCAGCTTTGGTCATGTTTGAGGCTGAGACTGCTGGTAACTTTTCTTAGTCCCTTTTCTTTGGCAGTAACACAGGAAGCAGATTACATGTTTTGTCATCACTGGGTAGGATAAAGCATTTCAGTGGTTATAAGTTAACTCTGTGTTTCTATTCTACTTTACCATAGCCCGTTCTCCTGTTTTCAGTGCCATGTTTGAGCATGAGATGGAAGAGAGCAAAAAGGTATGTGCCTGATGAAATGTGAAAGCATCTATTTAGATAGGTTTCTAAATCTCAGGTCACCTGCTATCAGCTTTCAATTATCCTTGCCAATAGAGGGAAACTGTTGTGGATGACATAAAATGATAGATAATCCAGGGTCTATTGATATTTGATTTAGAAATGCAAGAGGTTTACCTTCCTAATTCTGTTTCAGTTAGCTTAATATAAAAATTCCTCCATCAGAGTTCACCTTGTCATTATGGTGTGAGGTGACCCAATGTTTTCCAAGCCTGTGCCACTGTAGTACGCCCCTATGAAACTGGGAAGACTTAGATTATGTGCCCAGGAATAGATTGTGCCTGTCTTCTAAGTATCAGCCAAGCTAACTTCAGAGAGGCTCTTCTCCTGGGAAGTTGGACAGAGCCAAGCTATTTTTGGCCACAGCTACTCAGGAAATTGTGATCTGCCTCGGTGGAAAGAAGGAATTAAATCACAGGTTCTTAAAGCATTGAAATACATTAAAATTTGTTAAACGATCCATACATAGTAATTGGGATCTGGCCCTTCTTAAAGGTTATCTGGGAACCACTTTACAAGTTATTTTGCTGTTCATTATGTTTCAGAGAGTACTAAGGGATACATGTAGGGAAGAAGGGGCATTAGATTTAAATAGGACACAACACATTTTCCCTAACCCATTATAATCCTTCTAGTAAGTATTTTAATATTATAAATCTCTCTTGGAACTTAAAATTAATAATAAAAGTAGATGATAAATTGTTCTTTTGAAATTTTTCTCTTTTTGGGTGTAGAACCGGGTAGAAATCAATGATGTGGAGCCAGAAGTTTTTAAGGAAATGATGTGCTTCATTTATACTGGCAAGGCCCCCAACCTCGACAAAATGGCTGATGATCTTCTGGCAGCTGCAGACAAGGTGAGGCCGGCATCTTAGAGGCTCACGGTGTGCTCTGATTTCCTGGCACGCCTCTATTTTGCACTGTTAGGAAAGAAATATGAGTTTGATGACCCCTACTTTTCCTGCTCTCCCTCCATTTCCCAAACTGATCCATGTCATCTTAATGTAATGAACCAATCGCCTGCTGTGAAATTAACTATCTAGGAAAAACCTCAAAAGGGGGAGGGAAAGATAAAGAATGATCCTTTTTCAATTTGTTTCTTAGTTGGCATTTCCGGTTTTTCTCAAGTGGTTAAGTTGAAATATTTGCCAAATAATCCAGGGCATCCTGAGTGCACCAAGGGGTGCTCCTTGAACCTCTCCCACAATACCACCTAGTAGTTTGTGAAAGCAGGATTCCAGGAGCAGCGGCTGGTGAGGAAACAAAGAATGGCTCTTTGCTTGTTATTTGGTGTTTGCCATCTTGAAAATAATTCTGCTTATGGAGAAATTTAAGGGAAGTGTGCTGGGAGGATTCGTGTAACTGCAGTATTAGACCTCGTTGGTGGAGAAAGGCGATTTTTCTGTTGAAAGCATTTTTCTCTTCCTGCTCTGATGCTGCAGAACTCATCAGAGGGAAAAGATCCTTCCTAGGATCTGCTCATCATCCTGGTCTCCCTCCACCTCCTTTTGCACCTCCTGAGGATGGAGGAGAGCACTCTGTGACTTCTGTTTACAGGTGGAGATTTTGTATATTTCTCAATCAGATGTGTTTGTTAACTTTGTTTAGTTGAATTGGGGGCCTTCTTGTGGGGTGGGAACATTGTTTATAAGGTAATTTAATGCTGATATCAGAATTAGTGTGACAAGACTGAAGATATTTTCCTCTGAGTCTTTTAGAAATACACAAGCTATACATAATAGAGATTTGTGGCTTCATGTACAGTCCTCTTCTTCTGTTCTTCCTGTCTATCTGAAAATGTTTGATGTTTGTTAAGTACAAAGCAAAAGAAAGATTTTAATTTTAATTTTAAAAAATCTTTTGAAGGGAATAAGGCTATGTAGGTTCCTCAAATTATTCTTCCTCCTTGAGGATACCCGCTTTCCAAAGAACCATAGAATCATAAAGTGTTAGAGCTGGAAGGGACTTTTCCAGGCCGTCTAGTCCACCTCCTTCATTTTACAGATGAAGAAGCTGAGGGCTTAGAGTAGGGGGGGATATGATTAACCCAGGGTTATACAGTGACCTTTGCAGAGCTAAGACTATAAATCTCCTGATTCCCAATTCATTGCTTCTTCCATTCTGCCAAGACACAGTGATGATTAGCAATCCATAACTATTTATTAGGCATTGGTTGGTTTGAAAGTCCTGAAGACATACAACAGGCAGAGATGTAAAAGTAAAAGATAGACTTGTGCTTAAAATGTCTTTGAGCTTATATCCCCTTTTCATTTATTCTGCTGGGATTTTTGTCATCTAATGGATATTCGTCCACTGGAAGCTAAGACTGTCCTTTCACACCTGGGTACTTTTCGGTCATTGGATAATTTTTCCCCCAAATTTCATAAGACAAGTTGACAGTAATCTCAGTTTACAGACAAATACTGACTTGCAAGACACTTAACTCACTTGTCCAGTATTGTGCAACATGCCACTGGTAGAGCCAAGATTAGAACTCTGCCCCTGGGTTTTTCTTTGGCTGTTTAGCCAGGGAACCATGTTGCCTTTGACCTATTGCAGCTCCACAGGGGAACAGCTTCTGCAGCTATTCCCAGGCAGGATATTGTCAGCACAACATGTTCACTGGTATTAAAAAAATCAGTTAAAAGTCATTGAATCTCAGCATCCCTTACCATTCATGAAAGAGAAGCTGATAAAGGGTAGAATTTTCAGGTTCTACTCAGAATGTTCTAACTTTTTGGGTCTTGCCCCAGCATATTACTTTAAAATTTCATTGTGAGCTTAAGGAAAGCAGAAAAAGAAATCATTCATGGAAGACCTAAAACATCTTGTGTTTGTCCAAGAGGCTAAACCAGCTTCTTCCAAGCTTTTCCAATCCCCTGAGGATGTGTGTAATTAGACCAAAAACAAAGCACATCACGTCTGCCAGGCCCAGGAGACACAATTTCAATCTCTTGGGTAAGTACCACTATTAGGCAGGTTTTTCAGAAGCATAATTAAGAAAAAAAACTTAGTCCCCCCGGGACCAAAATGGCTACTTGTGTCTAATTATGCAGTTGGGATCAGAGCTATTCGTAGTACAGGTCCTTATAGTACATGTATGGAGGAAGAATGGGAAGAAGATTCTCCCATAGCTGTAGAGAGCCAACCCCCAGCCCCCACCCCCAAGCTGTTCTAGCCTCTGAATGCAGAAATCTCATCCCACTTTCTCATGTGGTGTCATTCTTCTTTTACTAAAACTGTTTTCCCAGTTGCACGAATGCAGAGACTGAGGGAGCACCAAAACCAATAAACCTTTCTCTCTTCGTCTCTTTCTTTTTGCTCCTGGATATCAGAGTGCCCAGCAGATTTGCCCTCCTCATCCAGAATTTATAAAAATACAATTGGCCTCATTTTTATTGCCTGAAGGGATGTTGCCCCATAGAATTCTGAAGCTCCAAAGATGGGTCCTGTAAGGAACCTCTACATGCCCCCATGGCACAACAGCCCACCAGGGAATCCTGTTGAATTACATTTATGTTATGCTGGCTTAGTTTCTTCCTCACAAAGTCCCAAAGTCAAGTCACAGTCTCACATTAGGAACTGAACAACACTGTTGCATTGAAGCCATCCAGATAAATTGTGTATTTTGTGCCCAGCCACAACCCAGCTTCCCACATCCAGGGACATTTAGACCTTTTTACTTAGATGGTAGGGAGTTTAGAAACCAGGATTGGGGAGCGGGGGTCTCTTCTGCTTTGTCCATGTACCCTGTGAATCTTAACCTTAACCCCAATAGAATGAGATTCCATTTAGCCTTTTCTAGTCAAAAGAAGGCCTTGAATGAGATTGCTAATAGCAGAGGTTCTGATAAAAAGTCACCATGGGATTCCTTTTCCCGTTTGGACTAATGACAATACCCGGGCAAGAAAGTGGTGGAATAAAACCGTATTTCATCTCCCTCTGGTTCCAAAACAGTATGTAGCTGAAGTTTTAAAGTGAAATTGCTTCTGAACTGTGTAAACAGTAGCAATACAATATGCTACATGGGGGTGGATGAGACTAGGATACATTTTGGGGAGAGAGACTTCTATGAATTTCTAAATAAGAATCTTTGTGTGCCAGGTACTTAAAGTCCTCTTGGATGCCCTCATTTAAAGCTTAAATAATTGACCCTTGAAATGTGCCAATCTGGTACGAGTAAATGAACCAGTATTTTTTGTGGTATGTCAGTGTGTGCAACTCTATCCCTGTGTCTAATGGAGTCTGAGGTCTGTCTGGAGGAGGGTGTACTGCCAAGAAAAGCAACTTAAGAATCATTCTGCCCATAGCTATTACTGCCCTGACCATAGTGGTGTTTGTGTCTCACAGTATGCCTTGGAGCGCTTAAAGGTCATGTGTGAAGACGCACTCTGCAGTAGCCTATCCGTGGAGAACGCAGCAGAGATTCTCATCCTTGCTGACCTGCACAGTGCAGATCAGCTGAAAACTCAGGCAGTGGATTTCATCAACTAGTGAGTTGTCATCTTCTAGGACTTTTTTGGGGGAATGGGGAGAGGGGGATTGATGAGGGAAAACTCAGTGCTGGTGACTTCATTAACCCTTCAGGTAGCAGGTAGGGATTTGTGTATTTTAGGCATTTCTTCAGCTGGCAGTATGGAAAATAGTATTGCCTTTGTGGGTATGTCTTTCTGGTGAGTTGAAGTTTTTGATTAATTTTAAAAGGGAACTATATTAATTTGTTCTTAACTTACTGACTTGAAAGAACATTGTATCTTCAGAAAGTACTTCTTTTACTTCTTACTTCAGTTTTGAGATCCAGTCCAGTAAAACTTAATTATGAAGATCTTCTGAGATCAGAAATGTGTATTATGAGTTAATGAGATTTATCTACCAGTGAAATGGGGGTAAAAGGTTGGGCTAATCAGGAGATTGGGCTCTTCAAAGTGGAAACAGTCGATTCCACCAGATCTGTTCTCTTATCCTAAGTGAAAAAATTATCTGACTATGAAATAATCCCAGTTAGCAGTGGCCATCAAGCACATGAATGTGCCTGGAGAATGTCAGTTTTCTCTGAGCAACAGTATCTTACTCTTGAGTGGGTGTATCTCAGGAGAAAACTCAGGAGACATTTTATCCCAGAGATGGGACAGAGACAAGAAGCAGAAAGTGTAGAGCTTCAGGACTCAGGAGTATGGCAGATCTGAGACACATTGCTAGAGGAGCCAGTGAAACCAGGGCATTTCATGGTCAGGTCATTTTTTTCACTTAAGATAAAAGAACAAATGTGTTAGAGTTTCTTTAATAGTACTTCATATTTTAACAAAAGTGGCTTAGCTACCTTAGTAGATAAACTTCATTAACTCGTACATTTCTGGTCTCAAGATCTTAGCATTTAGCCTTTTCTGGACCAAATATGTTGGGTTCTTTAAAGTAAACTTCTTGATCAGCCTGCTAGAGATATGGGTGATCAGCATCTATTTCTGGAAATCCTAGAAGAGAAAGAAATATGTTTCTGTGATAATCCATGAGATTTTTTTCAAAAGTCACTCATTGACAGGAGGAGAGGAAGTCTGGATTTTGACTCAGTAGAGGATTGTAAAGTATGTCAACCAGTAAGCATTTATTAAGTGCCAGTTATTGTGCTAGAGATTGGGGATAAAAAGACACAAATGAAACAATTCTTGTCCATCAAGGAACTTCTTACATTTTTTATGCATGTACATAAAGAAGTATGTGCAAAATGGATACAAAGTAAGTGCTAGGTAATGGGAGGGGTGAGAAGGAGCACTAGGAACTGAGAGGAGTCAGTCACCTGCAGAAGGTGGTGTTTGAGCTGAGTTCTGAAGGAAATGAGTGATTGTAAAAGGAAAAAGTGAGGAGAGAATGAATTCCAGGTACTGAAAAGATAGGGAGAATGGAGCTGAGTGATCACAAGTGAGGAAATAGCAAAAAGGCTAATTTGGTTGGACTATAGTCCAAGGAAGTAATGTATAATAGGTAGGAAAGGTAAGTCTGGGTTGTGAAGAGATTTAAATGCCAAACAGGAAGAGACTCAAGAAAGATAAGTTTCACAAAAATCTGGACACAAGAGAGTATCCAGGGGAGAGAGAGTTAACAGTGTTAAATGCTACAGTCAGGAAGTCTGAGGACCGAAAAAAAGCCATCAGACTTTACCTTTGAGGTCGTTGGGAACTTTGAATAGCCTTACTGTCCTTGTCCAAAGACCTGAATTTCAGAGAAATGGAACAAAGTGTAGTGAGCAAAACTACGAAGTGCAGTTGCAATACCTTCACATCAGCCAGATATGTGAGACCTTGTAAATCTTTTTGTTTTTGACATTTTTAAAAGTTGCCAGAGGTAGATACGTACTTCATAATTTGCTTGCCTTCTCTTTTCACCATTAACTGGTCTGTCTGTGTTTCTTCCAGTCATGCTTCAGATGTCATGGAGACCTCTGGATGGAAGTCCATGGTGGTTTCACACCCCCATTTGGTGGCCGAGGCATACCGCTCCCTGGCTTCAGCACAGTGCCCTTTCTTGGGGCCCCCACGAAAGCGCCTGAAGCAATCCTAAGGCCTCTGCTTGTTGCAGGACCCAATTTTTCCAGAAGCAGCAGCACCTTTGCCGTCCTTGACCACTACGTAAAGACAGCTCAGTCTGTGGAGCTTTTACTCTATTATGGGGGAAAAGACTATTTCATGATACCCTGACTTTTAAAAACAGCACCAAGTAACTTGAGGGGACATAGGGGGAGGGGAGGGCCTGGGGCTCGGGGCAGTTCATCCTAACGAAAACCCTGTTGCTGCATTGTCTGTGTGTTCCCTTCAGCTTGGACAAGTCGATCCTCCAGGGATTTGGTTTAGGTGCTGACATCCCACGAAGACATCCGGAAGTGGTACTAGGGTATAACCCATCTCTGCATCTGACAGCACAGAACAGATCAAATCGTCAGGTGCCTGGAATAAAAAAGACAAACAAACAAACAAAAAAGGACGCTTAGTTTTTAAGAGAAGGGGAAAGAAAAAAGGAAGAGGAGGAAAGAATTTTTGATGGAATTTCTCAAAAGGCCGTTTCTGGAGGATTCCAGTAGTATTTATGTTGAGAGAAAGAAACTTTAGTCCTTTCAACTGTGGTAAAACTGGGACGTTTACAAAAACGCCTTACCCTCATATACAGTGAACAGAAGAGCAGTTCTCTCTTGTTATTAGCACTTATATGTTGTTTGCAAAAACGGAAAACACCCTTTATCGTTCTGTGAGGAAAGAAGAACCGGTGAAGGTGAGAGGAGGAGAGGAAGCCCTCTGGTCCGGGAAACAAGAACCCGACGTGGCGCCCTTGGCAAAGAGTCTTGATTGGTTTTGAAGAACTGGGGGAAAACAATCCTTCATCCCTATCTTGTACTTTCTTGACAAGAACTGTGGTTTTCTGTTTTTAGATATTGTGGAAAATGTTTTCTGGCATTTTTCTCTCATTTTATTTCTCCCTCCTCCTTCTCCCCAGCCCGCTTTTTTGAAAAGGGTGGGGGGAAAACTAACACATTGTTAGTTGTTCACTAACACTGCGTGGGGAAGAAATAAACACTGAAAACACAGTGTTAATTGTTCACTAACACTGCGTGGAATAAAACTCTAAAAACACTAATACGCAGTGTTGTTCACTAACACTGTGGGAAGAAAAAACCCCACTAAAAACACTAATATGCCGTGTTAGTTGTTCACTAATACTGCATGAAAAATTTCTGGTCCTGAAATGCTCAGTTCTTTTTACCTGACTTGCCGCCTGCATAGGAGCCAGTCCTGTTCTTTTCCTTTCCTGCCTCCCATGGGGAGAACTTCCAAATGGTCATTTTTTTTCTTTTTGAAAATATAAATAATTACTATTTTGTACTGTGTGGTATCCCTGGTTTTCCTTTTTTTCCCCCCTCCCACTCCTTGGCCTGCCTTCTGGATCAGAGGCACCTGTTCAAAGGACTTTCCAGGTCTGGTTGGCTTCCTAAAACTACATCTGACCAATGCCATTCTTCCAGGTGTTCTACTGAAAATAGTGATTCTGATCTCAGTGCCTGAGCAGCACAGACTCAATGTCTTTTCATGGAAAAGAGGGTCAAAATGACCGGTTCAAGCTGCCAACCTCTGCCAGCCCCCTGCCCTTGCACCTTAGTGCTGCCCTTTCACTCCTCAGGGTAAATGTTAGGTAATTACTCCTCAGGGTTGCCAAGATTGGAGCCCAGTGTAGAAATGAGAGTAAGAGAGTCTGTCCCCTCTGAAAGTCCTAAGAGCTGTGTCCACTCTCCACACCAAATTACAGAATCATACAGAACTACAGAAATTACAGACCTCACTTAGTAACAAAACAGAAGGAACAATTAAGAGATTGTAATCACAGAATCACTGAGCTAGTGTACCGTGACATGCTGTGACTGAATTGAGGGTGAGTTGGTGCCCTTTCCACTGTTGGTCCTTCTCTGACTATAGAAAGAACTAGCACCCCTGTCATTGTGCTACTAAGGACATGCTCTCAGAAGAGCTTCACTGCCAGAGCACTTGTGGGCACCTGTGCTGCCCCATTCACAGCAGTACCCCAGATGGACTGAAGCTAAGAAATGCATTTGCTGTCATCTGGCTGGTGGAGCTGGAGTTTTTTGAGCTTAACCTCATTCATTTAATTCAGTTTAGTTAGACTCTAACCTAAAAGTGAGAGTGGACATTTTAATCTCTCTCTGACAATATAGAGGAGGAAAGTCCTGAATAGATAGGCTATTATCAGTATAACCATGAGCAAGATTTGGTATCTGCTAATCTTCTATCACACACTATCAGAACTCAAGTCTGATCTCATTCTGTTAACAATACCTTTGTAAAGGAATAGACTATAAGTTCTCTGACTTGTAATTTCACGTCTCCCCAACCTTTGAAGTTGATACACAGGACAAGCCAGCAAGGTAGCTGGCATTTATCCACACCATCTCTTACATAGCTAATAATAATGCATTTGTATTGTGCTGTAAGGTTTTCAAAGTTCTTTCATGTGTAATTTCTTATTTGATCCTCCTAGAGGGTCAGGACAGTAGGGATTGTTATCCCAGGTTTTACAGATAAGGAATGGGAGTGATTTGCCCAAGGTCCCACATCTAGTAAGAGGCAGAGGCAGGGATAGTCCAGTGCTGCAAGACTCAGTAATTAACCCAAGGAAGCTTCATTCTTGGTGGGAAACCCAAGATAGGGGAGTTTTTTCCACTGGAGGGGTGGGGGTGGGTAGGGGGCAGGGGCATAGCAAGAATAAATCTGTGTTGTGATACCTTAGATGGTTCCTGGTGAACAAACCATGTTTAGAATTTTCTTTCTTATTCCTTCACTGAAAAACGAGGTTTGGGCGAGTAAACAGCAATCTGTGTAACTTCTGGAAGGCTGCAATTCTGGGCCTCTCTGAAGGATGTGTTTCTTCTGGGATTATCCAAGGTTTATGAGAATTCCAATTTGAGCTTTACATAGGAATCAATATAACCCAAGTATCCCAGGTGAAGTTGCTTTATAGGTTTCCTATTATTGTTACTGTTACTAGTATTATTATTATTATTATTAGGTGGTGTTTATTTTTTTTCTAAATGATAGTTGAAACCATCTGGTTATGACAACATCAGAGCCACAGCATACAGTTCATAAACCGCCCACTGTCACCAGCCCCTCCCCCAGCTCCCTCACATCTGAAATTTAATTCGAGTTAACTCCACAATCTGTGGCATGTGCTGTCACTGCAGAGATGTCCGTGCCAGTAGAACAGTTGGAGATTTCTATTCCACAAGGATATGGCTTATTTATCAAAACAATATTTCAGGCAAGGGGTTTCATAGAACCTTCAGAGCTGTGGTTTTGGGTCCAAATGGAGCATTTGAAATCAGTATCAGTCATCCTCCCCTTTGCCCCTTTTGTATGCTTCTATCAGGCCCTTAGAATTTTTTTTCCATTCTTTCCAAAGAGATCTAATAATCTAAGGTGACCTATTCCCCATTTTTTTCTTCAGGACCTCCAACTCCTTTTTTGAGTTTTAGCAACTTGGGTAAGAAGTGCCTATTTCCTTATCAATGATAAAGTTACTGGCTTTTTAAATGAAGGGTAGAGAATCCACTTTGTGTTTTTTAAGGATTCTTCTATCCTTAACTGCAACCATGAACCAAATCACCAATGCTCATAACCACCAGCTTGCTGCTGCTGCTGCTGCTGCTGCTGCTGCTGCTGCTGCTGCTTGAGCTGTTCTGAGTGTTCTCTCATTATCTAGACACATCCTGTGGTGCCTGGGATAGAGGTTCTCTCCTTGTGTAAGTCTCTGCAGATGAAAAGAAACAGCTTGTCTGTTTACGAGGATAACAACAAACAGAGGGGGAGTTCGTCCGCACTTTGAAATGGTCTGTTGCTTTGTTTTGGCACTTAAACTGCTGTTAAAAGAACAACAGCTAAAACCCCATAACATGTCTGCCATGGCTCCTTTGGTCCAAACTTAAGAGTTGAGTACAAATTCTCAGTCAGAGCCCTACCATGTTTTCCACAAGTAAATTATCTTGTTTAATTATTGTTAGGCCCTTTGCACTTTCATTTTCTTTACCTTGTGATTTTCGTTGAACTCTGCCACAGAATTATTGAGACTAGATTATCTAGTAGACCATTAGAAATTAACCAGTGATCAGGTGAATCCTATAGGACTGGTGTCTGCATTTGCAATGTTTCTTTTTCCCAATTTTTTTATTTTAAGGGCGGCAGACCAAATAGGGTATTCTGAATAGGTCATCAGCACTCCATAAAAACAGAAATTAAACAAGTAAGACCATAAAATTTTGGATAGTATTTCAGATAATGAGCCAAAGGAGACAGAGAGGTTGAGTTCAAGGTGTGATTGAGTAAATGAAATGGAGACTTGAACTGTATTGACTCAAATTTTTGAGTAAGCCATAAGAACCACATCCTAGTGAGATGATCATCATTTCCCCTTCCCAATTTGTATGGCTGGTTTGGGAATGGCATCTGGATTTTTGTTTGGTTCTGATTTCTACAGTGCCAGGAAAAAAAATAGTTTCAGGCTGGAGGGAATTCAGAATAAGCAACAGAAATGATTAAGGGTTTGGGAAGAATCAACTCTAGGGGAAAACATGAAAATGAAATCTGTATAACTTGGCTAAAGGATATAGCAGTGGTGCCTTTATAGGCTTTATAGGTTCCCTATCTCCTAGGAGCTCAGAGCACTTTTTTTTGACATTTTTTATTTAACTCTGGGTACATCCTGAAGAGACAATCTTCCCCAGTGTATATATTGGGAAGTTGCAACATCCAACATCGGCTTTGGCTTCAATGGTTTTGAGAGCTGAGATCTAGCAGAAAACAAAGGGACTGTTCTGGCACCTGGAAACAGTGGACCAAAATGAGAATAGGAATCCAGAGTTCCCCTGATGTGAGTCAATACAGAAATTATTTACTCAGATGAAATAGAACCTCCAATATGCAAGACACTTAGAGAGAAAAAGGTGACATGGCTTAGGTAAAAGGATAGAGATGCCCAGATGGGTCTGTTCCTATGAAAAAGATTATAAAAGTTGAAAGGGACCTTGATATTCATGTAGGCCATCCCTCTCATGTCACATTAGGAAATGAGCCCACAGCAGAGTGATTAGTTCAATGTTAAATAGCTGGTTTGGAGGTAATTTTGGATTAGAACACAGGTCTTACGTCTCCCGGCACAGTATCGTTTCCACTGTAGTATATTGCTTTGTCTTCCTGTCTCTGGGACCTCTGTAACATTTCAGTTGGCTGGCCAAGTACAACCACCTAAGGGAAGAAGGAACCTCAAAGTGCTTGTTTATCCTAGTAGTGGGGGTTTCTTCAAACCATATCCCTATGTCTTCTATAACTCTTGAAAGCCGTAGGTTCAGGTAGACAAGGACAACCACCTAAGGACAAGAGGGTGTCTCAGAATCTTTGCTTGTTGCCTATCCTAGGGGTAGAATATTTTTGGCACGGTAATGCTACTGTGCCAAATACTACAGGTGGTTTCAACGAAATATGTACAACACTTTAGTAGTTACTTCAATAACATTTGTACTATAAATTGTGATGTTAGAATACTATAGCACATAACAAGGAGGAAAGTGACCACCATTAGCTTTTATTCATTTCTGAGAATGGCACACAGTAGACTACTTTTTCAACTTGCCTGTCTTCCAGGTGAATTGAATGTACAGGTATTCAAATAAGTTGAGCCTCAAACTTACTGTGAAAGGCTTAAACTTAAACTTAGACTGCAGATGCCTAAATTCGGAATTTGCCTTCATTGACTTTTTGCCTTCTAAACATTTTATTTATAAAATTTTTAAAAATCAATTTATTTTTAGTTTTCAACATTCACTTCCATAAGATTTTGAGTTCTAAATTTTCTCCCCCTCCTTCCCCTACCCCTTCCCATGATGGCGCACAGTTTGATATAGGCTCTACACATACATTCATAGCAAACATTTTCACATTAGTCATGTTGTAAAGAAGAATTAGAACCAATGTGAGAAACCATGAGAAAGTAGAAACAAAAAAAAAAAAGAGAAAATAGTATGCTTCCGCCTGCATTCAGACTCCATAGTTCTTTTTCTGGATGTGGATAGCATTTTCCATCATGATGTTGGAGTTGTCTTAGATCTTTGTATTTCTGAGAAGAGCCAAGTCTATCAAAGTTAGTCATTACACATTGTTGCAGTTACTGTGTACAATATTCTCCTGGTTCTGCTCATTTCACTCGGCATCAGGTCATATAAGTCTTTCCAGGTTTTCTGAAGTCCACCTGCTTATCATTTCTTAACATTTTATTTTTTTAATAACACCTTAAATTCACTTATTGTTGTCAGATGTGATCATGCCATTTTAAGTTTCTACTTTTGTTTACTCATAACTGCAATATGGTTATAACATGTCACTAACAGCAACTAATAGGCTTGTTACACCATAGTATAAATTATGTTGCATTTCTGTTGTGTTTATAACTACCTTAACATTCAGGCTGTGCCTTTATTTTCTTTAGACACTTTAAACCCCCAAAACCAAACATTACCATGCTGGTGCCCTTCTTCCCATTCACTTGGTAATGCCTTCAGTTCCTCACCATGATATCCTGAATCGTTTGCCATCTGGTTTTCATCTTCAGTTACAGACCAACTAATCATGCAATCCCATGGCCTTTTTTCAATTCTTACCCTCCTTGATCTCTCAGCAGTACCTAACATTGTTCACTAGCCCCTTCTTGCATTCCCTTTCATATGTAAACTTCTGAGACTCTGTACTCTTCCAGTTCTCCCCTGTTTTTAACCACTCCTTCCATCTCTTATTAGCTGCTCATTCCTCTCCCTTAAAATGGACATTCCCAAAAGTTCTGCCCTTACCCTACTACATTGGTACCCTCAGTCTTTTGACTTCCACCATTACCCTATACATAGTGACTCTCCAATCTATGGCTCCAGGCCTGGCTTCTCTGAGCTTCAGACTTACATGTCAGACTGTTTAGAGGATGGATGATTCTATACCTGGATATATCGCTGGCACATTAGGTTCTGTGCTTCTAAAACCAAGCTTATCTTTCCAGAAATTCCCGCTCTTCCTCCTGACTTATTTCTGTCTGTGATACTATTATTCATTTAATTTCCTATGTTCAAAAATCTTGGGTTCAGTCAATAACATTGATTAAGCAATTCTATGTGCCAGGCACTGTGTTAAGTGCTGGGGATACAAAAAGAGGCAAAAAAAGCCAGTCCCTGCCATTAAGGAGTTCACATTCTAATGAGGAAGGCAAACTAGGTACAAACAGCCTCTATGTTGGAAAAGTAGGATATCATTAACAGAGGGAAGGCACTAGAATTAAAAGGGATTGAGAAAGGCTTCCTGTAGAAGGCAGAATTTTAGTTGGGACTTGAAGGAAGTCAGGTAAACCAGTAAGAAGAGATGAGGAGGGAGAACATTCCAATCAGGGAGACAATCAGAATGCCTAGAGCCAAGATGGAGCAATCTCATTCGTGGAAGAGTGGTAATCATCAATTACCAGTGATGCTGCAATCATATATTATCATTACAACTTTCCTGGATCAATAGTCTTCTTATAAGTGTTTAACACAATAGCTAATATTTATATAGTGCTTACTAAAAGTGAGGTTCTGGATTAAGGGCTTTACACTTACTCATTTGATAGTCACAACAACTGTGGAAATGAGATGCTATTATTAGCCCCATTTTATAGATGAGCAAACTGAGGCAAAAAGATTAAGTGACTTGCCCAGTTAGTGTTTGAGTTCAGATTTGAAGTCAGGTTTCCCTGACTCCAGATCAAATACTTTATCCACTGTACCACCTAGCTGCCTAGGAATCTAGACTCGTTCATCTCAAAAGAATTTTAAAAGGAAGTTGGCTTAAATTGCTACTGTAGGCAAAAGTTAAAAAAAAAAATTCCTGATTAGAAGGCTTGGAAGTAATCACCTAAAGGATGCTGTGGAATCTCCTTTCCGAAGAATTCCTAGGGAAGAAAGAATATAAATTCCTCCCAGGTGTATACCCTCTAGTGTTTGCAAACAATTTCACAGATAATATCTCTTTTGACCTCCACAGTAACCCTGAGAAGCAGACAACAGGTGGATAGTATCCTTGTTTTATAAAATAATAAACTAAGGCTTGGCAAGGTTCTGTGACAGCTAGTAAATGGCAGGGAAAAAAAAGTTTAAAGCAGTTTTTGTCAAATATTTTCAGTCCACTTTGGCCAGAGGCAAAATCCCCCCTGTATCACCTATTCCAACCACTTTCACTAGCCATTCACTAGCCATTTCACTCAATCCTTTACAATTCATTCTACAATGAGTGCCTACCATGTACCCATCCTGTTAGGTGCTGGGGAAGATGCAAAGTTTAGATCCCATGTGGTCTGTACCCTAATGGAACTTAGAGAGGGAAAAGTTTTTTTTTGTTTTGTTTTTTTTAGGCAATTGGGGTTAAGTGACTTGCCCAGGGTCACATAGCTAGTAAGTGTCAAGTGTTTGGTCTGAGGCTGGATTTGAACTCGGGTCCTCCTGACTTCAGGGCTGGTGCTCTATCCACTGCGCCACCTAGCTGCTCCCTGGGAAAGATTGTTTTTGACTCGGAGTGGGGGCAGGGATCAAGGCCAGGGAAAGCTTCCTGGAGGAAGTGGTATTTGAACTTCCAAAAATAGCTAGGAGTACTACCAACCAAAGGCATCTCTAGGCATAAAGGGGATACTGTGACCAAAGGCACAAGCTCAGAATTGCAGCATCTGTACAGGGGAAACAAGTAGTTCAGACTAGCTGAAGCAAGAGAGTTTGGGAATGGAGCCCCATGAAATTTGGCTAGAAAAGTCAAGAAAGCAGCATAGCAGATTGTGGCCAGGAAAGTCACTGGAACTCAGGTGATGGGTAAAGA
The DNA here is from genome assembly GCF_900497805.2 of Vombatus ursinus. Taxonomy (NCBI): domain Eukaryota; kingdom Metazoa; phylum Chordata; class Mammalia; order Diprotodontia; family Vombatidae; genus Vombatus; species Vombatus ursinus. The sequence goes on along the minus strand of NW_020954579.1, from coordinate 5,654,021 downwards.
GGGAGCCAGCCATTCAATCAAGTATTTTTTAATTTTATTTTTTCAATATCAAGCATTTTTTCTTTCAACTCCTCCCCTTCTGTCCCCAAAAACAAAGCAAAATGAAACCCTTATAACTAATGTGTGGAATTAAGCTAAACAAATTCCCATATTGACCATGTCCAAAGATATGTTTCATTCTGCATCACCTCTGTCAGAAGGCCACATTCTTCATCATCTGGCATCTGGAATCACAGTTGATCAATGTGTTGCTGAGTTCTTAAATCTTTCAAAGTTGTCCCTTCTCACAGTGTTTCAACGAGTATTTATTAATCACCTAGACACTGGGCTAGGTGCTGGGGTTGCAGTTACCAGGAATGAAACAATCCCTCTTCAAAATGAGCTGAGGGATGCTATGGCCAAATCCGCATCCAAAAGAGTCAGATTCTATGATTTAGAAGAAGAGAAAGTGGAGGTGGGAACTCTTTAAGAGGCAGAAGTTCAAGTGTGTGCTAATGAAGACTTTACTAAGATGGTGGCATTGGGAATGATGAGAAGTAGGAGTAATGGACAAAGATTTCAGTGAGGCAAATGTCAACTCGGTTTAAGTAAAAAACTTTTTAAGAATTAGAGCCGTCCACTGTTGATGTGTTGGTTGCTTTTGCTAAACTGCATTTCTCTCTCTCTCTCTCTCTCTCTCTCTCTCTCTCTCTCTTTTTAAGTATTCCAGGAGATGGCTTACTGGGTAGGAGAAGGGGGAAGAATCTATAGGGAAATGAAGGAGATGCAAAAACAAATGATATAAATAAAATAAAAAGTGCACAGCAGAGAACAAAAGAAAACCAACAAGGAAGCAGAAAAAAAAACTGGGCTGCTTTAAAAAACAATGTGTAATATTTATTATTTAGGTTTTCTTGAAATAGTATTTATTGTTTTATATTGAATCCTCTCTTATGTCTGCTGTGCACATGGCATTGTTTTTCCTTTTCTCATTTTTTTATTTAAGCATAAAATTAAAAAAATTACCAAAAAAAGAAAACACACACACACACACACAAAAAAAAAAACACAGAACTGGGTGTGCCTGCCATCACTCAGCCCAGGGGGAACCCCTTGTGGTCTCATTTCCTTAGTCGCTTAATTTAAAAAAAAGAAAAAAAAGCAAATTATATTAATAAAGCTTTTCAAATTTCTTTTAGAAAAGAATTAGAGCTACCCAAATAAGAATAAGTTGGTTCAGGAGATATTCAATTCCCCATTTCTGGATATCTGCAAAGGTAACTTTATTTGAGGGAGGGGCAGATATTGTAGAGGGAACTTCTCCATAGGCAAGAATTACGCTATAGATGACCTCTAATGTCCTTACCAGCATTGAGATTCTTTGGATGCAAAAGACATTTCCGAGGTGTAATTAACAGGACTTGGTAACTGATTGGTTCTGCAAGGTGAGGAAAATCAGAGCCTCAAGGACTTGAACCCAGGCTGACTGGTGGTTCTATTGATAAATAACAAAATTTTTAAAAAGGGCAAAATTGACATAAAAGATGAACTCCATTTTGGACATGTTAAGTTTGAGGTACTAGAGGGACATTCAGATGGAGTTGATCTACAAGCACTTAAAGATGGGAGTCTGTGACACCGTGATGAGCTAGCTATTAAGGGAGGTTGCAGGTTCTGTCAGAGGTTAAGTCCAATCTTGAATGGTGTGGTCCTGCATTAGAGGAATGCAATGGAAAGGCATTAATTAAGCATTTCCTATGTGTTAAGCACTATGCTAAGGGCTGGAGTTACAAATAGAAAAGATTCTGCTTTCAAGGAACTCAATATTCTGATTGAGGGAGACAGATAAAAGGCAGGGTCATGATTATGTTTAGTTCATGGAAGATGAGATCAGGCAATATTTAGGCAAGGAAAGTAACAGGGCAGATGGCAAGGCTCAGAGGGTCTTAGGGAGTAAGGCAGAGCAGATGATTAGTCACCTACCAAGAGGATAGTGAGATTAGGGTCAATAAAATGGGATTCCAGGGCAGCTAGATGGCCTGGTGGATAGAGCAAGGGGCCTGGAGTCAGGAAGACTCATCCGCCTGAGTTCAAATCTGGCCTCAGACACTAGCTGTGTGACCCTGGGCAAGTCATTTAACCTTGTTTGCCTCAATTTTCTCATCTGTAAAATGAATTAGGGAAGGAAATGTCAAACCACTCCAATATCTCAGCCAAGAAAACCCAAATGAGGTCACAAAGAGTCAGGCACAGCTGAAACAACTGAATAACAACAAAAAATGGGATTGTGGGATATTGTTAGCCAAGGAAAGATCTAGGGGTCAACATTCAGCTGTCAGTGGGCATCCCTTGTCTGGGAGGTTGTAAGTTGGGCAATGAAGGTTGTTTGGGGAAGGGAAACAAGGTGAATTGGATGACTTCTCAGCTTGAGAGTCAAGTTTCTTTGAATGACCAAGATCTGACTTCTGAGGTCATGCTTGATGACAAATTGAAGGTTTCAGAGGGAACACAGGAAGAATACACATGCTCAAGTTATGTTTCTCTCTCCCTTTTCTTCATTTTTTGACATCGTGGCAACATTAGCTCATTTGGATAGTGCATTTTGGATAGCTCGTTTGGATAGTGCAAAGTGCTTTTATCTATGAGATAGTATTTTCCCCACTTTATAGATCAGAAAACTAAGGAACAGAGAGGTTAAATGACTTGTCCAAATTCATACATAAGTGTCAGGGCCAAGATGTGAACTTAGGTCCCCCGACTCCAATAGCAGTGCTATTTCAACTTCACCATCTTTAAAAGGATCAAATGTGTAGGTTTCCGCAATATCACCTATCCCAGAAAGGAAAATGAGGAGCAGAGGGATGAGGCTCTCTCAGATGGAAAAATCTAATACAGAGAAAATGGCAAAGTCAGCTGCAGTCATGAATTGGAACCCAGAAGTCCTGCTTCTGGGCCTATTGCTTTCTTCTGGAAAGGGTCAGGAATCAGTGTAAATAAACCAGCTTGATACAGGACGTCATCTCCGCAGAAGCTCACGTCCTCCTGCCCTTTCTTAACATTCTTCTCCTTCTGCTTCCTCTTTCTTTCCCCCCTCTCTTCTTCCTTCTTCTTTCTTCCTTTTGTCCCCACTTCCCTCTCCAACACTTTCTCTTCTCTCTTTCCTTCTCTCTTTCCTTTAACAGTACTGATGCTTCCAGTTTTCTCCCATCCCCCCCAAGCATATATCTCAGACCTCCTACCTCCCCCTCAATTTCCTGTTCTGCTCAGTGGAGTGACATCCTGAGCCAGACCCTCTGCATTAAAAAAGGGGGGGTGGGGAGAGAAAAGCCACCACAACCTGCCAGATCTGATCTCTGATATGATGTGGCAGATGGCAGAATCAAAATGAGGCAGCAGCAGGCCCTATCGGAGGCCTGGAAAAAAGGTGAATGGAAAATGGGGTGTTATTTCCCTGGGCTCTGCAGCTCTATCCCCATTCCTACCCCTAATTACACAAACAAGTAACTTGCTTCCTCCGAGAGAATGTGACATTGCCTAATGCAATTTTTAAAAAAGGAATTCTTTACCCCTTTTCTCTTTCATCTATCCTTTTACCTGGGTTTCTCTCCATCTCTCTTCTCAGCCCTCTTCAAGATATTTGGTTGAAAGGTATCCGTAAGAATGATTATTTTTATATTATGGTGATGATGATGATGATGATGATGATACAAGTTTATCTGTCACTGTAAGGTTTGCAGAGTGCTTTCTTCACAACACTGTCAGCCCCATTTTACAAATGAGGGACACTGAGGCTTAGTGAGATTAAGTCACTTATATATGGCTACAAGTAGATGTCAGAACCTGCATTCAAAACCATATCCCCTGACTTTGTGTAGCACTATTTCTTTTTAAATTGTTTTTCAGTGAACAAACATTTATTTTCTCTTCCCCAACACCTCCTGCACTCCTGAAAAGAAAAGCAAAAAGCCCTTGTAACAAATATGCATAGTCTAACGAAACAAAATTCTACATTGGCCACGTCCAGTCTTTCCACTATATCTGAGTGGATTGAACCCAACAAGCAGGATCAGTCAACAAGCATTTTCTGAGTTACTTGCAAAGAGATGTTCCCAGACAGGAAGGGGAACAGCTTTCACAAGTGAGCCCCAGGCTGCTCTCCCTAAGGGTTTTCTGATCCTCTAATAGGCTTAAATTCCAAATCTGTTCAGGTGGTGGCCTGCTTTCCCTGCTGCCAGGAATGAAAGAAAGTCTTTCCCTTAATTCACAGAGATGGGGTCTTTGAGTTGCTGAATATGGGCATCATCTACTTCCTGGGGTATCTAGCTTGGCAGCCTGGCCTCTATGACTGGATTAGGGGTTCCTTGAGACAGAATTTCTAGAGTTTGTAATCACCAGTTATAGTTTTTTTTATAGGTTTAATTTATCTGCTTCTCCTTGAGTTCTAGGTAAGTCTAGGTGGTACAGTGAACAGAGTGCTGGGCCCAAGTTCAAATCTGGCCTCAGACCCTCACTATCTCTGTGACCCTGGGTAAGTCACTTAACCCTGTTTATCTCAGTTTCCTCATCTGAAAAATGAGCTGGAGAAAGAAATGGCATACCACTCCAGTATCCTTGCCAAGAAAGCCCAAATGAGGTCACGAAGAGTTGGACATGACTGAAAAATGACTAAACAACAATGACCAAAAAAACCCAAAACAACACAACAACCTATTTTATATCGTATTTCAGCTGTTCAGGACCTAGTACTAGGTATGAGGAAGAAAGAGAACAAAGAAGCAATGAAAGACATGGCCTTCATTCCTGTAGAGTATGATCAGGGAGAAGAGACACTGTCCATGGATTGAAGTTTCCAGTGAGAGAGAGGGGGAGTCTGCCCCAAAGGAGATTCTTGTGTATTGGGGGAGACAGTCCCTGCCCTTAGGGATGTCTTACTGTGTTGGGAGAGATGTAGTTCCTGTCATCAAAGGAAAGACAGAGCCCCCATCCAGCATGATAAAGGAGTCCTAACACCTCCCCCCCTCCCCAGTCAGGACTGTCTGCCCTGATAATGCTCTTCTTGGTGGAGCTGGGATCTCCCTCTCTTACCAATCACCTTACTTCAGTTGGGAGTTTCAAAGCCATGTGGTTGCAGGTCTTAATTAAAGGGTCTTAATTAAATTAGGATCCCATCTGGCTGGGATGAGCCAGGCCTTTAATGAGGATCTTATGTCAGCTACACTGGAAAGTGGATGGGGACCTAGTTGAGCAGAGGCTGAGTTCTGGGGCCAGAGTTATTTCAAATGGGAATGGCAAGAAGACTGTGGGTGATAATGAATGCATCTGAGCCTTCTGTGGCTATGTAGGAAGCAGGATTGGATGACCCCAGCCCAGAGATGGAGGTGAAGGGTATGAAATATATGAGGAGAGTATTATACTTTTCAAAGCAGTCTCACTTTTAAAAAAAATGTCATCACAATAAACTTGAGGTATTTGATAGGCATAAACTTTGTTTTACAGATGGGGAGACTGAGGCCCAAAGGCAGAAAGTGGTTGACTCAAGGTGTCACATGAGGACAGAATCAGTAACAGAATCTGCTTTTTTAGTCAGCCACACTGGAAGTGAAGCTCAAGATATTAGAAACCCATTGCAGGAAGCAAAGAGATTGGCTCTTCCTTTTACCCAGAGCAGTTTCCAAACCAGTCCTCCTGGCCAACCATCTGGGGGGAAAAGAAACCTATTTGGCTGCCTCTGTGGCCCGGGAGGTGCCGGATTCTCCTTGCCTTAGGCTGTCTGGCTAGGTGCCACCTGGAAAGGAAAAAACAGAGAACCCTCACTCTCCTTCCACCATCCCCAAGCTCGAATTTGGGATCTATATTCTGCCAAGAAACAAGATCCTCCTCTCCAAGCCCCCTCACATGCCACTTCCCTCCAGGGGCCAGTCCCTTCCAACAGACAAATCCCCAGGCCTACATTCCCAGCCATTTGTGGGAGCTGAGATAGGACAACTCAGTGTTCCACCACCTTGGAACAAGTGAGGGTAAAGGCAGCTGCTGATCCCCTGGTGACTTTGGAGTAGTTAGTAAATGCCTCCCCAATTTCTCCAAGCTCAGGCTTTATGGGGTTGGGGGAAGCATCCATATTGCTGTGTATCATCCCCTTGCCTATCCCTACACACACGCACATACACACACAGTCACACACGTAGACACACACAGAGAGTCACCAGCTCTGCTGGCAATACCACAGGACTTGAAGTCTTCGGAAGTGACATTTCTCTTCTCCCACTCCCAACCTCGACATTGGATTATCTCCCAATCTGGAACAACTAGATCATTCTGTACCCCTACTTCCTTCTTCATCACCCTCCCCCCACCACGTGAACACTGTGACCCAGATGTCCAAGCATCACGATCCTTCTCCCCCAGCCAAGCTGCCCACCCACCCACCATTCATCTCTCTAAGAGCCAGGGTCCACGTCATAGAGAGGAAACCTCACCACAGGAGCTGTGCCACAAGCCCAGGTCACTGATGCTTCTCACTAGAGAGAACGGATGTGGGTGACTCAGTTTCCGCTTGCTCATCCACAGAAAGAATGGAATGAAGGAGGGAAGACAGCTAGCTCCACAGTCATTTCTCCCTTTACTTTTACCAAGAGGGACCATCAGTGATTGGCATTCAAACAGTTTTCACATCATACAGCCCTCTTAATATCCCACAGAACAACAAGGACTCACACAGTTACAGATTGGGAAACTGAGGCCCAGAGACATGATGTCATTTGTGTGAGGTCACACAGCAAGGGAAGGGCAGATCTGTAGCTCCAGGTCTTCCTCTCCACACCCACCCCAGAAATTACTTTGTATATATTGTGCATTGACTTACCTGTGTATATGTTGTTTCTCCTTATAGAATGTAAGCTCCTAGAGGGCAGGGACTATTTTGTTTTTGTCTTTGTGTTCCCAATGCCTTACACATAGAAGGCCCTTAATAAATGGTTATTGAATGAATGAATGTTCTGACAGGTAGTCTAGGGGTTCTTGCTATTAGAACTGGGCTTGATCATACAAAACATGGTCCCCACATCCAGGCAGAAGAATTTCCCACCTCCTGGGAGCTCCCACTGGCTGTCCCAGCCAACAGGGAGCACTCAGTCTCAGACACACATATGTAAAGAGGACAGGTAACTAAGCCTATAGGACCATGTACCCGCACCATGGCAAGGCAATAAGGCTAAGTGGGAAGAAGGAGAATAATCAATAGACAGTTGGGTTAGGCTGAAGAAAGAACTTTCAGTGGGGGTGGGAGGGAGGGGGAGGTATGAAGGAACAAGATCATTCCAGAGAGATATACTCTCCTGAATAGAGAAAAGGGAGTGAGGGCTAGAAAGCCTCAAGCACAGAGGAAAAGAGCTTAGGCTTCCCAGCCATCACCTCTCCAGGTGTAGAGACTCCTACCTGGCATCCTAAAGGGGGAGGGTTTTGAAGGGAGTAGTCCACTGTCCTGTATGGAAGCAGAGGAATTGGCAATTTCTATCAACAAGGATTGAAGTTTGACACAATATTGGGGGTGGGAAAGAAGAAATATGGTCAAGAAATTGAATGAGTAGGTTGAATAGGATCCTAGATTTGAAGCTGGAAGGATTTCTTTCAATCACCTCTATAGAAGAGGAAACTGAGGCCCAGGAAAATTAAGTGACTTGCCCAAGCTCCTACAGGTGGTTGGCATCAGAGGCAGGATTTGAACTCAGATCCTCTGATTCCAGAACCAGGGCTCTTTCTGCTGGACCATATGGAACAACAAGAGGCAGGCTGAGAATGAACATTTTTGGCCTTGTTGGAAGAGGAGAGGTGGGCAGGAGGGAAGAGCATCAGGGGGTGTGAAATGAAGCAATTAGAATGCAAGAACCCCCTGCATGGTGAGCACTTGTCGGGCATGCAAGGCCCTGGGTGTACAGCTGCTGGCAGCAGCTGGATCTCTGCAGGTTTGAGGAGCAGGATGAGGGTCAAGGAGAACAAGTAAAGTATAATTCATTTTTCAGGTTGGGTCTCAGGGAGATGGTGGGGGTGGGGGGTTGCCTCCAAAGATGGGAGAGGAAAAGCAAATGGATTACCATCACTGACCATCTCCACCCTCCCTCACCCTAACACCCCATCCCCTGATTCCAGTCCACAGGCAATATCCTGGTTGCCTCTGAATGGAGTGTATGCTTGGCCAAATGCCAGGGTCCTCTTCATCTCACCTAACCAGGAAAAATAATGTTGTCAACTCACATTAGCATTGTGAAGGATAGTGGGGTGTCCTGATGTCTGAATCCTCCGGACACCTGTTAAAGGAGCTATGGCCTGGGCTGGGTTTAGGGTGGCTCCCTACAACTTCTCTTTCCCATGTTGACCCCAGAAGCACCTCCCTCATTGCTTTGGGGCCAGGGGTCAGAAGGCTGATGGGCAGCACTGGTTGCCTAGTAACCACTCTCTTCCAGACCCCACTCTCTCATCTGCTGCTGACAGGCGGTACTGGGTGGTTGGCTTCCTCCAGGTCTCCCCTCACCGCCTGTTCCTTTGTTGACACATCCTTCGATTTCATACATCTCCTTTCAGAGAAAATCTGATGGCACAAGCTCTCATGACTGCCTCTTAACTCCATAAGGCATCGATAGTTGCCTCCTTTGGGGAGTGTGGGAGTAGTGGTGGGGGCAGGCAGAAGCAATAATAGTAATAATACAAAAATCATGGAATAGTACATTCTCCATTTCAAAAGCACTTAGAAGTACAGATTTTCTAGAAATGTAATGTCCAGATCTAGAAGCCCTTCAGAGCATCATCTCACATTACAGATGAAGAAATCATGAAAATTTCAAAATAAAAGGAAGCAACCTATCCAAGGTCACATGGCAATTCAGTGACAAAACTCAGACCAGAAGCCAGATTTCTTTCCATGAGTCTACCTTCCCTTCCCTCTGTCACACTACCTGAGGACTGCTTTTCTAAGCTTCCAGGAGAGGAGAAAGGAACAGCACAAATTTCTCTTGATCTAATTGATCATATAGCTATGCCAAATATCCTCAAAACAGCTCAGTGATCCTCGATTAGTAATTCCTCTCCTTATCTGCACAACACTGACTCTTGGAAGGATAGGAAGAATGAAAGAGGAATCCTGGAGCCTGCAGCTGGCCACCACTAAACTCTGGTCAGGAGCTCTTTAGCTCTGGGCTCCGAGACCAGAAATGCTGAGATGGAACAATTAGGGATAAGGAAAGGATGTGGGGATGGAGCATGGGTAAAGCAAATGTCATTTCTCTCATTTACACAACTAAGATTCCCAAGTCCTGGGAATGCTTTATTCTCTGTTCCAAAAACATGATTCTGCAAACAGAAGTCAACATTCAAAGTAATTTTACAAGACATCCCCTTGCCCTCCCTTTCATCCCACCATAACCCTCCCCCCCCATACAGACACCACAGAACATCTGAAACAGAGACCCAGTGCCCTCTGTCTCATTCAGTCTTGCTTCTTCTGAAGTAACTGGCAACCCCTTAGAGCCATCTGGGGGTGGAGGAAGCAAAGGTTGCAGAGGGGATTCAGGTGTTCTGTCTTCCCTCCCAAGCTTACTCCTTTGGGGAAACATACCCAATACAGAAGGGGGAGACTTAGGAGGCATGGGGAGTGGGGCAGAGAAGAAGAGTTCATTAACAGTGCAATGTTAGAATGTCTTTCCATCTGTTCCCGGTGAACCTTTTGCTGGGATTAGAAGACTCTCCTCCCACACTCTCACAAAGCCTATCCCACCAGAGTATGCCTCCCAACATTATATGAGAGTGGGATGTAGGCTCCCCTTAGAGATCCTTATTAGCATGAGAGAGTGGCTCTTAAAGATGAAGGATATGGCAGGGAGGGTCCTCCATTAACTGAGATCTTGATGATTGATGGTTATCCCTCCCACTTCACTCTACTGACCTTCAAGGACTAGGTGCTGACAATTCTCAACCACTAAGATGGGTGTTTGTTCTAATCCAAATTCATCTCCAGTGTTTCCACCCAGGCTGTTAGAAATGCCCTTCTCCTGACTGCAAACTTTCCTGAGCCCTTCCAACTTGGTATTTTCTCTGAAGATATTCACCACCCCATATCTGTCTCTTCTTGAGTACAGTGGCCAAGGAACTAAGGTTCTAGGTGCCTCTACATCATTTGATCCCTAGAGATATTTGACTCTAGATCTTTGCCGGAGGCTTCTCTAACCCACTCCCCTCAGAACCCTAGAACTCAATGTCTACCCACAACTCAGTCTCCTGTGAGGCTCAGTTACCTAGAACCTATCCCTTCTCAATTTCACATGTTTAAGGTTACTCAATAGTTCCCACTACAAAGCTTTCTTCCCTTTCCTTCTCCCTTGACTTTACTCTGATCATACCCCACAATTTTGCTTTCACTTTCTCTTCCTGCCTGGAAATCCAGTCTCTTTCCCACCCTGTGCCCCCTAGGTCTCCTCTTCCTCTGGTGGTACGGTCCCCTTCGGCCCCTGGTGGAGGGAGGGAAGGTCCCTGAAGGTCCTCCCCTCTACCCACCCAGGGCATCACCCAGAAGGATAGTAGGGGGCATCACTATGGTAGTTGTAGTCTGGGCACACCTTCTGGACCAGCCGATAGTCTGTGCTGTAAAAGGCGATATAGATACAGATGACCTTGAAGGGCTTGGAGCAGTTCCAGGTAGCTGAGCTCTGTGTGTGGTCCCGCGAGCAGGTTTTGGCAGGGTCATGAGTGCAGAGTGAGGTCCGCCGGCCCCGATCCACCTTCTCCCACTCCACCCGGCAATTGAAACTCTTGGATGCTTTGGCTTCGATGAAGATCTGCTGCTCTTGGTGGAACTCCACAGCCTTGCTGGGGGGCACTAGGCTGACTGAGATGTTCCCTTGGCCAGTGGCATTATGTTGGAAGTGGACACTGAAGGTACCATTGCCATGGTCCACAATCTTCCCTGTAACCAGTAGATTCAGTGCCACTGTCTTGATGTTGGAATAGAAGTCGCCCCAGCCAAATATTTTTTTCAGTTTGGCAGGAGATGCAGCGCTATGGTGGGTATGGGCAGGGGGCTGCCCTGGATCCCCCCATGACTCTCCTGGTGGGGCCAGCAGCCCAAGGAGTGTGGAGCTGGTCTGACGGGACTTAGGGGAGAGATGTCCCCGTTTCCGAGGCACCCGGGACCGAGGTTGTCCCTCAGCATCATCATGTTCAGGGTCATCAGAGCCATGGGGGGAATCATCTTGGCCACAGATGACCTGGGGAGTTGGGAAGAGAGAAAGGTGAGAGTCCTGTCCATAGCAAACCTAGGTGGCCAAGTTCTTGCTAACTCCTCCTCTTCCTCATTACTGACATAATCTCTGGTTCCTTTGGTCCCTCTCTTCCTTGAAAACATAGCTTAAGTGCCAATCTTCTACATGAAGCCTTTCTTGAGACCCCCAAAAGCTAGTGTCCTCCCCTTCCAAGCTATCTTGTATTTAACTACTTCACATATATTAGTTTTGGTTTTAGGCTTTGTATATACTATATACATTTTATACTATGCATATACTTCATATGTACTTCTTGTCTCCCCCATCAGATTGTAAGTGCCTTTGAAGCAGAGGTTGTTTACTTCTTTGTACTTGTATCTTCATTGCCTAGCACAGTGCCTGGTGCAGAGTAGGCACAATAAACTGCTTGTTGATTGGTTAACCGGACAAAGGAGCGCCCCTTCCTCCCACTTTAAACTTGTATCATATGCAGAACATCTTCTGCCTTGAGCTGAAAGTTGCCCTTGCTTGATTCTTATTTTCTTCTCCCTCCTCACGTCCCCAATTCCCTATCCCTCTGTGGTAGAGAGAACACTGAACCTGGAGTCAGAAGAGATCTGGGTTTGAATTCCAACTGGGACACTTACTGAGCAATGTGACCAGAAACAAATCATTTACTTTCCCTAAGCTTGTTTCTCCATCAATAAAACAGAAATAATGATACTTACATTATCAAATTCAATAGTTTAATGTAAGAAAGCCCTTTGTAAGTCTCAAAACCGTATATGTGAGGTTTTGCCACTATTATCATTGTCGTCATCATCATTAGGCCTTCAATTTTGGTGTTCTTCCTCCTGAAATTTTACTAGTATAGAAGTAGTACAGCCCCAGCTTGAGAGAATATGTTCAACCTATATCAGGAGATCCTACTTGGAAACTGAAGCCTAGACATAAAAAGGGCAGACAATAGAATATCAACATGGACCAAACCACAGAGAGTTTGTATCCATGACTGGGAAGGTTTATGTGTATGTTTTATATACGTACACGTATATAATGCAAAAATAAAAATATATACACACATATAAAAGATACACACAGTCTACATATAGAGGTATCTATATATCTATATCTATTTGTATGTGAGGGGGGAAGAGAAAGAGAGAGAGAGAGAGAGAGAGAGAGAGAGAGAGAGAGAGAGAGAGAGCTCCCAAGACAGAGTTGAGCTACAGAATGCCAATTTTCCCTTTCCCTTGACTAATTTTTCTGGAGGAGAGAGGGAGGGAAAGGGTGCTGCTAGGAAAGGATGTCCAAGCATATGGACAACCTGAGGGAATCTAACCCATGCACAGTAGCCTGAAGGTAACACAGTATGTGTGCAAGGGTATTTTTGTAAATGTGTCTGTTGGACTTGCATGTCTGTTTCCGGATGTTGACTTAGGTCCACTGTACGGCATATGGGAAATGCTGGACAGCTCCCTGACTCTAACTTGGAAAAGATCAGTGTTAAAAGGGTTATTTAGTGATAAGGAGACAGATATCCTTACCTTTCTGAAGGGCTCTACTGATCCCTTTGAAATACCTTTCCTTCTTCCTGCCAGTGTCAGAGACTGTGTATCCATTTCCATATCATTAGCACAGTGCCTGGCACATACTAGGTACTTAATAAATGGCTATTGATTGACTGTATTCCCCCTGACAGGTGAGCCTCCTGGACCTGAGGATAAGGGAGGAAAGGACATGGGTCCTGGAGGGAGGCTAAATGTTAGGAGTCATAGATCCAGATGTGTATAGGAGGGGATGGAGGTGTGTGGAGTAGAGATGAAGGCCACAGGTGGCTGGCTGGCTGAGAAGAGAGGGTTGTTTTATGTAGGGTGGGGGCAGGGTAGGATTAGTTGATGTGGCACAGGGCCAAAAGTGTGTATCTGGGGTTCGGGCTTCCACGTGAGATTTAAGGAGTGGTGTAGAGGCGTTGGGAAAGAAAAGGTGACCTGGGAAGGGGGGGGGTCAGGTCGGGGCTGGAGAACAAGTGTAAGAGAAGACTCCGGTTGCCCAGCCAGGGGTTGGGTCAGAAACACAGAAGTGGCGGTTGTGGGGGAGAAGCCCAGGAGTTTGGGGAGGGGGACCGGTTTCCGTGGCGATGGGCGGAAAGCAGGGAAAAGGGAACAGGGAATCAGGGAGCTCCGCTCAGCTGCCGAGAGAGCCCGGGGCGGGGAGCCGGCTGCCAGGGTCCTGTGGGGCTTGGGCTGCGCGCAGCCGAGAGAAGAGAGGAAAACAACAGGCGGAGAGGAAGGGAGGGAGCGAAGGAGAGAGAGAGGCAGGGAGGTGGGGGCCGGACCCTCTCCAGATCTGACTCCGCGCTGGGGGACCCCAGAACCTGGGAGGAGTGGTAGAGGGGACGGCCCTCGAGCCAGAATACGATCAACGAGTTCTTTCCTCCCATCCATCTACAGTTATTCCCGGAGGGCTAAGATCAGTTGCGGGGGCGGGGGTGGAGGGGGTGAACACAGGCTAACATCCTTTGGTCTGTCCCATAAGAGAGGGTTCCATAACCCTTTAGGACTTGTCCTCCCCCTCTATTCCCCACTCCTCTCTCTCACCCGGGAGTAACTGTGGGAGGGACGTGCCACCCAATCCTCTGGGTCCATTAACCCTTTCTTGCACAATTCTTTGCACCAGCCCCAAGACTCTTTCTCTTCTCCCGGTCCAGCCTCGGGAAGTTGCGAGGTGGGGGTGGGAGAGAAAGTTTCGGTCCTCGGAATCTTCCCGCGTTCCTCCCCCACTCCTTCACTCCTAGGGACCCAGGGCCCTTTCCTCCCAGCTCCCCGAGGGCTACTCACCAGATAAAGGCTGCCCTGCACCAGGAACACGAAGCAGCAGCGAGTGAGCTGCATCTTCCTTCCCCCCTTTCTCTTAGGGTACCACCCTGCCCCCTTCACCTGCCCCTCTCTTTTAGGCTCACAGTTCCATTCTCTGGCTCCCTGTGGGAAGCGCCCCTCCCACTTCCAGCTGTCTACGCTGGGCCCCGCCCCCTGCCTTAGTCCAGCTGTGCGGCCGCCCTCTCCCTCTCTTGCAGCTGTTCGAGGTGCTAGCCCACCACCCCACCCCTAAGTCCCAGCTGTGCGTTCTGAGCTCCTTTCTGGATCCAGCTGCGCGACCGCTCCTTGGTTCCAGATGTGCGTCTTGCGCGCCTCTCGGCTCCAGTGGCAGTGGCGCCGCCGCCCTTGGGCCCCCCTGCTTTCTTCCAGATGTGCGTTGGACTGGCTCGCACCCCCTCTTTCCTGCAGCCCTAATTCCAGAGGTGAACCTACCCCTATCCTGGCAGCCCACCCCGCCTCGGCTTGGCGCGCCCCCTGGTGTACGTGCCCCCCTCACTATCTGCCCACTCCTCCCGGAGCCCTCCCGTTCTGCTCCAGGCTATAGCGCGGGCCCAGACTGGAGCGCTCCCGCCGCCCAGCCGGCTCCCTCTCTCCTTGTCCCTCCCTCTCTCCCTCCCACCGGCAGCGGCGGAGGCAGCAGGTACAGTGAGTCGAGCCGGCACCTCCGGAGTTAACTCCTCCCCTGCCGGCCCATAGGCCAGGGGACCCAGGACGTCCTCTCCTCCCAACCAGAAGGAGCCAGGATTTGGGGCTAAGGAACAGCTCCTGGACAGTACTCAGGACTTCAATGGACTTGTGACCTTCCTCATTCAGGCCCCCTGGATTTGGGTTTTCTAGGAAGACAGCAGATTCAGAAATCCATCCCCAGCCATCTCTAGAAGAGGCATCATAGATTAGACTGCTTCAGAGCTGGGAAAACCTGAGTTCAGATCTGTATCTGACATTCACTGGCTGTATGACCCTGGGTCAGAGATGTCAAACACGCCACCAAGTGGGACCCACTACACTCCCCAGTGCCTCCTTACCAGATTGAGAAATATTTAACAAAATAAATAGAATTGCAATAAAACATGGAGAATATTCATATTTGTTTTCCTGACTCAATAAGTGACTCTCCAGAATTCTTATGTGTAGTTTGGTGGCTTCCATTTCTATTTGAGTTGGACACAGACTGGTCTAGGCAACTTTAAGACCAGGTGCTGACCTGTCTTGGCAGAGGGACTTTGTTCACCTAGGAGTCCCTATACTAATGAAATCAAGTCCCTAACTCCAAAGAGGAGGGTGAGATATGGAAGGGAAGGGTGGTTCTGCTGCTAAATGAGGCTTCCTTAAACCCATCCCTTATGGAAAGACCATCATTCTGTAGCTGAACTGGGGCCTCTTTAAAACCATCAAAAGTGTCTCATCCTTAAAGATCCTTCAGAGAGGAAAGATACTTTCCCCTTCTCATTTCTTTTCCATATTCTCTCTCTTCCAGAAGTCTAGGCTAAGTCTCTCCTGCTGCCCCTTTGGCCAGTTTTTCTCTCCTACTTTGGACACAACTTTCCCTCTGACTCAGAGCTAGTCACTTCATTACACTTCAGTCTTCTCAAATACCCCCAGGTTGGGGACATTTACCATCTTTTCTGGCCCTCTTTGGCCTGTATTCTCATCCAACCCCTTTCTAAAGGTTTCTCTGGAACTGGGGCTGAGGACAAGACCCTAATCATTGGATGCAGGTATCCTCTCATGTTCATCTCATTACCTTCAAAAGGGCTTTGCATGTGGTAGGTGCTCAATTTGAGTTTATTGATTGAATTGTGGCTGATAGGTCAGTACTAATGACCCCAGGCTTCCTGGGAGTGTGGTTGGATGAGGGAGGGGCATGGGATTGGAGGCTGGACAGACTTCCAGCAGTTCCTTTTTCTTTATTCTTTTGCTGCTTCTTGCTTCCTGTGACTCAGTCACCCAAGTCTAGACGTCAGAGTCCCTTTGGTTTTCAACAGCTTCAACAGCGTTGCCTCTCAGAAGACCTCTAAAAGAAAATTAAAAGGGAGAATAAAATGAAGGCAAACATAAGTACTTTAAAATCCATCTAAATAAGGGCTGAAAGGGCTTTACCTCATACACTTACTAGCTTCACAACTCTGGATGAGTCATTTAACTTCTCTGGGCCTCAGTTTCCTCATCTGTAAAATGAAGAGGTTGGACGTCATGGCCTCAAAGGTTCCTTTCAGGTCTCAATCTATGATCCTATGATTGCTCTCTGATCAGGAATTACCTTCACTTAATCCTTATCCATGTTCTTTGAGGGAAACTTGTATCATGTGAGGGGTGGGAGTGGGGGTGGGGGTGGGGGTGGAAGGTTCCTATAGTATTGTTGTAGTCTTGGAAGGTAGGAGATATCACCCTCTAACCTCTGAGGTCTGATGTAAGTCTCAAAATTTTAAGTCCATCTCCCCAAACTGAGAAGGGGGCCCCTCCTCAGAAGGGATTAGAAAGCCCTTTCTCAGCTTTGGCCTGTGGGTTCTGTGCTTTGTGTATCGTCCAAGGCCAAGGTTTTATCACAGGATGGCTTCCCCTTGCTCCAGCCCCCAGCCACCTCCCCCACCATCTGTCAGTCTGTGTGTGCACAGGGAATGCAGATGAATCTTAATATCAGCTTGAGCTAGTGTAATGAGCAAGACAAAAAAAAAAGTGTTTTAGGATGCACTGCCAAGCCCCAATTTTTATTATTATTATTATTATTATTATTATTACACCACAGTCTTGGATGATCAGGACCACAGCTCCCTGGGGAGAAATGCTGGGTTAGGGGGAGAGTTGGAGATATTTATTTAAACAGTGACCCTCCAAAAGCCATAAGAAGAAACAGAGACATTCCAGACGAAGGTGGCCATTGAGGATGTCTGAGAGGAAGGCTGCAGTTGGGGCAGCTGATAGAGGCAACTCAGCAGGATTTGCAGTTGTGCCTAATAGAGGGTCATTTTTAAGGCCAGACAGAGAGAAAGAAGCTTTGCTCATTTACCGCCTCACCCAAGGGATCTCTTCCTTCCTAGAATAGTGCAAAGAGTTCTACATTTGGAGTCAAAAGACTAGGGTTCAAGCCCCAGCTCTGCTATTCCCTAGATGTGTGACCTTAGGCAAAATGCTTCCATCCTCTGAGTCATGGTGTTTCTATCCTGTAATAATGATCCCTTCTCCTCTCCACGAATATATACCCATCACTTGGTTTAGTGACTCCTCTGTCTTTCTCTCTCTCTCTCTCTCTCTCTCTCTCTCTCTCCACACACACACACACACACATACATCTTAATTTCACAGCATCCCCTTCTCCCAAAGAACTCTCCCTTGTAATAAGAATAATAGTCATAGCTGGCATTTACATAGTACTTTTGAGGTTTGTAAAGCATTTTTTTCATTCAACAAGCATTTATTAATTTTTTTAAATTAATTTAAAACACAGATGAACAGAAATTTATTTTCTCTCCATCCCACCCCTGCCTCACTGGGGGAAAAAAGAAAAATAGAAGATCCTTTTAACAAATATGCATAGTCAAGAAAAGCAATTCCCTCCCTGGCCATGGCAAATAGATAGACAGACAGATAGATAGTTACACACATGCACACACACATGTGCACCCATGCATGCACACACACACATATATGTAATATGTTTCATTCTGTACCCTGAGTCCATCAACTTTCTACCAAGATGTAGATTTCATGCTTCATCACTGGTCCTCTGGAATCATGGATGATCAATGAGTTGATCAGAGTCCTTTTAGCTTTCCAGTATTGTTATTATTGTATAAGTTGTTCTCTTAGCTCTGCTCATTTCACGTAAAGCATTTTTAACTAGCTGTGTGACCCTGGGCAAGTCACTTAACCTTGTTTGCCTCAGTTTCCTCATCTGTAAAATGAGCTGGAGAAGGAAATGGCAAACTACTCCAGTATCTCTGCCAAGAAAACCCTAAATAGGGTCATGAAGAGTTGAACACAACTGAAATGACTGAAGAACAACAAAAAGCATTTTTTAAAACATATATTATCTTTTTTGATCCTCATAACAAGCCTCTTACGTAGGTATTAATATTATCTCTATTTTGCAGTAGAGAAAATTGATGCTGAAAAAGATAAGATGACTTTCCCAGAGTTACACAGCTAGTAGTGTATCTGAGGGAGGATTTGAACTCAGATCTTCCTGGCTCCAAGTCCAACATTCTACTCATGAGCTGTGTAAGCAAGGACCAAAATATTGGACATGTCTAAGGAGGTTTGCCTCATTCTTCACCTGTAGTCCACCACCTCTCCTCTCTGATGAGAAGAGGGAAGTATTTTTCACTGAATCCTGTGGTGGTGAGCCCCTCCTTCCCCACTTCCATGAAGCTTTACCAAACTAACTTCACATCCTGGCATCTATCTTTTGCTTTAAATCCCCTCAGCATTGTGGATATAGGTTGGTTGGACACTTGCTTTACAATCTTGCCCCAACTTATCTTTCCTGACTTCATTACGTGTCTTTACCAACTCTACCTTCCAGTCAGGTTTCTGGGAAAGAAGGAGAGGGAGAGAATTCAGAAAGGGGTAGAACTCTGAAGAAGAAATCTGGGAAGACCCACCCAAAAGTAAGTAAGGGAGAAGTTTTGCCATGTAATAATGACAGCTTGTTGTTGAGTCATTTTTCAGTTGTGTCTGACTCTTCATGACTCCATTTGGGGTTTTCTTGGCAAAGATACTGGAGTGGTTTGCCATTTCCTTCTCTAGCTCATTTTGCAGATGAAGAAATTGAGACAAACAGGGTTAAGTGACTTGCCCAGGGTCACTAGCTAGTATTTAGTGCCTGTTATGTGCCAGGCACTGTGCTAAGGGCTTTACAAACAATAATTCTGGGAGGGAGGTGTTTTCTTAATCTTCACTTTATGGATGAGGAAACAGAGGTTAAGTGATTTGCCCCAGGTCACACAGCTAGTAAGTTTCTGAGGACAGATTTGAACTCAGGTGTTCTTGATTCCAGACCTGGTGCTGCATTTACTGAGTCACATAGCTTATCTATTAGCTACCATTCTACTACTTCACAATTCTGAAAAGGAAATGGCATATATTTTGGCGTTTGGGATAAGGCAGATTTCTTTGAGGTGATAAGCAATGCTGTGCATGATCCCAGCACTTTTAGAAAGTCAGAGTCTTTTGCTGATAATAGAATAAATAATTTTACTTGCTTCCCCTGCCTGGGCTTCAGTTCCTCATCTAAGTAATGAGGAGTAAGACTAGCTGATCTCTTACATCTCCTTCAGCTCTGGCTTCTATTTTATTTTCTCCTATCCTAAAACTACAGACACGAGGTTTGAAAAAGTCTTGAGAAATCATCTTATATCCCTGCACATAGACCTTGTCTTCCATGTGGTACTTTCCCTTGGCTTGAAAGGCTCCCAGGAAGGGGGATGCTAGAGTCATCCACCCTAGTATTTCCCCAATGCATTCCTATCAGGAAATGTTTCTACCCATCCAGACTCAAAGCAACCTTCGGCAATTTTGTTCAATCATAGATAAGAAGGTCATAGTCCCATAAATTTCAAGCTGGAAGTTCACAGAACTTTAGAGATCATCTAGGTCAGGGGCTCTTTTTCTGTTATGGACCCCATTGGCAGTTTGGGGAAAGCTTTTGGACCCTCTCTCAGATTAATGCTTTTAAATGCATAAAGTAAAATATGTAGAATTACAAAGGAAACCAATTATATTAAAATAAAGATATAATTATTTTCCCCATCCAAGTTCATGGACCTCCTGAAATCTATCCATGGAATCCATACCCCAGATTAAAAACCAGTGATCTAATCCTACTCCCTCATTTTTTTTAATAGATGAGAAAAATGAGACTTAAAGAGATGAAGTGACTTATCCAAAGTCATACAGGTAGGAAGTGACAGAGGCAGGTGTCAAACCAGGATGTTGAGAATCCAGTTCAAGTGTTCCTTCCTCTGAACTATGGTCTCTTCTCCTTAGACAACAGACATGCAGTTCCCAACAGGACCATAACTGAAGCCTTCCTTCTCCACTTGTCAGGATCTGTCTCAGCTTTCCCTCCAGGGGTATTCACAGGGTCACAGGTTGGGAATTGAGCTTTAGTAGAGGTTTTAGGTGAATAATGGGTTAAAATCCTACCTCAGTCCATTTATGTTCATTTTTTTGCCCTAACTCGAGTTGTTCACAAGACACATTCTTTTGAATTTGAATCACTTGGTTTTTACTTTGGCGAAACAAAACAAAACAAAACAAAATGGCATTTTTAGAAAAAGATACAACAAACAACTGCAATGACATAATTAATCATTTTTGTTTTAAGAGGAAATGGGTGTTTGGAGGCTTCCAGATCCAACCCGTCATTCACTTTACTTAACTTCTGGACAGCAACTGCCCTCCTCAAGTTCCATTCAAATGAAAAAGATAAGAAAGGAAGATTTTCCTTTTCACTTGTTTGTTTTTGGTTTTGGTGGAAGGATAGAGAGGAGAAAATGGGATTTAGAAGCCTTGTATATCTCATGTTCAAGTTCTAGATTTCCCCCAGCTCTCTGATCTTATAGTGTGGCACGATAAATGTAAATCCGGTATAACCCCGTGAAAAGAATGGAATCCTAGCAGCGGGTCACAGGGACGGGGAGAGTGGGGACCAGTGTGGAACATCCATATCCAGAACATAGATTTCTGGCACTCAGTCCCATGTTCCTCCTCTGGCAACCCCAGGTTGGCGTCGCTCAGTCCAACAGGGGACCTGCATCATCTGTTTGTATTTGGCACCAGGCTCCCCCAGGGGGCGGTGGAGAGTCAGTGTCAGGGCTGGTGAAATGTTACATCACCATTTGGGAGGTGGGGTACGTGGTAAAGTAAGGCCAGATCGCCACCTGGTGGTCAATTAGGGATCCGGCACTCAGGACCCAGCAACCTTTTGTGACCAGAGTAGTAAACTGTGTGCTTTGCAGATATGGACAAGGCAACAGTCCCAGTCCCCTCTAGAGAATTCCTAGTCTATCTATCCAACCCTCCATACATCCATACATCCATTCACTCACTAATTATTTACTAAATGCCCACTAGCACCTTCAGCACTATGAGGGATTTAAAGATTTTGTTCCAACCTCTCAGGTGACTGTCCCAGGTCTTTGGCTTTCTTTGAGAAGAGGAGATACACACACTAGTAGATTCTTAAGAATAGAAAAGTCTATATTAAAGGACCTGTTTATAGTGAGGAAACTGAGGCAAACAGGGTTAAGTGACTTGCCCAGGGTCACACAGTTGTAAGTGTCTGAAGCTGGATTTGAACTCAGAAACATGAGTCTTCCTGACTTGAAGCCTGGTGCCCTATCCACTTTGCCACCTAGCTGCCCAATGACATTTGGCAAAGATCCAATATTAGATGAGGGAAAGGGAGTAGTCTAAGATGACTCTGAGGTTTTGAGCCCTAGTGAATCAATCAATTAAATAACAAGCATTTATTAAGCACTTACTAAGTGCTCTGCACTGGGGATTCAGAGCCCACAGGAAGACAACCCCTGCCCTATACGTTCTAGTATATGTATAGCCTATATCAGATTGTACGCCATCTAGGGGAGGGAGGGGGGAGGGAGGGGGAGAGAAATTTAAAACTCAAAAGCTTATGGAACTGATTGTTGATAAATCAAAATAAACTAATAAAAAATTGAAAAAATTAAAAAAACAAAAACAAAAAAAGTTTACATCCTACTGGAATATAATGTGTTCACAGAGAAGCAAACATAAGAATATCTTTCAAAAGCCAGTGTTTTGGAGGGTCGTACTAACAAGTGAGGAAATTAGGAAAGGGCTTTTAAAAGAAGTGAGCCTTGGAGGGAGGAAGGGAACTAACATTGATTAAGCCCCTACTATGTGCCAGGCATGGTGCAAAGCATTTTATAAACATTATCACATTTGATCCTTAGGAGGTAGCTGCTGTTATTAATCTCCATTTTACAATTGAGATGACTGAGGTAGGGATTAAGTCACTTGTTCAGGGTCACATAGCTAGTGTCTAAGGCTTGATTTGAATTCAAGTCTACCTGACTCTAGGCCTTATGCTCTATCCCCTGTACCACCTAGCTGAGGGTGCTATGAGTTCCAAGAGGTAGAGGTGAATAGGGAACAGGGGATAGCAAAGGCACGGGGGCAGGGGATGAGATGTTGTGTATGGGGAACTACAAGGAGGCCAATCTGGCCACAGCACAGTATGCATGAGGGAGAGTAATGTTTAATCAGCCTGGAAAGATGGGCTGGAGCCAAATTGTGAAGGACTTTAAATGTCAAATAGAGGAGTCTGCATTTTAAGGGGAAGTCACTGCTTTTTTTTTTTTTTAAGCGGAGTAGGGACATGGCCTGACCTAAGTTTTAGGAATATTAATTCGGAAGCTATAGGGAGGATGAATTGGAAAGGGGAGAGATTGGAAGCAGACAGACCAATTAGGAGGCTGCTGCAATAATCCAGGCAAGAGATGATGAGAGCCTGGACAACGGTGATTGTGATATGAGTAGAGAGAAGGGAATGCATGCTAGAGATATTGCAGAGATGAAAGCAACAAGCCTCGGCAACTGCTTAGATGTGGCATGTGTATGAATGAAGAGTTAAGGACAGAAATAGAGACAGCAGAAGGTGTCTTTCATATATGTTGAGTTTAAAATGCATATAAGATGGTCCAGTATGGGTGGAGCAGTAGATAGAGCACTGGATGGAGAATCAAGAAGACTCATCTCCCTGAGTTCAAATCTGGCCTTAGACACTTGCTAGCTGTGTGACCCTGGGCAAGTCACTTAACCTCATTTGCCTCTGTTACCTCAACTGTAAAATGAGCTGGAGAAGAAATGGTAAACCACTCCAGTATCTCTACCAAGAAAACCCCAAATGGGGTCATGGAGAGCTGGACATGATTGAACAATAGAAACAACAATGGGATATTCAAGTGTTGATCTCAAGCAGATAGATTGAGATGTGGAATTGGAGATCAGGAGAGGGATGATGATTGGCTGGGTATGTAGACTTGGGAGTCATCTGCATGGAGGAGGTAGATGAAGCCATGGGAACTGATGAGATCATGGGGAAATGGAGTGTAGAGCAGGAGTAGAGAGAGTATAGAGGAGGATATTTGGGGTGGGGTGAAATGATATGAGCAAAGTTGGAGATGAAGCAAGACTAGATGGAAAGGAGCACACCCTGGTTAGGAAGCAGTGAAGATATCAGTGTGCTGGAGCAGAAGCTTTCTGTCAGGGAGTTGAAGGGGATAAGACTGAAAAAGTAATCTAGGGCCACACTGTGGAAGGCCTTGAATGCCAGGATTAACAATCTCAACTTTATCCAATAGGTTATAGGGAGCGATGGAAGGGGTTCTAGAGTGTTGTAGGGCCTTTTGCATTTGTTTTAAACTGTCATTTTTATTAAATTAGTTAATTATTTTTAATTAACAAAAAACAATTTTCTCTCCCTCCTACCTTCATGAATAAATAGGATCAGAGGTAGGGAGATCAATTCAGAAACTGCAATAATGCAGGTATGAAAAGAAATGGGCTTGGCTTAGAATGGAAGGCATAGAGTTTAAAAAAAAAAAAAACATTGTGAAGGAAAAACTGACAGGACCAGGTGACTAGAGGTAGAGGCTGAAGGAGAGGTAGGAATGAAAAATGACTCAGGTTTCAAGCATGAGTGATAAGAAGAATGTGGTCTCAGCAGCAGAGACTGGCAAATTTTAGAATAAAATGATGAATTCAATTTGGAAAATTCTGAGTTTGGGGTGATACCTGAAGGACGTTTAGGTGAGAAAGCCTACCAAGCATTTGGAGAGGGGAGTCTGGAGCTCAGGTGAAAGATTGGGGCAGGACACACAGCTCTGGGAGTGATGGATGGGAAAGAGGGCCCGACCTAAACCTAGGGAACCTGGAGATGAAGTCTAGCTCAAGTTGTATGATGCATTTTACCTCTATGAGCTTCAGTTTCTTCATCTTTAAAATTCAATAGAATTTATCAAGAATGTATTGAGTCTCTACTATATGCTAGGGACTATTATAATCTATCAGGGGTGGGGAACCTGCAGCCTTGAGGCCACATGTGGCCATCTAGATCCTTGAGTGCTGCCCTTTGACTGAATCCAAATTCAGATGTAGGAAATAGAAATACAAAATGGAAATGCTCTCAAGAAGCTTATATTTGATTGGGGAAAAAATTATATATACATCAAGATGTATACAAGCAGTACTTCTGACTGGGGCCTCAATTGAACTAACAAGTTATAGTCTCCAGAGAGTTGTACTCTGGAGCACTCTCCTTCAGAGTTCTAGGAGTAATCTGGAGGGGCTGTTTTCTAATAATGTTATATGAAAGCCCCCTCGGGTGTGCTCTCCATTAACAATTATCCAGACAGCTTTTTAAAAAGGTATTTACTAATTAGGTATAGTGAAAACAATATTACAAAGCAATCTCCACCTCCCCCCTAAACCCAACAAACCTGAGGTACATTCTCCCACAAGGTTTATGGGGGGTGGGGTGGGAAATAATGAGTGTTTTTCTGGAGTTCGTGGCTGGCATTTCCGTCTGTCACAAGGAGTCATGCTCTCTGAAGCTGCTTAGCATCCTTAGATGACTGTCTTTTCATGTCTGTCTGCAGCTACTTCCTCTGATGTCCACTGCTGCTCTGGTGGCTACAATTGCTACTCAGTTCTGACTGCCAGTGAGACGTCTAATGGAACTTCTCCAATCTCTCAAACTCCCAATAGAAATGGACATTTCTATTTCTGAATACTCACTTGTACCAGATCAGGAAAGAACAAACACAGCTATAGAGGCAG
>NW_020954579.1:5620417-5629086 GCF_900497805.2 Vombatus ursinus | reverse complement strand
GGTACAAGCCTTTTAGTTCCACATGGCTGGAAAACAGCCCTAACCTCCCAAGTTTCCATGTTGTTGGTTGGGCTGGAACCAATTGGAAAATCTCTGCACCTGTTTCAAAAACTAGCTCCCAGAGGTCATCTCACCCATGCTACTTACAGAATAATGACAAGGTCTTTTCAGGGTGAGGAGGAAGGGAGAAGAGCATGAACAGTGCAAGGAATGAGGAAAGGCCTCCAAATGCAATTAAATTGGTAGAAGCTAGAGATTCTAAGAGGCTGAGGTGAGGAGGAAGAGCATTCCAGTAAAAAAGAACATTTTGTACAAAGGCAAGGGGGTAGATGATGTGTCTCATATGAGGGAAAACAAGTAGCCGTATTTGACTGGAATGGAGAGTTTGTGAGGGATAGTGATGGATGATCTTCAGGGAGGGTTAAGTTGGAGCCAGATGATGGGAGGCTTTAAATGTTGGACACAGGAGTCATATTTTATCTTAGAGACAACTGGGAAGCACTGAAACCTCTTGGAGGCAGCTACAGGGCTCAGTGGATAGAGCTCTGGTCCTGGAGCCAGGAAGACCTGAGTTCAAATCCAGCCTCAGACTCTTATGTATGACCCTGGACAAGTCACTTAACTTCTGTTAGCCTCTGGAGAAGGAAATGGCAAAATACGCCAGCATCCTTGCCAAGACAGCCCCATGGACAATATTGGCATGATATGGTTCATGGGATCACAGATAGTTGGATATAACTGAACTTCCTGGGCAGGGTACTGATATGGTCAGACTTCTGCTTTAGGAATATCAATTTGCAGAAGGATGAATTGGAGAGGGGAGAGACTGGAGCCAAGGAGACCAACTGGGGCCATTGCAATAGTCCAGACTAGAGTAATGAGGACCTGAACTTGGGTGTAAGTGTAGATGAGGGGATACATGTCAGAGATGTTTTGGAGATAGAACCAACAGGATTTTGCAACTCATTGGATATGGGCAGTGAGGATGACTCAAAGATAATGCCTAAGTTGTGAACCCTGGGTGACCGGAAAGATGACAGTGTCCTTGACAGAAACAGGAAAATTGGAAGACGGGTCAAGTTTTTGGGGAAAGAGCCTGAGTTCTGTTTTGATCATGATGATTTTGAGATGCCTAAGGGTACCCAGGTGGAGCTGGCAACGATATCAACAAGAGATTATATTTAGAGAAGAGGACCCAGGACCGAATCCTGGGGTGTAGCTGTGAAAAGAAGACACAGGTGATGAGTCAGCAAAATAAGTTTGAGGGAAAAAAATGTCCAGACAGGAAGGAGAACCTGGAGAAAGCAGTGTCGCAAAACCCAGGATGGTGGGAATATTTAGGAAAACAAAGTGATTAGCAGCATCCAAAGCTGCAGAGAAGTCCAGGAGGATGGAGGACTGAGAAAAAGCCATTGGATTGACTAGTTAGGAAATCATTCTTTGTTTGTTTGTTTTTGTGAGGCATTGGGGTTAAGTGACTTGCCCAGTGTCTCTCACATAGCTAGTAAATGTCAAGTGTCTGGTCTGAGGTTGAATTTGAACTCAAGTCCTCCTGAGTCCAGGGGTGGTGCTTTATCCACTGCTCCACTAGGGGCCCTGGGAGATCACTCTTTAGAGAAAGCAGTTTCACTTGATCACTAAGGATGCAAGCCAGATTACATAGGGTAGAGAATCAATCAACAAATATTGATAAGGCAACTACTATGTGCCAAACACTGTTCTAGTTATCTGAGATGTAATACAGAGAATGATATCATCCCCACTCACAAAGAGCTTTTTTCCCTAATGAGTGAAACAACAAGTAGAAAGAAAAATATGGACTGCATAAATATAAAGTTAATAAACACAAAGTAGTTTGGAAGAGGGAGGGTACTAGTAGTTGGGGGGATCAGGAAAGGCTTTATGAAGAAGATGGTACATAAATTGAATCTTAGAGCAGCTAGGTAGTGGAGCAGATAAAGCACCTGGCCTAGAGTCAGGAAGATCTGAGTTCAAATCTGGCCTCAGACATTTACTAGCTGTGTGATTCTGGGTAAGTCACTTAACCCTGTTTGCCTCAGTTTCCTCATCTGTGAAATGAGCTAGAGAAGGAAATGGCAAACCACCCAGTGTCTTTGCCACGGAAACCCCAAAATGGTGTCACAAAGAGTCAGACATGACTCAACAACAACAACAATAAAAACTGAATCTTAAAGGAAGAGAAGGTCAGTATAAGGTGAAGGTAAGGGGTGATTGCATTCTGTGCATGATGCACTACTATTGTGGTCTAGGGGTGCTGGGAACCCCAAAATTTA
This sequence comes from Vombatus ursinus, assembly GCF_900497805.2. Classification (NCBI taxonomy): domain Eukaryota; kingdom Metazoa; phylum Chordata; class Mammalia; order Diprotodontia; family Vombatidae; genus Vombatus; species Vombatus ursinus. Next base: position 5,626,792 of record NW_020954579.1, on the reverse strand, counting down.
AGGGCAGAAGACACAGGTCTTGCCTCAAATAAATTCGACTCAAACTTTCTTTCAGTCAGAGACAAGGTTTATTAAAAACACCGGTGGAAGTGGGCGAGACTTTAAGAATCTGCCCTATTGGCCAGATTTTAAGAATTTGAGCATTTGTAATGCTTGTACTGACAACCAGGCCAGACTCTTCAGGAATCAGAGCAATTTAATGGGGCTAAAGATGGACCTTATATACAGAAAGACTGTGGGAAGATCTGGGTGTGATCAAGGAGCGACCAATAGCTTGGGGGACTGGGAGTTAACAGAGAAAGGCCGGGTATCCCAGGCAAATGCCAGGGACCTGGGCCATGTGGAAGAGATCTAGATGGAATTAAGGGTGTGAAGTGGCTGGGCATGATCTGGAGGTTAGTTAGTTGTCCTTCATTCTAGAAGAGGACCAAAATGACATCACTACGTTAGAGTCAAGTTTCAGTGTGTCCCCCTGTGGCTGATCAGACCAATACAAGCTTGAAATGCTCTACCACAGGTGGGGCACAAATAGTCAGAGTGAACATTTGGGATTCTCTAAGTTTGCTCATCTTGCATTTCTCTTGAGCTATTTCAATTCTGCTTTGCTCATAGAGCGCAGCACCTTCTCTGATGTGGGCACGCCGTGTTGAATGGTCCTGTGCCAGTGTCTCCCATGTCACCCAATCAATTCCAAAGTTCTTAAGAGAGACCTTGAGAGTGTCCTTGTATCATTTCTTCTGACCACCACGTGAATGCTTGCCCTGTGTGAGTTCTCCATAAAATAGTCTTTTTGGAAAGAATACATTTTGCATTCAAATAGACAATGAAGAGCTGGTTGGGTTAGAGCTAACAGAATTGGAGATTGGGACAGGGTCAAAGGCACAATGCAAGGACAGTTGAAAGGATTATACTGAGATGAGCTTCAGGTGAACGCCGGGGTCATGTCCAAGTTGGGGAGGGAGGATGTTTCCAGGGCCTATACCCTGTCACTATGAAAGTATAAGCTAGAGAAGAGGGGAGGAAATGGAGGTAATGAGGCATCCTAGTTGTAAAATGAGTATGATGATATTGCTAATTCATGAAAATACCGACTTCCTAGGGTGAATTAAGTATGATAAATCTTAAAGCACTGGAGAAACGTGAGCTATTATTCTTGTAGCAGATTTGGGGTCCTTCTCTCTTTCCCCTTCTCCCAGAGAGAGACTAGGGCCAGAAATGCTTGTTAGTCAGGACCAGAATGTGAATAGCATCTACTGAGGGACATGCCTAGTGGAAGATGGACCTGGTAACTGTGCGAGGTGGGAGAAGGATGGAAGGACAGGTCAGGGATTGAGAAGCCAAGAGAGGTGTGGTGGTCCCTGGCATGGTGGCATCCATTGACTTTCTCCCACTTCCCACAACCTCTGTTCCAAACCTTCTCTCCTCAAGTCATCCTCCCCTGCCCCGCCCCTGTTAGCTAAAGTCCTCTGCTTATACCTTAATGAGAAAATGGAGGCCATTTGCCAGGATCTCTCTCTCCTCACATTCTCCCTATCTCAAAACACCATGACTGATCAATCATTATCTCCTTCTTTAGTCTCTGATGAAGAGATGACCTTTCTCTTCAGCAATGATGACGACTCCTCCCTGCCAATGTATATTCTTGATCTTATCTCTCCCATTTGCACCAGAATATCAACTTAATAATCTTCCCCAGCCTCCAATATTCAATCTCTCACAGTCTACTTGTCCCTTCCCTGCTGCTTATAAACATGTTTATCTCCCCTCCTCCCATCCTTAAAAAAACCCTCACAGAGTCAGGTGCTGGAGCCAGCTTTGCACCAACTATGAGAGTCAAGTCTAAAATTTTTAGTGTGAACATTTACAACTTGGAAATGGGGAAACACTACAAATCAGGGCTTCATTTATTGTTTTGTTGATTGTCTGGATTTAAGAGACAGAGAAGTGCTAATAATGCAAATTAAACTGAAAAGAGTGTCATTCCTACTTTTTCTTTCTTTTGAAAGCTGGTTTTTAAACATTTACCAGCACATCTTTGCCTCACTAGATCCTAATAATAGCTAGCATTTGTATCATTCTTTAAGGTTTGTAAAGTGCTTTACAAACACTTCATTTGATTCTCACAACAATCCTGAGAGGTAGATGCTATTATTATCCCCATTTTACAGATGAGGAAACTGAGGCAAAGGCTAAGTGACTTGCCCAAGGTCACAGCTTAGTGTCTAAGGCTAGATTTGGACTCCAGTTTTCCTGAATCAGAACTTCCAGAATCCTGAATTAGCGCTCTATCCATTGCATCACCCAGCTGCCTACCATCATGCCAAGTAGTCATTCGTCATCTCTCCTTTCATAGCCACCCTCCTAGAGAAAACTGTCTTCACTCATTGACTTTACTTCTACTGTTTTTATGTCTCTGCCCTTTGCAATCTGGTTTTTTACTTCATCCCTCAATTAAAACTGTTCCCTCCAAAATTACCAATGCTCTCTTAATTGCCATATCTGATAATCTTTGTTTCATTCTCAACCTTCTTGTCCTTTCTGCAGCAGTTGACACTGTAAACAATCTCCTTTTGGATACTTGCTCCTTCTGGTTTTCATGATACTTTTCTCTCTTGGCTCTTTCCCCACCTGTCTGACGACTTCTCAGTCTCCTTTGCCAGTTCATCATCTACATCACAGGTCCTAATTGTGGGTATACCTTGAATCATTGGGATCTTCTTTCTCGCTTAGTGACCTCATCAGTTCCTATAGATTTATCACCTCTATGCAGATGACTCCCAGATCTACATATTCCATCCTCACACCTCGAGATCCAACCCCATGTCATCATCTGCCTATCAGACATTCCAAACTAGAAGTCCCAGATACATCTCAAATTCAACATGTCCAGAACAACTGGCCATCTTTCCATGCAAACCTGCGCTTCTGCTCATCTTCCCTACTTCTGCTGAGGACACCATTCTCCTTTGACTCTCCCAGGTCCCCCTACCCTACCCCAGTTTATGTAATCATATGTAAACATCATGAGGTGTTAGTAAAGCTCTAACATTCTCTGATGCCTTTATCATATGTAAATACCTTTCTCTGGTGAATTAAAGGGGAAAGGTAGGCCTGAATGCCTTTTAGTTCCTTCTAACTTCTGGCCATTTCCTCATGGATTACCCCAATTCCACAGTATTCACAGACAAATTCACGAAGTAAGGAAGAGTTTCTGGGGTCCTTTTGGTGCCATCTCCCCACAGCAAGGTAAAGCTAAAACCTCCAGGGTCCTCCTTCTCATTCTGATTGCCAATCAGTCAAGAAACATTTAGTGGGGGGCAACAATGTGGCGCAGTGGATAGAGTACCAGCCCTGGATTCAGGAGGACCTGAGTTCAAATCCAGTCTCAGACACATAACACTTACTAGCTGTGTGACCCTGGTCAAGTCACTTAACCCCCATTACCCAACAAAAAAAAAACCCCAAAAAACCATTTAGTGTCACACACTGTACTAGGTGTTGGGTACATGGGGACACAAAGGGAACAGTTCCAGATGTCAAGGAGCTTATGTTCTATTGGGGGAGATATTATGCACATAAATAGATGCAGCATATATGCAAGATAGACACAATACAATGATAAACCACAAGTCCAGAGGATTAAAGGTAAAGCAGCTTCCCCTCCCCCAATTCCTGTCAGAGAAGTGATAGAACTTAAAATGAAGAATGAGACATAACATTTTTGAACATAGTCAATATGGGAATTTGTTTTTGCTGCACTATGTATATGCGTTATGAAGCCCCTTTATTTTTTTTTTTTAGGTATTCGGAGGACACTTGCATTTGCTCTGGAGTGATGGGGTAGGGGGTGGGGGGTGGGGAGGGGAAAGAGAGGAGAAGGGTCATTATATTACATTTCCCCAAGGTGGGGATGGGGGTGAGATTCTACAATGTGATCCTAAGGCTTTCCCCTGGAAGGCATCTTAGAGATCATCTAGTCCCACCTTATTTTTTACAGAGGAAGAGAGATTGGCCAATGTGAGTAACAGAGCTGAGGCTCAAAACCCTGATCTTCTGAATTCAAATCCAATATTCTTCCTCCCTATACCCATTTGAGGATTTCATTTTGGCTATTTCTGTTTTTAATCAAATTTCTATATATGTACTAGGAGCTTCCAAGGAGCATTTTGGCCCAGTATATGTATGTGTGTGTGTCAGGGGTGGTGGGGGGGTATCATGTATCAAATACTCTCAATGGAATGAGGAGGGGAGATAGTGAAAGAGATGGAGTGGTAAAGTCAGGAAACAGGAGATTCAGAAAATAATGGAGGCCAAGGAAGGAGCTGGTTTTGAGGAGGGGACGCTGAGAGGCAGAGGAGAGTGAGGACCCAGAAAGGATGGTCTGATGGAGGAGAGGACTTGATGACTTGTTCCCACATCTAGCCCCGGCCACTGCCTCTCTACCCTCAGTGCCATTTGACCTCAGCAATGCCATATCGGCAGGGCTGAAACCTGAAAAGAAATATCTTGGATGGCTAAGGCATCTCGCCCTCTTGGATTGGGCAGCCTGAATGGGTCAGGCAGGAGAGTCAGTCCCGCTGGGGCTCCCTCATTGGATTCTCTATTGCTCTGTACTGACAGCCAGCTTCTGGAAATTGATGACTCTCATTTCACAGTTTTTGAGAAGAGCCTAGTAGGGAGGGCCCCGGCAGCTGGCACAGGCATCAGCATGACTGGTTATCTATTCCCAGTCTCAATTTCTTTCTTTGCCTAGAGGAATTTCCCCATAGGCTTTGCTCCTGCTGCTCCCTGGGGAAGGAAGCAAAGGGGACCAGGAGGAGTCTCTGCGGAAGAAAGATTAAGCTGGGAAAGACAGTAGAAAGGTAGGTAGACAGTGAAATAAGTGGGGGAGAGGGCAAGGACACACTGAACAGAGACAGTACCATTTAGCTCATCTTTAGCACCTTTTTTTTTTTTAAAGGGCTTATACTGCCCTCTGGTGGTCAAAGATGGAAAAATTTCAAACTGTAAGACTAGGGGAGAGGAAAGGTATAACAGTGGCTAGAGGGCTGACCTTGAAGCTTAGAAGACCGTGGGTTAGGCTCCATCTCTGGCACATATTAGCTTTATGATCCCCGGCAAGTCACTTGACCTCTCAATGCTACAGACAGCACTCTGAGATGACAAATTCTGGTCTAGTAGTTAGTCTGCATCAGTGGAGGAAATTTCCACTTGTGGAGTTCCTTAAATTGGACAAAAAAAGAGATAAAGCTTTGTCTGGGAGAGACTGAGGGAGGACCTGAGAAATACTGTGGGAGAAGGACAGGAGCTGGAGGGATAGTGGGGGAGTTACAATAGGGTTGGAGACTCAATAGGAAAAGGGTAGGAAATTTAAAACTGGAAGGAACCTTAATGGTCACTTTGCCCAACCCCTTCATTTTATAGATGAAGAAACAATCCCACTGAGGTTAAGGGGCTTGCCCAGGGTCTTATAGGTAGTAAGTGGCAAGGAAGGAATTTGAACCCAGACCCTGTATTCTTTCTGCTGTAATATGGGAGGAAACTGAGAGAGAGAGTAGGGATTGTCCAGACAATGAGGGGAGAATGGTGAAGGCTGGAAGAATCAACTTTTTTGTTGGTTTTGCCTTTAGATGACTAACATGAAAAGTAAATGTAAACCAGCATGCAAGTTCAGGTGACTTTAGAGCAAGGGTTCTCAAATTTTTAAAAATTATTTTCTAAATTTATCATTTGTTTTCAACATTCTTTAAAAAGATTTTTCAAGTTCCAAAATCTCTCCCTCCCACCTCTCCCCCATCTATTGAGAAGGCAAGCAAGATATCAGTTATACATGTGAAATACACAAAACATATTTCCATATTAGCCACGTTGCAAAAAAAGTAAGAAAAATAAATAGCATTTTCCATCATGAGTTCTTTGGAATTATCTCAGATCATTGTATTGATCAAAGTAGCTAAGTCTTTCATAGTTGATCATTGTTACAATATTGCTGATGCTGTGTGTAATGATCCCCTGGTTCTGTTCACTTCACCCTACCTCAGTTCATATAGGTCTTCCCAGGTTTTTCTACAGCAGGGGTTCTTTTTTTTCCTAATTTTTTATTAGTTAATTTATTATTAGTTTTCAACATTCATTTCCACAAGATTTTAAGTTTTAAATGTTCTCCACTCTTTCCCTTCCCCACTCCCCAAGATGGCATGCAATCTGACATAGGCTCTACACATACATTCATATCAAACATATTTTCACATTAGTCATGTTGTAAAGAAGAATTAGAACCAATGGAAGGAACCATGAGAAATAAGAAACAAAACAAAACAACAACCAAAAGAGAGAGAGAGAGAGAGAGAGAGAGAGAGAGAGAGAGAGAGAGAG
>NW_020954579.1:5571062-5620407 GCF_900497805.2 Vombatus ursinus | reverse complement strand
AGAGAGAGAGAGAGAGAGAGAGAGAGAGAGAGAGAGAGAGAGAGAGCAAATAGTATGCTTTGATCTGCATTCAGACTTCTTTTTCTGGATGTGGATAGCATTTTCCATCATGAATCTTTTGGAGTTGTCTTAAATCACTGCATTGCTGGGCAGAGCCAAGTCCGTCAAAATTAGTCATCAAACAATGTTGCCGTTACTATGCACAATGTTCTCCTGGTTCTGCTCTCTTCACTCAGCATCAGTTCATATAAGTCTTTCCAGGTTTTTCTGAAGTCTGCCTGCTCATTTGTTATAGCACAATAGTATTCCATTACATTCATATACTACAACTTGTTCAGCCATTCCCTATTTGATGAGCATCCCCTCAATTTCCAACTCTTGGCCACCACAAAAAGAGCTGCTATAAATATTTTTGTACATGTGGGTCCTTTCCCCTTTTTATGATCTCTTTGGTATACAGACCTGTAAGTGGTATTGCTGGGGCAAAGGGTAGGCACAGTTTTATAGCCCTTTGGGCATAGCTCCAAATTATAGAGCAGGGGTTCTTCAATGACACCTTGGGCAAAGCAAGGCACTGTTTGCCTCAGTTTCCTCATCTGTAAAATGAACTGGAGAAGGAAAAGGCAAACCATTCCAGTATCTCTGCCAAGAAAACCCCAAATGGGCTCATGAAGAATCAGACACAAGTGAAACGACTCAACAACAACAAATTACTAGTACTACTATTAGCACTTTAGGGTTTGCAAAGTGCTTACAGATGTCTTATTTGATCCTTACAATAACCCTTTGAAGTAGGTGCTATTATTATCCCCACTTTACAGAGGAGGAAACTGAGGCTGAGAGAGGTTGGGTGATTTGCCCAGGATTATAGATCAGGTAAGTGGATTTGAACTCAGGTGTTCTTGACTCCAGATTCAGCGCTCTATCTACTGGGCCACTTAACTGCTCCACTTTATTTTATTTTTTTGTTTGTTTTTTAATTTTTTATTAGTTTATTTTGATTTATCAACAATTACTTCTAGAAGTTCTTGAGTTTTTAATTTTTCTCCCCCTCTCTTGCCGTCCTCCTCCCCAAGACAGTTTGAAATCTGATATAGTCTATACATATACATTCCTATTAAAGATATTTTCACATTAGTGAAGTTGTAAGGAAGAACTGGAACCAATAGGAGGAACCACCAGAAAGAGGAAACAAAACACAACGGAAGAAAAAAAATTGCAAATAGTATGCTTCGATCTGCATTCAAACTCCATAGTTCTTTCTTAGGATGTGGATAGCATTTTCCATCATGAGGCCTTTGGAGATGTCTTAGATCTTTGCATTGCTGAGAAGAGCTAAGGCAATCAACATTAATCATCGCACAACGTGGCTGTTACTGTGTACAACGTTCTCCTGGTTCTGCTCACTTTACTCTGCTTCACTTTATTTTCACTAAGGTCTAATTGAAATCTATAATTTCCTCCAATTATTTAAAAACTTTATTCTGAGAAGACCTCCATAGGTTTCTCCAGACTGCCATAAGAGTCCGTGACACATACACACAAATGTTAAGAACCCCTGCTTTAGAGACGAGAGTTTGGGCCTTCAGGGCCGTTTGTCTTCTCCCATCCCTGTCTTTTCTCTCTCTACTCCTCTCTCAGGACGGACTGCAAGGAGACCTGTCTGGTTTAGGCAAATGGAAAATAAGGCATTTAGGCAAAAAGCATCCAAACTCCTTAAAGGATGATGGGCTCCAAGCTAGACCTGAGGTCTCTCTTCCACCTTCATATCTATGATCCTATAACCATAACTAGGGCAGGGTGATGGGAGTTTTGCCTAAGGGCAGCAAAATTTGGAGGGAGCTGGAAGCATTTATATTCCTTCTGCAGCTTTACTTAATACTTCTTTATCAAGAAAAATTAGTAAAAAGAGGAAATTAAAAGATGGCTGGTACTACTGATTGTCAAGTAAGCCTCCGCTTCCCAACTGCCCAATTCATAAAACTCAGTAAGTGCACAAGAAATTTAAGTAGCTAAGCTTTCAGACAAGACATTTTGAAAGTTTGTAGCTTGTATACTTCTAAAGCTACGAAAGCTGGAGTCTGTACTAGGATTTTTAGGACACCCTGTTAAGATGTAGCTCGTCACTACAGTGGTGATTTGAATCATTGAAATACACATCAAATGGAAGTACCAGACAAAGCATTCTGTACTGTAAGAAATGGTGAATGTAGGGCAGCTAGGTGGTGCAGTGGATAGAGCTCCAGCCTTGGAGTCAGGAGGACCTGAGTTCAAATCTGGTCTCAGACACTTGACACTTACTAGTTGTGTGACCCTGGGCAAGTCACTTAACCCCAATTGCCTCACCCAAAAAAAAAAAAGAAATGGTGAATGTGATTATTACAGAGAAGTATGGAGAGACTTACATGACCTGATGTAGAGCCAGGAAAACACCATCCATGATGACTACAGCAATGTAAATGGAAAGAACAACTACCACAAAACAATGGAAAGTGAATGCTCCAAAAATTATTGGACAAGCTTAGCCCAAAAGAAAAGATATGAGAAGATATCCCCCACCCCGATCCTCCCTCTGCCCCGGTTCCTTTGTGGGGATTTGGAGGAGTCAATGGATGCAGAACATTGCATATAATTTCAGACTTGGGGGATATTATTGATTAGTTTTGCTGAATTTTTTCTCTTTTTCTTTTCTTTTAAAAAAATTTTTTGTAAGAGATGATTCTCTGGGAGTGAGGGGAAAAGACATGGGGGGATTCTAGGTAATGCAAAAACAAAAGATATTAATAAAATCTATTAAAAATAACAAGAAGGAACTGAATTATAGAAAGATCAAAATAATAGGGGAAAAGAGAAATGCATAGGAGAATCAGGAGGTGGGAGCTGCCACCTGGAGGGGAGACTAAAAAAGAGGGTTATTGAGTCTGAAGGAGGGATGTTGTTGTTGTTGTTTTTCAGAGGACCAATGATATCACAGGGTGATGGCCTGACGCGGTCATGAACTGGATTTAAGTGAGTCAGAGTTGCACAAAGTAGTCGGTTTCACTTTCTCTTCCAGAGTCATAGAAGTCCAAGGGCAGGACAGGGTCAGGGTGACTGCTGATGGCCCAGGATGCAGCTGATGACCTGTTGTCTTCCATAGCTGACCAAAGCCTAAGTACTCTGCAGCACCTGCTTCAACCACCTTCATAGCCATTGGAACAAATTGTTCTCACTTCCCATTTGACTAGGGGGAGTCTTCACATGTGTAGTGTAGACACCCCCCTAACTCACCAATGGGTTGGTGGCCATGTCTATCACCCTCAACCTGTTTTAGCTAGTCTGCCAGGACGGTTTACTGGAATGTGACTGCTGTGCTACCCCTTATCGGAGCCACAAATGAGATTTGAGTGCTAGATAGAGACCGAAGGTGGATGAGCAGCCCCGAAAAGGGCTCAGCAAGTCCTCACACCAGAGAGGTTAGTCCTCCCTGAACATCTCATACACCCCAAGGAGGAGGGATAGAATCTGATTCTATATAGTATTCAAAATAGTAGAGTGAGATAGGCATTGACTTGGTGACAACAGCCTACTAGAACCACTAGGGGGCACTCTTGAAACTCAAAAGAGATAAATTTGGGGCAAATAAAAATTACTTTAGCCAACAGGTACCAAACCTATAAGAGTTGTTCTCACAAAAGGTGAAGTAAATGGAAAATAGATATAGCTTTGAAAAAAGGTTTAGATTAAAGTCATGGTGTGGTGTGGTGACTAGAGCCCTCGAGTGGGAATCAGTCGTGTAAGATTTTTTGGCCTTCGCCATCTCTCAGCCCATTTCCTCACCTATAAAATGAGGGAGCTGGATTAGATGACTTTTGAATTCCCACTGAGCTCTAAATCTATGATTCTCTGATCCTGTGATTTCTGAGCTTCTTTCTAGCTCTTATGTTGTGTATTTCAATAAATGATTAAACCATGCTAGATTCTACAGCATCATTAGGATGCTTAGGGACATGTCACTAGCCTCCCAGGCTGATATGAGGGATGATGACTATATCCCGCTCCAGGTTGCCCAAGCCAGGCCAATCAGGACGCTAGTTTTCCAGAGCTCTCTTGCACTAGCGGCAGCTCTACTCCCTGCCAGCAGAGGGCACTTGCTGTCCATATTCTTCTCCAGGACCTCCTCAACTCTCCTCTCTTGAGACACTTAATGGGGCTGAGACTGGAGCCTAAAATGAAACCTCAGTTAATGTCCAAATCTACATATATGTCTCACTCTAGAAACATGTCTACACATACATGTGTGCTTCAAACCACTCCCTATCCTAGATATTCCCTCCTCATGCTCTCCCACCCACCCATCACTAAATCCAGAAGTGTCCATTCATCAGATTCAGGCACTCCTCTTCCAGGGGATTAGGGTTTCTTTTCAACACAAGAGGAAGGGGGTCAGCCTGTTAGAGCTAGAAGGAATCCCAAGAGGTTCTTTCTTCTATTCCCCTGCCTCAGGGTGGGACTCCTTTTTTTGGTCCTATTATATATATATATATATACACACACACACACATATACACATATATATACACACACACACATATACACATATATATATACACACACATATATATATGTATATATATATACATATATATATATATATTCCCTCTTCTAGATCCCCAAGGAAGGTTAAACATCCTGCCTCAGTCCAGATTCTTGGAATCTGACCCTTAATGCTTGTGGGAAGATTTTCTTGCTGTGTAACTTCAATCACTCTCGTTTTTATTCTGTTCTCAGAATACAGGTGCTTGGTATATCAAAGGCACTTAATAAATGCTTCTTGAATTGAATAAGGGTCCTCAAAAAGGAGGTGCTCCCCCATCTTCAGCCTCATTTCAAGATTCCGTGGAGAAGAACAGATTTTCCCAAGTTAAGAGAACAGAATTCAGTCAATGTCAAGAGTCAAAGTGGTTCCCCCCTCAGAAAATCCCTTCTTCCTCTCCCCTTCCTCTCACCCTCTGCCTGAGCCTCCATAAATCTCTCCACCTCCACTGGTCCCCCACACACCTGCATTTCCCACTCCAGTTCCTGGAGCCAAGCAGCTGGGATGAGGAAGCCCAGGCCCCAGGCCGGAAAGTGGGAGGGAGAAGGATAGACAGCTGAGAGGGATGACCAGTCTTTCCCCACCTCCCCTTCTTCTCTAGCCCCAACTTTTCAGATACACTTCCTTAGGATCTTGAAATGAGGCTGAGAACTGAGGGATGCCTCTTTTGTGGGGACCCTCATCCACATGGATGGGATGGTGCCTAGTAAACTTCTTTGGACAGGACTCATCACCCTTCCCCTTCTCCCCAGCCCCGGACACATACTCCAGGATGCCTGGCTAAAGGACCAAGCACCATCCCTGGGAGATCAGTAGACAGGCATATGCCCTTTCCCTGCTGGGAGAGTCTTTGGCTTAACCACCTCTTATCACTGTGCACACCCCCTTCATCTGCCTCCCTTGGCCAGGCCCCCTCCCCTCCAGGCTGTCTGGGCCCCAAGCCCCGGACATCTGTGAGCTGGATCAAGTCTGTCTCCCCGCCCCCTGGCAGCAAGAATCTCCCGCTTGGTGTCTCGCTTCATCGAGTCCTGAGAAGGTTTCACGTTCCCCATTTCATGCCCCGTTTGCTCTGCCGTCTCAGGGTTTGGCAGAGCTGTGGGATGTACTTCCAGTCAGGTTCCCCTCCCACTCCTCTCATAATTCTGTCACGTTAGAACTCCTATTTAGGGCCCTGCAAACCCTAAACTGTGGCATGTGCTTGGGTGGAATGTCTTGGGGTTCAGATCCCTGCTTTCCACCATCACTGCCACCCCTGGGGGAAAGGGCAAACAGGGCAGTTTCCCTGTAGAGGTGGCACGTGGCATTGGCTTTATAGCCCCTAGGGGATGAGTGGGGGAGGGGGAATCTCTAGCTGATACTCCCAGCCCTTCTAGCCCTGGCTGGGAAAAGCCAAGTGCTGGGTTCCAGGTTGTGATCCCTTCTGTTCAGAGATTCAGGTCCCTTTCCCCAGGCAGGCTTTCATCCAACTTCCTGGAACTGACCTTCTGAAAAAAAGCTTGATAAGCTAGATAATCTTACTTACTTACTTAATACTTACTTCCATGATAATCTTACTTACTTACAAGATAGTGTGCTGTACTGGGAAAAACCCTGGTCAAGAGATGTGGGTTCAAATCCTGACTTTGCCAATTACCAGTGATGAAATCTTGAACAAAATGCTGTATCTCCCCAAGCTTTGGTTTTTTTATCTGTAAAATGGGAATGATAATATTTGCTCTACTTACCTTGAAGGGTGATTGTGAGGAAAATGTTGTCAACCTTAAAATACCATAGAAATTCGAGCTATAATTAGCCCATGGGATTGTATAGGGCAGGGGTACTGGATTGTGGAAAGACAGAAGTCAAGAGAGGTCTGAGTTGGTTTTTGACTTGCTGTGACCTTGAGAAAGTCATTTAAATTCCTTGGGCTTCCCCATCTGTAACTGGGGAAGATGGACCTTTCCCTCCCTTTCTCCCTATCTCTGTGAATTTCTCTTCCTCCTCCTGGAGATAGGAGGGGTGGAGACTCAGGAGTCCTGGCCCCTAGCCTGGACTCATGGCGGCCCGCTTGTCTGTAAGCCGTGGGTGTGGGGTCAGAGCCTGGCCGGCTGGATCAGCCAGGAGATGGAGAACAAAAAACATTCCAGGGAAATCTTCCCAGCTCGAACCTCTCTAGGGCAGCAAGCTGGCCAAGACGGTGTCTGGTCTTAGCTGGGAAGTGGGGCCCCAGAATCATCTTGGTGGCCTACTTCCCTTCTCTCCAACTATTCCTATATTCTGCTTAGGTTGAGCCTGAGGTTCTGGGAAGGAAACAGCCACATGGGACTGGGAGGACCACCAGTAGGGCAAAATGAGAAAGGCAAGCCTTTGCAGAATCCAGAGCCTACCCCTTTGCAGGGTCCAGCACACCTCGCTCCCTCTTCTGCACCCAGGGATCCAGAGCCCTCTTCTCTCCCTCCCACCAGCTCCTCAGCCCATGCCTGCCCACTTGTCCCAATCTGTGGACACCTTCTAGACCAGAGGTGGGGAACCTGTGGCCTCGAGGCCACATGTGGCCTTCTAGGTTCTCAAGTATGGTCCTTTGACTGAATCCAAACTTCACAGCACAAATCTTTTTATTAAGGTAATTTGTTGTGTGAAGCTTGGATTCAGTCAAAGGGCCACACTTGAGGACCTAGAGAGCCACATGTGCCTCGAGGCCACAGGTTCCCCAGCCCTTCCTAGACAGTTAACTCAAACTTGTCTACTTGGAACCAAACTTCTCTCCTCCTCTGCCAAGGTACCACTTCTAGACTCCAAATTTCACCTGTACCTCCTTGGGACACCTTGACAATCTGAATGTACCCTTGTCCGAAAGCATGGACATTGTACCCACTTGGTCCTTTGGGCTCTATCCCCCAAACTAGCCCATCTGGCTCTCCCACATCTTTCTTTTTCTTCTTTTTTTGGTGAGGCAATTGGGGTTAAATGACTTGCCCAGGGTCACACAGCTAGTGTCAAGTGTCTGATTTGAATCCCATATCTTTCTAATACCTACTTCTCAGGTGTTTACCAGTGCTGAACCTTGACAGCCTCGCCTGACCTCAGTCAGGCTCTCCCCCTGCCCTGTCTTGTCTGGTTCTGCCTGCGACTCAGATAAGATAGAGAACACTGGGGAAGATATTAAAAGAAGCAATGGTAGATAGTGTCAGAAGCAAAGGTTGGCAACAGATTTTTAATAAAATTAATAGTGAGCATTTATAGAGCACTTTGAGATTTGCAAAGAGCTTTCTGTGTGTTATCTCTTTTGCCCCTCACAACAATCCTGCAAGTTGGTTGGTGGCTATTATTATCCCCATTTTATAGATAAGGAAACTGAGGATGAAAGAAGTTAAGTGATTTGCCTAGAGTCACATAGTGAGGAAGTGTCAGAGGCAGAATTTTAACTCAGTTCTTCCTGATCCTAAGTCTAGCTTGTTTAGTTGTTTTGATCATGTCCGACTCATTATGACCCTTTTTAGGGTTTTCTTGGCAGAGATACAGGAGTAGTTTGCCATTTCCTTCTCCAGCTCATTTTACAGATGAAAAAACTGAGGCAAACAGGGTTAAATGACTTGCCCTGGGTCACACAGCTAGTAAATGTCTGAGGCCAGATTTGAACTCAGTAAGATGAGTCTTCCTAACTTCAAACCAACACTCTATCCACTGCGCCACCTAGTCCCTAGTCCAAAAACTCAAAGCTCAAATTATAGAGTTTTAGGTAATAGAGAATGAATACCCTGAGGTATTTTGAGGGGTATGGGGAAGAATGAAGATTTCCAGTTTTAATTATACCATATATGTATGTGTGTGTGTATATATATATATATATATATATATGTATATAGCCCTGTCCTTAAACTCAAGCTGCAAAACTATGGGCTGGATAATACAACTGGGATGACTGCAAACTAATTGAATGACTTGACTTAAAAAATGTTGATTTAATGGATCAGTGTCAAATTGGAGGGATGTCTCCAGTGGAGTGACACAGGGCTCTGTCATTATCCTTTTCCTCTTCAACATTTTTTACCAACTTATTTGGATGTAGACTGGAATTCACTATGATCACATTTGCAGCTGGATGAAATCTGGGCAGAAAAGCAAATATGTCATATGGCTGAAGCTGGATCCAAAAAGATGTCAGCCAGTGTATTGAAACGCAGGCTACAAGATAGGAAAGCTGGACTGAGTCTGACAAAATGAAATTCAATATAGGGATAAGTGAGAAGCCCTGGATTTAGGTTAAGAAAAGCAACTGCACAACACAGGACAGGGAAAGCCACATAAGAGGTCATGAGAAAAAGATCTGAGGTCGTATTAGGCCACAAGCTCCACGTAAGCTAACAGTATGAATGGCAGCCAAGAAAGCTAATTGGCATTCATTCATAAGAGAACTCTAGCCTCCAGAAGCAGTGAGGCCACCATCCTACTGTTATCAGCTCTGCCCATTTGTCTCAAATACTGCATTCCCTTTCAGGCAATATGTTTTAGGAAGGACATTGATAAACTCTAAGGAAGGTGAGCAGGAGGGTAAAGACACTCTAAATAATGTCATATGAGAATAAGTGGAAGAAACTGAGGGTGTTTGGCATGGAGAAGAAAAGTCTTGGGGTGGGGCGATGTCTTATAAATATTTGAGGGGCTGTCATGTCAAGGAAAGAGTCAACATTGTGTGAGGTTTCAAAAAGGATCAGTGCACAGAAAATTAAATGGAGTTCAGCTCAGCATAAATAACTTTTCTATCAATTGGAAATCTTTGAGGTAGAGAGCTCCTGGTCCCTGGATGTGTTCAAGAAAGAGGCTGACCTAGAGGACCTTCTGAGGGCCTTTGGAACTCCAAGATTCTGTAACTGATGGTCACCCATGGTCAGGGTGGAATTATAGATGGTGAGGGAGGGTGAGTCCTGAGAGTTGTCACGCCTGATGGCCAAGTCCTAAGACATTAGATTATAAGCTCCTAGAGGGCAGAGACTGTCATTTGACTTTCTTTGTATCCCCAGTGCTTAGCACAGTGCCTAGCATATGCTGTTATTATTTAGTTGTTTCTTTTTTTTGTTGTTTTATTTTTTTGGTGAGGCAATCAGGGTTAAGTGACTTGCCCAGGGTCACATGGCTAATAAGTGTCAAGTGTCTGAGGCCAGTTTTGAACTCAGGTACCCCTGACTCCAGAGCCAGTGCTCTATTCACTGTTCCACCTAGGTGCCCTGTTCAGTTATTTCAATTGTGTCTGACTGTCCATGACCTGATTCGGGGTTTTCTTGGAAAAAGATGCAGGAATGGTTCACTATTTCCTTCTCCAGCTCATTTTACAGATAAGGAAACTGAGGCAAACAGGATTAAGCGACTTGCCCAGTATCACACTGCTAGTAAGTGTCTGAGGTTAGATTTGAACTCAGATCTTTCTGACTCCAGGCCCAGAGCTCTGTCCACTTTACCACCTAGCTGCCACATAGTAGACTTTTAATAAATTCTTACTGACTGACTGACATGATCAGGTCAGCCAGAATCACTTGCATATGCATATACATACAAGCATATACTTATGATACACACACACACACACACACACACACACACATACACATACACACACTCTTGTCCTTACAAGCATCCACATATGTGGACATCATATATATAGAATTACACCTATAGACCCACCTGGCATTCATTCAATCCATTAATCAATCAGCAAGCATTTATTAAGTGCCTACTATGTGTCAGGCACTATACTAGACACTTGGAATTCAAAGAAAAAAAGGAAACAGTCCTTGTTCTCAAGGAGTTTACATCCTTTGGGGGGGGAACTTTTTTAATTAACAGAAATATATCTTTTCTCCCTCTTACCCCCTCCTTTCCCACTCTGGGGGGGAGTGGATCTTGTAACAATTATACATAATTAAGTAAAACAAATTCCCCCATTGACCTTGTCCCAAAAATATATGTCTCATTCAACACTTTGAGTGCGTCACCTCTCTGTCAGGAGGTGGGTAGCATGCTTTATTATCAACCTTTTGTAAGTCACATTTGGTCATTGAGTTGATTAGAGTTCTTAAGTCTTTCGAAGTTGTTTATCTTTACATCATTGCTGTGATTATATAAATAGTTCTGCTGGTTTTGCTCACTCCACTCTTCATCAGTTCTTACATTTCTTCCCTGGTTTCTCTGAAACCTCAGCTGCCAGAATTCTAATGGACTATACCAAAAGGAGGTGTGTGTGTGGGGTGGGGGGGGGAGGTGATGGAGAGGGAAGTTCCAGTGGAGATTCTCTCTCTTGACAGGCAGCAATGGTTCTGGAATTCCTACCAGCATCACATATACCTCCTTCCTTGGCTCCCACTTTCAGTTTGGGAGCACCTCTGTGTATCTCTATGTGTATCTGTGCGTAGCATGAAGGTTTCTATGTATGTGCATGAATATAAGTGGGTGGATGAGTGGGTGGGTGGATGTGGGAGGTTGTGAGTGTGAGTGACTCTGCACGTTTCTGTGTGGGGGTATTGGTGGGTGGTGCTTTTACATGGGTATTGGGGAAGTATCTATGTGACTGTAATTGGGGACTGGATGGAAAAGTTGGAAGAAGGGAAGGAGGGGCAGCTAGGTGGTGCAGTAGATACATCACTAGCTCTGGAGTCAGGAGGATCTGAGTTCAAATCCAGCCTCAGACACTTGATACTTATTAACTGTGTGACACTGGCTGAACCCCATTGCCTGGCCAAAAAGAAGGGAAGGAGAGAAGACTAAAGAAATGGCCAAGCCTGTATAACCCAAGGAGATCAGTGATTAAAAGAATATACACCATATAAAAAGAATATAAAAGGATATGCTTCATATACACCAAAATATTTTTAGCAACACTCTTTTATAGTACCAAAAAATTGGAAACAAAGTAGATGCCCATCTATTGGGGAATAGCTAAACAAATTGTGGTGCGTGAATGTAATAAAATATTACTGCACCATGGGAAAAGATGAATACAGAAAAGAATGGGAAGATTTATATGAACTGATGTAAAGTCAAGTAAGCAGAACCAGGAAAACAATGTACACAATGACTACTCAAAATTACAATAACTGGCATTTATATAGCACTTTAAGGTTGGCAAAGTACTTAATATATTAACTCTTTTGATCCTCACAACAGCCCTGTGAGGTAGATACTATTTGATCCCTATTTTACAGTTGAGGAAACATAGTTTGAGATGTTAAGTGATTTGCTTATGGCCACACAATCAGAGACAGGAATTGAACTCAGGTCTTCCTGACTCTCAGTCCAGCACTTTATCTACCAAACCACCCAACTATTTCAGCAAACACTGCTAATTTGTGATGACCAAGGCTAACCCTAAAGAAGAAATAGAAGAAGATACTTCTCCATCTTCTTTGAAGAGGTGAACGGACGATGGCTGTGGAACATTGCAGATTTTATCCCACTTTTTTCCACATGTTGATGAGCTTGGTTGAAATGGATTTTCCTCTTTTTTTTCTTCCTTTTTATTAGGGTGGTTATGTGGAAGGAGGAAGGGGAGAAAGATGTAGATGATGCAAAAGCAAAAGTAATCATTAAAAATTTATTTTAAAATGACAACAACAACAACAACAAAAAAATGACTGAATCTGAAGTGGTAAGAATCCCATGATCACTTGCAAATGCAAACTCTCAGTAATACCCCAAATCAGATGCAAAGCACATGCAAAGTGATATGCAAACTAACCTAGCTTCCTTGTCCTTTTAGACCTGGAGAAAGCCCTTGGGAAAATCCTAGTAGAGCCCCAGGCTGAGGGGGTGGGAGGTGAAGGGAGGGGCAGGGGGGTTGGGAGCTCTGGGCCCTCTCCTTATCTTTCACTCCGTCCTCCGTTCCCAAAGGTCTCACGTTTGTTTAGGGCTCTGAAATCGTCCAGGGAGGCCCTGGGGGAAAAGGCAAGTCTCAGCTGTTCCCCATTCCCAGACTGAGGGGGGGTTTGCGGAGGGTTTGTGTGGAGGGAGTAACCCAGTCTCCCCACTGAGAATGAGAATGTCACAGTGACAGCTGTGGAGGGGACACCTGCTAGCCAGACCCAGTTGTTCTGGTGGGAGAGAGATCAAGGACAGGCAGAGGAGCCCCCAAATCTCTTTTGGCCAGGATTCTGTCTCACTAGCAAAGCCTGTGGCTCCCTTTGGGGGTCCCTGTGTTTCTGTATATTTATAGAGGACGGGGGTAGGGGGTGGTACAAGGATCTGGGGCCCCTAATGCCAGGGCTTATGTGGTGGTGGGGAGATTCAGGGAACTGAGGAGGATCTGATGCCTTTGTGTGTATATGTGTGTGTGTGTGTATGATGGGGTGTGTGTGTGATGGGGTGTGTGTGTGTGTGTTGGAGGAGGAACAAAGAGCTGGGGCCCTCGGCTTGCTCCTGCCTAATCTGGACCGAATATTCCGTTACCGGAGCCTTGGTCTGGTCCATGAACAGAAACATAGAAGAGCTAGAGTCAGACTCAAGACATGGCCCGGTGTTGGCCTGGGTGAAGTCTGGGTCAAGGTCAGAGTCAGGCCCCTGCGTACTCAGACACCAGTCTTCTCTGGCCAGGCTCCCTCTCCAAACCAATACTAGCGCTAGCCACCTTCCCCCCTCCATTCCTTTCCCCTTCCCTTTGTCCTCTCAGAGTCCCCGCACACACTGGAGTCTCCCGCCATTCCATTTTCCTCCTTTCATTTCCCTTTATGATATCCTATGAGATTTTTTTCTCCTCCCTTCCTCCTTTTTTATTTCCTTCCTTCCTCCCTCCCTTCCTTCCTTCTTTCCTTCCTTCCTTTCTTTTCTCTTTTTCCTTCTCTCTGTTATTTTACCCTTATTTCTCAAAAAGGAAACTCACTCTGTCAATGCAGATGAGCACCTCACACTCACAGAGTTGTCTAGAACATTGATAATTTAAGTCAGAGGATGAACATGCTGCCCACAGCACTTTCATGTTTTGCTTGAACCAGATTAAAAATGTAATTTTAATAAAAAACATTTTATAAAATAAAGAAAAACAATAAAATATAGATAGTATTACATTTTAAAATTAAGTTACCAGGAATTCTTCTGTATGGATTTGTTTTTCAGTCATTTTTCAGTCATGTCTGACTCTTCGTGACCCCCTTTGGGGTTTTCTTGGCAAAGGTACTGTAGTGGTTTGCCATTTTCTTCTCCAGCTCATTTTATAGATTTGAACTCCGGTCTTCCTGAGTCTATCCATGGCAGTGAGGCATCACAATGGATGCGTCTAGAATCAGGAAAACCTGAGTCCTGAGTTCAAATTTGACCTCAGACACTTACTAGCTGTGTGACCCTGGGCAAGTCACTTAACCTTGTTTGCCTCAGTTTCCTCATCTATAAAGTGAGCTGGAGAAACAAATGGCAAACCACTCCAGTATCTTTGCCAAGAAAACCCCAAATGGGGTCACAAAGAGTTGGACACAACTGAAATGACTGAACAGCAACAAATTCTACTTGAGTCTGACCCAGTAGGTTAAGTGACTTGTCCAGTGTCACATAGTCAGTATAGGTCAGAGGTGGGGTTTGTACCTGGGTCTGTCTCTAACTTTGAAGCCAGCTATATAACAATTATGCACACTGCCTCTCCTATTAACATGTTAGTCATTTGACAAACATTTATTAAGTGCTTAGGATGTGCCAGGCACTGTGCTAACCACTGGAGATACAAAGAAAGGCATGACCTGTCCCTGCCCTCAGGAACCTCACATTCTGATACAGAAGAAAATATTTATATAGCTCTATATAAACAATGTGTGTGTGTGTGTGTGTGTGTGTGTGTGTGTGTGTGTGTGTGTGCGTGTACTGGTAAGGGGGAATCTGGGAAGAGGGAATCAGCACAGGTGATTTGAACTCACTCCTGAAAAAAGGCAGTAGCCAGAGATAAGGAGAAAGCATTCCAGGTATGGGAGATGGCCACTGAAAAGGTAGAGAGTAGCATGTCTGTGAGAAACAGCAAGAGGGCCACATAGCACTGGATCATAGGGTATGTGGAGGGGAGTAAAATGTAAGAAAACTGGAAAGCTTGTGAAGAGCTTTAAATGCTAGAAGAGTTTATTTATGATCCTGGAGGTAATAGGGAACCATTGGAAATTACTGAGTAAGGGAGTGACATGGTCAGATCTGTGCTTTAGGAAAATCACTTTGTCAGCTGAGGGGCTGATAGATTGGAGAGGGGAAACATTTGAAGCAGGGAGATAAAGTAGAAGGCTACTGCTTTAAACCAGGTGAGAAGTGATCTCATCGCTTCTACCAGGGTGATGGCTATGTGAGCATAAAGAAAGGGAAGTAGTAGGCTGTGAAAGTAAAAATGACATCTGATAACATACAGAAGTTGTGGGGTGAGTATGAGGGAGGTGTCAAGGAGGACGCTAAACAGGGAGATAACAGGGAACATGGTGGTGCCCTTGACAGTGATAGAGAAGTTGGGAAGAAGGCAGGAATTTGGGAGGAAAGATAATGAGATCTGCATTGGAAATGTTGAATTTGAGATGCCTACGTGACAGTCCAATTCAAGATGTCTAGAAGGTAGTGGTGATGCTGGACTAGAGCTCAGGAGACAGGTTAGGCCTGGATATATAGATCTGGGAGTCATCTGAGTAGAGATGATCATTGAACCCATGGAGGGTGATGAGATTGCCAAGTGAGAGGATGTATAGAAAAAAGACAAGAGGACCTCTGACGGAACCTTGGGGATCACTGGCAGCTAGTGATCATGACCTGGATGGAGATCCAACTAAGGAGAAGTTAGACAGCATTCTTGCCTAACCCTTAGTCACTGAATGGGCTTTGCCACAGACAAGTTGATGCCTGTAAATGACCTTGATTTAGAAAGGCCGAGGTCATCTACTGCATCCCAGGCCATCACCAGTCATCTTGACTTTTATCTTGCCACTGGACTTCGATGACTCTGGAAGAAAGAGTTAGGCTGCCTCACTTAAATCCAGTTCACTCTCAAGTCAAGACTTCATCCCTCAATATCAATTATCCTCTTTGGAAATGAAGGGTGGACAACAAAACAGGAAGAAAGCCAAGAGAGAGGGAGCAGGTCACAAAAACCTAGAGAGAAGAAGTGTATCAGGGAGGAGATGGTTGACAATGTCAAAGAAAGGTCAAGAAGGATGGACATCGAGAAAAGGCCACTGGATTTGGCAAGTAAGAGATCGCTGGTGATTTTCGGACAGAGCAGCTTCAGTTGAATGATGAAGTCAGAAGCCAGATTGTAGAGGATTTAGAAAGAGTGAAAAGAGAGGAAGTGAAGTCACCAAGTGTAGATGGCTGTCTCAAGTTTATTTAAGAAGAGAAGCAGATATTTATAGGATGATAGCTAGTGAGGATTTTTTTTTAAAGGATTAGGGAGGCACGATCATGTTTGTAGGTGGGAGAAAAGAAGCCAGTAGACAGGGAGGGATTGAAGAAGAGAGAGAGAGGGATGATAGTGGGGGGGATCTGCTGGAGAAGTCAGGAGGAGGTGGGATTAAGGGTGTATGTATGTGTGAGAGCATATAAGTGCCTGTAAGTAAGTAAGATAGCTAGTAAGTGTCTGAGGTCAGATTTGAACTCGAGGCCCAGAGCACTATCCACTGTGCCACCTAGCTGCCCTTACCTCATAGTCAGTGTCTATGAACTATTTCATTAGCACTTAAATCATAATCCCCTCTGGCTAGCAAGGACTTTAGAGAATGTCCAGTCCAACCGCTTTAATTTTATAGCCAAGTGACACAACTAATTAGTGGCAGAGTGAGGACTAGAACTCAGGTCTCCTGACTTGCCACCTGGCAACTGTCACCCACACCAAACTGCCTTGCATATGAATGCATACCCTTAGGAAAGTACGTGTGACACATGTAATGCCATTCATTCATTCTTTCATTCATTCAATGAACATTTATTAAGTGCCTACTGTGTGTCAAGCCCTGTGTTAAGTGCTGTTATTAATATCAATAAAGTTGATACTCATAGCACCTACTTCACAGGGTATGGGTGAGGATTAAACAAGATTACATATGTAAAGCACTTGGTTAACCTTAAATCCTGTAAGAATACCAACATTATTGTTATTACTGTTATCAATTGATTGGCTCCTTATTACCACTAGAATAAAATTTGACTTTTCTATTTGTCATTTAAAGCCTCCAATGTGGCTCCAAGATACGCTTTTCAGCATAATTATACTTTGCCAATTATTACGATTAATTAATTTGATGATTAATTGCTAATTATACTTATGGGGCAGCTAGGCACATTGGATTAAGTGTCAGGCCTGGAGTCAGGAAGACCTGAGTTCAAATCCGGCCTCAGACACTTAATAGCTGTGTGACTCTGGACGAGTCACTTAACCCTGTTTGCCTCAGTTTCCTCATCTGTAAGATGAGCTGGAGAAGGAAATGGCAAACCACTCTAGTGTCAAGAAAACCTCGAAATGAGGCTATGAAGAGTCAGACACAACTGAAAATGACTAAACAATAATAACAATGAACATAACTGCTCATTTGCCTCCCTTGACAGAATGTAGGCTTGTTTGACTTCTTTGTATTTGTCTGAAGCTTTGTTTATAGATGTTTTGAATCATTTTCTTCTTCTGTGTTTGTGTGTTTCTTCTGTGTTTATGTCACTGCTGGGCTCTGCTCAGTTCTGGGGGGATGGATGTTGGGTCTGAGCTTTGGTCCTCCCCATGCTTTCACAGCTCAGTCTGGGGGCCTGCAAGCTTTCAGCACCCCCAGAGTGGTGTGATCTGGGGAGAGCTCTGTGTGCTGCCCTTCTGCTCTGAGTTTTGCAAGCCCTTGACCTAAGTTTGGCACAACCTTGATTGGGAGTTTTGGCAGACTGCTTCTGCACTCAGTCCCTGTCAGTCTTCCAGGAGGTTGCACAGCTGAGCCTCAGGCTCCTCTTTGGTCTGTGTCTCCTGCCCTGGTTATTCCACACACTGTGCTAAAGGATAGAACTGAGTCATCACTCTGCTTCTGGGGTCAGAGACACACGGCTACATTTCTGGAACTTGTTCCTTGCTCGGTACACAGCTAGGATCCATGCTTGCAATCACTCCTCTGTGCCCTGGGTCTGGGTAGTGAGTAACAGCTTCCAGGTGGCACCCATTCTTGTACCCACTGTTAGTTCAGGAATCCCCTGAAATCTCTTTCTGTCCTGGTGCTTCCTGCCCTGATGTTTCATCTAAGCTCTCTTTCAGTCCCTAGGCATTGGAAAGCTCCACGCAGCTTGCATTCCTAGCTAGACCCATCCCAAGTGGGCAGCATCTGCAGACCTCTTTGCCTCTTCAAGCTGCCCTTGGTTGGAAAAATGACTTACTGTAATTTTTTCTTGGCTTTTTTTAGTTGTTCTTTAGTCGTGTCCAACTCTTCATGACCCCTTTTGGGGTTTTCTTGGCAAAGAGACTGGAATGGTTTGCCATTTCCTTCTCCAGTTCAATTTACAGATGAGGAAACTAAGGCAAATGGGGTTAAGTGACTCGTCCAGGGTCACACAGCTAGTAAGTGTCTGAGGCTGGATTTGAACTCAGGTCTTCCTGACTCCCAGTCTGGCACTCTATCCACCGTGCCACCTAGCTGCCCTTTCTTGGCTTGCCCAATCAGAATTTGGTCTCATGCATTTGATAGGTCATTGTGGAGAAGATTTTGGGATGCTAAGCTTAACTGCTTTCTCTAACTCCACCATCTTGACTCTACCTCTTCTGTGTTTATATTTCAAAGCTTCTACTTATTTTTAGTCTTTTTGTCAGCAACAACTCTATTTCATTTAAGATCCATTTTCCTCCCTGTGGGATTATATTCAGTTTTCCTTGGTAAATTATTCTCAGTTGTAAGCCTTTATTCTTTGCCTTTTAGAATATTGTATTCTATACTCTTCCTTTCTTTACAGTGGCAGCTGCTAAGTCTTTTGTGATTCTGACCATGGTTCTTCAGTACTTTCTTCCTGTCTAATTGTTTTATTTTACTTTTGATCTGGAAGTATTGGATTTTGACTATGACATCCCTGGAAGTTTTTTATTTGGGGGTTTCCTTTAGGAAGTGATCAGTGGATTATTTCTATTTCTATTTGCCCTCTTGTTCTACTATGTCTGGGCAGTTTTCTTTTGTGATTTCTTAAAATATGATGTATAGGCTCTTTTTTTGGTCATGGCCTTCAGGTAGTCCAATGATTTTTTTGTTTTTTGGTGAGGCAATCAGGGTTAAGTGACTTGCCCATGGTCACACAGCTAGTAAGTGTCAAGTGTCTGAGGCTGGATTTGAACTCAGGTCCTCCTGACTCCAAGGCTGGAGCTCTATCCACTGCTCCAACTAGCTACCCCTAGTCCAGTGATTCTTAAATTGTCTCTCTTTGATGCATTTTCCGGGTAGGATATTTTTTACATGCATTATATTACTTTTTTTCTATTTAAAAATTTTTTTTCTTTGAATACTTCTTGTCTAATGGAAGATCTCAACCCTGGTATTAGTTTATGCAAGATAGCTGTAGACTTCCACATAAGTGGAACTCCAGTAAATAGTTGCTGACCTCAACCCCATCAGCTAGCTAGAAAGTTCTTCAGGTCCAGAGGGACAGCATTGACTGCTTACTCCTGTTCTCCATCCTTGAGTGAGGAACAGTGACGATCTGGGCTATTCTGGGGTCTGAGCTGAGTCCAAGACCCGCCCCCCCTCAGTCCCTAAGTGATAACAGTGTAGCCTTTTCTGTTCTCAGGGTCTGGCTTCACAATCCTGTCCCACCTATGTCCTACTGTTAGTTTAGGGAATGTGATTTTCAGATTTAAAGTAACTCCTGATCAAAGTTTTATTATTTGGGAGAAAGGAAGACTCCAAACTTTATATCCAACGCTTGATACCTTTCCACCAAATATCAGTTATACAATGAATGCCCATAGTGAATGGCAAAGAAACCCATTTATCCAAATTGATAGCAAAACAGACATCAGAGAAAGAGTGAAAGCTCTCCCATTGGGAGTGAGGTAACAGCTTGACCAAGAGAGAGAATCCCAGGTCTTGCCCAAGGGGAAATTCCCTGAAATCTTTAGTATAGCAAGCTGTAGATGGGGACATAATGGAGACTACCAGCTCCTCTTACGTCAGCTCCTACCTCAAGTCTTTTCCTTCAACAACCTGAAATGGAGTTGGCATCTTCCATCTTCTCTCTCAAAGATGGAAGCCAGCAGCAGAAGCAACTGCAGAACAAAAACCTGAGAAGACTAAAGAAAAAGAAAAAGCCTAAATGACTTGAAGAAAGCAGAAGATCTCTCCTCTCTCACTCATACCTGCATAGGGCATTGATCTTCACCAATGGGGAGAGAATCTCACAATAGTGGGCTTTGGGACTGGGCTTCCACGTAGATTTCGAATTACTCTTCAGTCTTGTGCTCTTCTGAGATCTTTGTAGCTGTAGTTACAGGAGAGGCTAAGCTTCACTGCTTCCTACCATTCCACCATCTTGGCTAGTCTCCAAAATGTAGGCTTCTTGAGAATAGGGATTATTTAATGTTTGTCATCATATCCCAACTACAGTACACACAGCATGCACCTAATAATTTCAGATTGATTAGATCAGAGGTCAAAAAAATCAAATCCATAGGACCGTCCTGAAAATTGTCCTAGATCATCTTCTCTTCTCTCTCCACACTCTCTTGACGATCTATCTCATTGGCTCCTATGGGTTCAATTATCATCTCTGTGTAAATGGCTTCCAGATCTACACTTCCAGCCCTGATCTCTCTCCTGAGCTCCAGTCCCATACCATGTGGCCACTCTCCTCGTTCAAGTTTCCATCTCCTCTTTCCTTTTGCAATAGCTTCCTTTTCGAACCTTTGACTTCCAGTCTCTTCCTTCTCCAACCCATTCTTCATACAGCTGTCCAAATGATTTTTTTCTAAAGCATAAGCTTGCCCATAGGTCCTACACGAAAAGTTATGGTGGCTCCCAGTTGCTACTAAAATAAAATGCAAACTCCTCAGCCTGGCATAGAAAGCCCTCCACCATCTGGCTCCAATCTATGTCCTTCCTACTTCGTTTCCTATTGCATTCTCTCTGTCATGCACCCGACAGCCAGACTGGCTCCCTTGCTGTTCCCCTGCCGTCATGCCTTTGCACATGTCATTCCCTACATGCAGAATGCACTCCTTTCTTCTACTACCCAGAATCCTTAGTTTCCTTCAAGATTCAGGTTAGGTCTTTCCTAATCTCCTTAATTGTCAGTACATTCTCCTTTTCTCCTGTTATCTTTTCTTTATTCTTGGTTTTTTGTTTTGTTTTGTTTTTGGTTGAGTAGCTGTGTCTGACTTTTTATGACTCCATTTGAGGTTTTCTTTCTTTTTTTCTTTTTTTTCTTTATTTTTGGTGAGGCAATAAGGGTTAAGTAACTTGCCCAGGGTCACACTGCTAGTGTCAAGTGTCTGAGGCCATATTTGAATTGAGGTTTTCTTGGCAAAGAAACTGGAGTGGTTTGCCATTTCCTTCTTCAGCTCATTTTTGCAGATGAGGAAGCTGAGGCAAACAGAATTAAATGACACAGCTAGGAAGTATCTGAGGTTGAATCTGAACTCTTCCTGACTCCAAAATCAGCATTTTATCCACTGTGCCACCTAAATGCCCTCTATCTTTCCTTTACTTTTACATTTACATCTTGCATCTCCCAGTAAAATATAAGCTCTTGGAGGGTAGGGACTATTTTACATTTTTGTTTTTGTGACCCCAATGCCTATCACAATGTCTTGAATATATTAGGAACTTAATTGACACTGAATGTTGAATTGAGTTGGGGAAGAAACCCACCCCCAGACTGAGGACAGTTTGATGTTCTAAAATGATAAGGAACCTTAGGGAATCATTTTGTCCATCCCCGAGCTTCTCGATAGGAACTCAACCAGTTAACCCGGAATCAACAAGACTGTCCTGCTGGCAGCAGTACCACAGCCAGGGTAGGAAGAGCTATATGTCCTTTCCTCATTGGACTGTAATTCTACTTGCCACCATAACTCCTCATGCAGTGGTTAACCTCTGGGCTACATCCTCACCTGTTCCTCCTTGTAGAGCTCCCCACTCCTCTTCCCTCTCCCACCAAGGCAGAACAGCATTCTCTCTCTAAGCCTCATCCTTTCCTAGTGGGAAGACCTACTGGGGCTGGCTGGGAAGGGATCTTATTGTAGGCACTGGACCTTCCCCTGTACATAGCTGTGATCTAAGCCCCGAAGCTTGCTAGCTTCCCTCACTTCCCTTCATCTTTCCTTTTGGTTTGTGATGGAGAGTAGGGGAGTGAGGGGAAATGGAGAAGATGATAGCAGGATATACAAATTGAGAGAACTAAACCAACTGGGAAGGACTCAGGAAAAAAAAAATCATCTAGCTTTGGCCTGTGTCCACCCCTATCACTGACTATGGCTAGCTTACCAAAGGAGAGTCTCCCTGGAATTGAACAAAGGAGAGAGATTTCTCAGATCTTCTCCAGTATTTCATATACCCCCTACCTATCTACCAGAAAGTCCTACTTAAAGTCTAATTTAGATCTCTCTTGTTGTTGTGTGACTCCATTTCTTCCCATTTCACCCATAGTCAAGATCACCTTCTCTATAATACTCCTTTATAGACCCAAAAGCTTTCACTCAGTCACTCCTCATTCTTTATTTCTTCAAAGTAATGATTCCTTCCACTGATGTTCTCCTGAACACTGGGTCTGGAGTCAGAAGAACTGGATTCGGGCCCTGATCTGTTCCTAACTAACTGTATGACTGTGGACAAGTCTTTTAACCTCTCTAGGTTTCAAGTGTGTCATCTGTAAAGTCAGAGGGTTGGACTAGATGACCTCTATTACTGTTTCCAGCTTTAAACCTTTAGATCTCTGGATCTCCTAGGTCTTCCCCAAACCTCTCTTCTCCCTAGTTCCCAGGAATCTAGAACACACTCATAGGATCATAGATTAGAGCTAGAAACCAAGCCAAGTCAAGGCAAAGACATTTATTAAGCCATCAGCACTGTCCTATGCCCTATGTCCTATGCCCTATGTCCTATGTCCTATGTCCTATGCAGAAACAGCCCTTTTCCACAAGGAGCTCAGTCTGTCTAATTGGGGAGACAATATGCAAACAACTATGTATAAATAAGAGATAAACTGGGTAAATTGGAGATAAACAACAGAGAGAAGGCACTATGTTAAGGAGGATTGAGAAAGGCTTCTCGAAGAAAGCAGGATTTTAGCAGGGACCCGAAATAAGTCAAAGAAAGAAGAGATAGAATTCCATGGACAGCCATTGACAACTGTCATGAGGGACAATCGATGAAAAGGCACAAAATCAACACATGATTACTGCATAGGTATAACCATGATGAAATTGCTTGCCTTTTCAATGAGGTGGGTAGGGAGGGGAGGGAGAGAATTTGGAACTCAAACTTTTAGAAACAAATGCTGAAAATTGTTTTTACATGTAATCAGGGAAAAGTAAAATACAAAAAAAAAAAAAAGAATCAACACATGGAGCGCCATATGCAAAAACTATCAAGGAGACCAGTGTCACTGGATTGCAGAATATGTGGAATATCAGATAATAAGGTATAAGAAGACCAGGAAGGTAGAAAGGAGCCAGGTAATAAAGGGCTTTAGAAGTCAAACAGAGGATTTTATATTTGATCTTGGAGGTAATAGGGAGCCACTGGAGTTTATTAACATCATCAGACCTGAGCTTTAGGATGATCAATTTGACAGCTGAGTGTAGAATGGACTGAGGTGAGATGAGACAGGGAGACCAACCAGCAGGTTATTGTAATAGTCTGGGCATGAAACCTTACTTAGAAGAAATTTCATCCAATCTGCCCCAGCCCGTTTAGCTCTTATCCTGAGACTTCCAGAAACTCAGCATGTTTTGGACTAGGATCCAATCCTTGCTAGTTTGGGGGCACCCTGTTTGGATGCCCCCCCAGGGGGTAAGGTCTGTGCCTTTGCTTTTGTGAGGAGGGGGTAGGTGGAAGAGAAAACAGGGGTCCTGTTGACTTTTTGGGATTGGGGACAGACAGCATGGTCTGACACTCTGACCCAGGGATTGTGCCTGGCTGGCTCAGGAGAGGGCTACAGTCCTCCTGGAGGCACAGTGATACCTTCTCAGGCCGTTCCTGGATCTCCCTGTAAACTCCCCTCCCCACCCTGTCCAAACTATGACCCTGACTTCCTCCAACCCTCAGCAAGGTGACTCTGACAAAAAGCTGACATGTGTGCCCTCCCCCAGGGGCATTAGGAGCAGGAAATGGACCTGTCAACTGAGTGAGTGTTTTACAATGACAAGGCCTCCTGCTTCCCCCTTGGCCCCTCCTCCTTCCTCATCAGAGAGGTATGGAGAAGGAGCTTTGGCCAAAGCCCTCTCTGACTAGCTGCCAGATCTCAGGGCCCTTTACTCACTGTGCTCAACAGTCTGGGTGCCCCCCCCCACCTCTGAGCCTGTCCCATATAGTCCTCTCCCTCGAGGGCACTCCCATCGGGATGGGAAGACTCAGTCTTTGCCCTTGGGGAGTTCGCAGTGGGATGGGGGAGATTCTGGCCCTGCCCACAAGAAACTCCTAGTCTCATGGCAGAGCAGAGCCCCTGGCTTCAGGATAATGCCAGATGGAGGAATGAGACAGGGTGTACCAGAAAGACAAGGTGGGGGGGGAATACACACACACACACACACACACACACACACACACACACACACACCAGCTAGCATTTATATGAAGCTTTAAGATTTGCAAAGCACTTTACATTTGTTACCTTATTTGATTCTCACAACAACCCTGGGCGGTAGGTGCTATTATTATCCCCATTTAACAGATGAAAAAAACTGAGGCAAAGAGCAAGTAACTTGTCCAGGGTTATGCAGTAAGTGTCTAAGACCAGATTTGAACTCGGGTCTTCCTGAATCCCTGTCCTGATATCCTATCCACCGTTCTACCTAGCTTTCCCTTTGGGCATAAATACAGTGCGACTCTTTTTTTAAAATTAATTTATCCTGATTTATCAACAATCACTTCCATATGCTTTTGAGTTTAAAATTTTTCTCTCCCTTCCTCCCCAAGACAGCACACAATCTGATATAGGCTATACATATACATTCCTATTAAACACATTCACATTAGTGATGTTGTAAGTAAAAATTAGAGCCAATAGGAGGAATGACCAGAAAGGGGAAACAAAACTCAACAGAAGAGAAAAAAAAATACCAATTCAACTTCCATAGTTCTTTCTTCAGGTATGGATAACATTTTCCATCACAAGGCCTTTGGAGATGTCTTAGATCCTTGTATTGCCAGGAAGGGTTAAGTTTATCAGTATTAGTCATCGCACAACGTGGCTGTTATTGTGTACAACGTTCTCTTGGTTCTGCTCACTTCACTCAGCATCAGACCATACAAGTCTTTACAGGTATTTGTTTCTGAAGTCAGCCTAATACAGTGTAACTCCTGATTGCAGCTGGTGTATTGCGGATTGTAAGAGAATGAAGAATCCTGAGGCTTTGATGAGTAGACGGTGAGAGACACTAGAAAAGATGGGCACCATCTGACCAAAGGTGTATGTGGTGGGCCTCTGCAATAACAGTGGTCAGCCATGGGAAGGACAGAGGTTAGACCAGGAGTGAGGAACCTGCAGCCTTGAGGCCACATGTGGCCCTGTAGGGATGGAATCTCAGTCAAAGGGCCACACTTAAGGACCTAGAGGGCCACATGTGGCCTCAAGGGCACAGGTTCTCCTCCCCTGGGTTAGACCATCCAAAGAATCATTCAGTAGTGAGGCTAGATCCTTACATTCATCCTCATGTCAGTGAGGACAGAGTCTCTTTACTGCCTCCTGGCAATGAGGTGACTCAGTAGACCCAGGAGGCCTGGAGTCAGGAAGACCTGAATTCAAATCCAGCCTCGGATATTTACTAGCTGTGTGACCCTAGCAAGTCACTTATCTTCTATCTGCCTCAGTTTTGTCAATTGATCATAATAGCACCTATCTCCTGTGGTTGCTGTGAGGATCAAATGAGATAATATTGTAAAGCACTTAGCACAGTGCCTGGTACATAGTAGGCATGCAGTAAATGCTTGTTTACTTCCTTCTAAGGGACAAAGTTGGAATAGTTGCGGGGGCGAGGGCAGGGGAAGGGAGAAGATGACAGAGAATCAGAAGACAGTCTGGTTCCAGGCCCCTCTCTGCCACTAACTAGCTATATTCCCTTGGGAAGGACTTTCCAGGCCTCAGTTTCTCTACCTGTAATATGAGAGGGTCGTACTGAATGATCGTTTTTGAGAATCTGTGGCCTCACAGGAGATTCTTGAGAGCCCGGGGAGCCAGCTGGGAAGGAAAGGGTTAAGTTCAAGCTGATATATCCTCCTGTTTGCTCAGTATTCTGATCCTCTCTGTGCTTTTTTAGCTTAGAGGTCAGCTCTGTTTACGTCTGGGGTGTCTCCCTGTGCTCCCCACCCCGGGGGGTGGGTATCCACAGTTTTGCTGGCTACTGCCACCGTCTAGGGGTCTGGAGATCAGAGCTTGGGGCGTGTGAAACATCCGGGGCTGGGGAGAAGTCCACCAGCAGGAGGGACACTGCATGTTTCTTGGTGTAAGCGTGTTTGTATTTGCACACAGGGTGGCCGTACACGTGGGTGCATTTGTGAGGGGAAACTTGTGCACTCTGGTGTGTATGTGTGCTGTGTGTGTGTGTGTGTGTACCAGCATGACTCGTGCCTGCAAATGCCAGGGTCAGGCAAGCACACAGCAGGGGCTCCAGAAACATTTTCTGAATTTGTGCATTTTTGTCTGTGCTTGTTGGATAAAAAGAATGGTAACAATCAAAAAAAATTTAAAAATTAAAAAAAAAAGACTTCAGATGTAAATATGTGAATCAGAGAGAGGGAATACAAAAAAAAACCCAACAAAAAACAACAACAACAAAAAAAACCCCCAAACCTCCGGCTTCCAGTAACCCTCTCTTTCTTTCCATCTCCATAAAATGAGGGGAAGGTCTTTAAAGTCCCCTTCCGGATCTGATATTCCATAGTTCTGCCTTTGTGAGTATGTAAGAGAGAAAGTCCAGGGACAGAGACAGAGATAAGAGAGACAGGACCAGAGAGACAGAGAACTTGTAAGCTTACAACTACAGACACCAGGCTTAAGTGTATTCAAGCTCGTGTGGAGCAAGCAGAGGACCGGAAGACATTATCTCATGAGATCTCTTCTGGCTACAATCCTTCCAGGATTCTTATCTGGGGTGGGCTTGCAGAATTCTGCAATTCTGCTTTTTGGACTCTTCCCCCACTCCCCAACCTTTTTGTTTCTGTGGGTGGAATAAGAGGAGGGCATTTGGGGGACTTCACCAGAGGAGGTGGGTTCCAAAAGGCATAGAGTTAGGAGAAAAGGGGTAAGGGGTCTGGAGGGGGAAAGGAGACTGTGTTCGTCTGCCCTACTCCCTGCTGGCGCCCACTCCCGGGGCCAGACAGGCCCAGGGCAGGCAGCTGCGGCTCCCACTGGCTGTGTTTCTGCCACCAGGCTGAGAGGCAGCAGAGGGGAAGAGTTCACGGCCACAGCAGCAGCTGGGGTTCCAGATGTGTGGGGCCTGAAGCTTAGGGATTGTTTTTCACCCAAGTTGCTTGTCTGTTTTTCTGGGTGGTAGGGAGCTGGGGGAGGGGAGGCAAGAGAGGATAGAAGGGTGAAGACACTGCAGGCCCGGCTGGAAAGCCCCAGAAACTTCTGCTGCAAAGCTGCTCAGGGGCTCCCACCCCGACTAATCCATCAGAGGCCTTGCTCACTCTCGGTGGTTTCTCTGGTGCCCATTTTCCCGAGGATTGTCAACACAGCCTTTGATGGGCATCAGGCAGGAACTTGCTCTCCTATCCCAGGGGGCAGAGGAGCTGGGACAGCTTGTCTTCACCTCCTATATCCTTTGTCCCTGTCTGGCTCTGGGCCCCAGTGATCTTGGAATTCAGTGTTGACAGTTGGAACAGTTTGAGGTCTAGGGGAGAATACTCAATGGGTGGGCTGAGAACGGGAGGCAATAGGAGAATGAGCTATTATTTCTCCCTGACCCCTTCCCTTGACTTTGGATCTTCCCTGTGGGTCTGCCCTGTCTAAAATCTCTCCAGGCTCTTTCCATAACGGGAATCAGAGCCAGTCACGCAGGTACCCACTCCTTACCCTAACCCTTGTCTCAGGACTCAGGGTGCTCCAGCCAGGAACAGCTGGTGAAAGGAGCCAGATCTCTTTCCCCCCCTTTTCTTTGTCCACAGTGAATAGAGCGGAATCTGATTTCGCTGATGATTCCCCTCTTCCACATACAGCTCAGAGGCTCTACTCCAGTCTGCTGTCTCAGCTCAGGGCCTCTCTGGGGGACTCAAGACAAAGAGGCTGTCTCTGATTGTGGGGTGGGAAGGGGGCTCCTGCCCTTTGATCTATTCCTCCAATGCCAGGGGCCAGGGTAAAGGGGAAGGTCCTGGGGGACGTGCCATCTGGGGACAAAGGGCTGGGAGATAAGATCAGTTAATAGGACAGAGCCGGGGACATCTGGGGACATTAAAGGGGACACCGACTGTGACTGCCCCCTCTTTTCTCTAGTCCCACCTCTGACCTTTAGGATCTCTTTCATCTCCCCTCCACTCTCTTATCTTGATGACTTTCTAGCCTTGACTGTGCCTTGAAGGATCTCAGAGTACTAAGTGGTCTACCCCCACTGAAGCATTTTGGGAGAGTCAAGGGGGCAAATAACAGTGTTGATCTCTATACACTCACTACCATCTTTGGCCAGGCATCTCAAACTCAACATACTCAAAACAGAATTCATCTCCCCGCCCCCAAAAAAACCCTTCCCTGTTCCCAATTTCCCTCTATTGTTGAGGGCACCTCCAACTGCTCAGGCCCCCGGACTTCAAACCCTTAGTTTTCTCCTTGATTCCTTACTCACCATCACCCCCCAAATATATAGAGTCAATTGTCAAATCCTGACATTTTTATCTTCTCCTCTATCCCACCCAACCCCTTCTTTCTTTTTTTGGTTAGGCCATGGGATTAAGTGACTTGCCCAGGGTCACACAGCTAGTAAGTGTCAAGTGTCTGAGGCCGAATTTGAACTCAGGTTCCTCCTGACTCCAGGGCCGGTGCTCTATCCACTGCGCCACCTACCTGCTCCCCCCTTCTCTATTTACAAGACCACCTCTGTTAGTCAAGGTCCTTGTTACCTCTTGTCTCATCACTTCTTCTCTTGCCTATTGTTGAGTTGTTTCAGTTGTGTCTGACTCTCCATGACCTCATTTGGGGTTTTCTTGGCAGAGATACTTGAGTGGTTTGCCATTTCCTTCTCCAGCTCATTTTACAGATGAGGAAACTGAGGCAAATGGGGTTAAGTGACTCATCCAGGGTCACACAGCTAGTAAGTGTCTGTGTCCAGATTTGAACTCAGGAAGATGAGTCTTCCTGATTCCAAGCCCAGCACTCAATGCAGTATGGCTAGCTGCCCCTTCTCCTCTTGCCTGGACTATTGCAATAAGCTTCTAATTAGTCTCTCTGTTTCAAGCCTCTCTCTACCCCAATCCTTCCTCACTCAATTGCCTAAAGAATTTTCCTAAAGCACAGGTCTGACCATGTTACTCACCTACTCAATAAATGTCAATAGCTCCCTATTGCCTCTACTATTAATTCTAAACTCCTCTGGCATTGAAAGCCTTTCCCAATCAGGACTTGTCCTGTCTTTCCAGTCTTCTCACACAATAGTCTCCTGCACACTCTCTGTGGTCCAGGCATACTAGTCTTCTTGAAGTTCTCAACATGTGGCACTCTGCCTCTGCCTCTGTGCATTTCCATTGGCTGCCCACACCTTGATCACCTCTGGGAATCTCTGCTTTCCTTTATAGACTCAGCTCAAGCTCCAATGCACACATGTGGTCTTTCTTGGGGACCACCAACTCCTAGGGCCTCCCCTCTCCTCCAAACATTATCACTCATTTGCTTTGTATGTGGCCTTATAGAGACCTGTCTGTA
This sequence comes from Vombatus ursinus, assembly GCF_900497805.2. Taxonomy (NCBI): domain Eukaryota; kingdom Metazoa; phylum Chordata; class Mammalia; order Diprotodontia; family Vombatidae; genus Vombatus; species Vombatus ursinus. The sequence continues at coordinate 5,590,847 of NW_020954579.1, read as the reverse complement.
GGGCATCTCAAAAGCCTTAGTGAAATTTTGAGTTTTAATAACTTAATCAATGGTTTTAAATGGCGCTAAGACTTTTGAGACACTTTGTTTATTTACTCTTGTTAGAATGTAAGCTCCTAGAGGACAGGCATCTTTTTGTTTTTGTCTTTGAAGCTTCAGGGCTTTGCACAATGTCTAACGCATAGTAGACACTTAATAAATGCTTATTGGTCATTAGATAGCTAGGGCATTTCTCCCAGAGGCTTTCAGAGGAAAGTGGCAGATCTGGGTGAAAGGGAAGGGATGTTTCCCTTCTCTCCTTTCCCTTCTCTTCCTTTGATTCTTTACCTGCTTAGTGTCCCTTTGGTCTCAGGCCCTCTACCTTCTCCTCTATGCTCACTTTGTAATTACAATAGCTAACATTTATAAAGTGATTTTTGTATCCTTCCACATAATGCTCATCCTCAACACCCTTGTGAGGTTGCTAGTTAAATATTATCATATAGACATCTAAGTGGTATAGTAGATAGAGTGCTGGGCCTGGGATCAGGAAGACCTGAGTTCAAGTCTGGCCTCCAATACTTACTAATTATGTGACCCTGGTCAAGTCACTTAATTTCAGTTTCCTCAATTGTAAAATGGGGATACTAATAGTACCTGCCTCTCAAAGTTGTTGTGAAGATTGAATGAGAAAATAATTTTAAAGTGCTTAGCCCAGTACCTGGCATATAGCAAACACTACATATGTGCTTATTCCCTTCTTTTTCCCTGCCCTATTATTCCCATTGTATAGATTACTAAACTTAGATCAGAGAAGTCAAATAATTTGCCAAAGGTCAAATAGCAAGTAGGACTTAAACCTGAATCTTCTGACTTGCTCTTTCCACAATACCCCAGCTGGCTCTCACCTCTACAGCTGCCGTTTCCTCTCTCAGGCTTTTCCTCCCTCTACCTTCTTTCTTCTAACTTCTCTTCCACTGTGTGTCTCTTTGCCTTTTCTCAAATCCAAGGTTACTTTCTCCAGTTTCTCTTCTATGCTGCTCTTCTTTTTTTTCTCTCTCTCTGTCTTCCTCTCTTCTTCTCCATGGCTTTTCTGCTATTCCATCTGTCTCTGTTTTATGTCACTCTTTCTTTTTCTGTCTATCTTCCTGGTTGTCTCTCTCTCTCTGTGTCTCTTTGTCTCTCTGTCTGTCTCTGTCTCTCTGTCTCTGTCTTCATGTACGTGTGTGTGTATCTTTGTCTCTCTCTGTGTCTCTTTGTCTGTCTCTCTGCCTACTCTGTCTGTCTTTGTCTCTTTCTCTCTATCTCTGTCTTTCTCCATCTTTCTTCGTGTGTGTGTGTGTGTGTGTGTGTGTGTGTGTGTGTGTGCGCGCGCGCGCGTGCACGGGGGTAGAGTTTGTTGTAAAGTAATTGAAACCAGGGGCCTCTGGACAGACAGCGGACTACAGCTTTTCCTGGCCCAATTAGAGGGATTTTTTTTTTAACCCAGGAAACAAATCCATATGGTCTGAGATCCGTTTCTCAGGCTCTTTACCCTCCCGAAGTCGTAAATGTCGAGGGCTTTTTAGCACCAGAGGGTTGGGAAGGGGGATGGGGGCACCAAGCTTAAGTTTCTTTGCTGGAGTCAGGCCCCAAATCTTGCCTACTATACCAGGGTCCCGCCCATCCCCCAGCCCCATTCTTCATCCTCCTGGACTCCTTACTCTGGCCAGGCATGTTAGCCTAGTGCGTGCCCTTGTCCATTCCTCAGGCTTTTCCCCCTCTACTAAGGCTGCATGCAAGCAGCTGTCCTGGTAGATAGATGTTCTCTGGACCTTGCCCCTCCTACTTTTTCCTTCCTGATCCACACTCTTCCCCTCTGGAAAGCCTACCTTGATTCACGTTTGGTCCTCACTACCACCTCCTTATTATTGCTTCTCAATTTGCTGGGCACAGACAGCCCTGTCTAGCTGGAGACCCTGTCCTTTTCTCTCTGTCTCCACGTCCACACATGGAGCTTTGGCAACTAAGCAGCATATTGGACAGATCACGCAACTAGAAGCCAGGAAGTCCTGAGTTTGAATTCTGCCTCAGATACTTACTAGCTGTTTGACCCTGGACAAATCATTCAACCTCTCTCAGCCTCGGTTTCTACATCTGGAGAATGGGGATAATAGCAGCACCTACTTATAGGGATGTTGTGAGGATAAAATGAGATGATATGTGTAAAGCATTTTGTCAACCTTAAAACACTGTTTAAATTCGAGCTGTTCCTCTTATAATAGCAGAGGTCTCTTTCAGTAGTGACTTCTTGGGTTATCCATTCCAAGTATCAGGAGGTAGTTAGGGTGGATCTAAGGCTTCTCCCTGATAGGGAGACACTAGAAGGACAGCTAGAGGGGGCTGGGGGTGGCGGCGGCAGCATATCTTCCTTTGTTTAGGGGCCTCTTGTGATATGGTACAGCAGAAATCACTCTGGTCTGGACGCCAAGAGACCACTGCTTAAATTCTGTCCTCCACTTACTAACCTAGAAAGCTTATCACAAGCCTATAGTGACCATGGAAGGTGAAAAGAGGCATAAAAAGGCTTTGAAGAGAGATAACATGGTGCAGAGGGTATGGTCCTGGACCTGAACCTGTAGTCAAAGAACCTGGGTTCAAATCCCACCTCAGACACTTCTGTCCTGTATGACCCTGGGCAAACGACTCACCATCTTTGAGCTTCAAACTCTTCAAAATCAGGCAGGGTTGGGGGTTGGGGGGGGGGTGGAATCTAACCTGGCGACCTCTAAGGTTCCTCCCAGCTGCAAACTCATGATTCTTTGACATTAGGAGAGCTCTATTGCTAATGGCTGAACTTCTTATATCCTGAGGATAATAATAACAGCTCACATTTATAGAGCACTTTGAGGTTTGCAAAGTGTTCGACATATGTGATCTTATTTGCTCCTTATTGATTTCATCTGATAGTCTGGAAGTCTCTCCCATGGAATCAGGCCCTTCCTGGCTGGGAGACACATGAATGGACTTGGGGGAGGTCTGTTTCCCAGACAGTTGGCATTTTTTTCTCCCAGGGCCTAGAAACTGTGCTGAAAAGTAATGAATAGGGGCAGTCAACTGGTGCAGTGGATAGAGCACCAGCCCTGGAGGCAGGAGGACCTGAGTTCAAATCCAGCCTCAGACACTTGACACGTACTGACTGAGTGACCTTGGGCAAGTCACTTATCCCCCACTGCCTTGCAAAAAGAAAAGAAAAAAAAATAAGAAAAGCAATGAATAGTAGTGGAAAGCTGAGTTTGAGATCTGGGTTTGAATCAGGGCTCTATTACTTACAACCTATATAACCCTAGGTAAGTCTCTTCCCTTCTCTGGGTCTCAGTTTCTTCACCCATAAAAAGAGAGGTGATCTTCTAAAGTCCCTTCCACCTTCAGCTTTTCTTACTTATAATTTAGTTCTGGCTTCTCTGAACCTAGGCCTCTGTGGGAAAAAAACATCATGATGCAACCACTCAGATGAGAAGGGGTCCTTAGCATCCGCAGCTGGCCCCCCACTCTACCTCTTTTGACTTCTCCAGTCTCTCCTGAATCCCAAAGGTCATATGACACCTGGCCTCTAGGGTGCCCTTTCAGATTATTTAGAGCTGGAAGGGACCCTGGAGACCAATTCTAATCCAACCCCCTAATTTTATAGATGAGGAAACTGAGGCTCAGAGACATTTCAATGAGTTCATATTGGTAATATATGGCAGAGCTGGCATTTGAACTTTGATCCGCTGAGTACTCTGATTCCAAATCCAACTCTTTTGGTTAAGATAAGAATGAGGTTTGCAAAAGAAAATTTTCCTGACAAAGTAAGAGAAAACAAAAGAAAAGCCACAAAAATGTAGCAGGGATGCATTTTCCAAGAACAGATTTTGAATCCAAACTTAATTATTTGGGTTGGATTTGGTTTTTACAATTTGCAAAAACTCTTACATTTTGCTTGGTTGACAAAGATCGTGCACACTGTCAGCTGGATAGAAAACTCCAGTCAGGAGGGAGGATGTTTGCCTCTTTACCTCTCTCTCCCCCATAATTAGAAAGAGTTTTTCGCAGTCATGCCTATTGAAATCCTGCCTATCCTTCAAGGGCCGGCTCAGATGTCACCACCTCTGGGAAGCAGTACAGTGTGATGTGGTGTAAAGAGCACTCACTGGATCTGAAGTCCAAAGCACTGGATCTGAAGTATGTCATCTTCCCTTCTCTGGGCCTCAGTTTCTTCATCTGTGAATGAAGGGGTTGGATTAGATGATCTCAAAGGCTCCTTGTAGCTCTGAATCTTCCCCAACCTTCACCTTCCCCCGCTAAATAATTTATATTTGCCCAGCACTTCACAAGACTGGAAGTGCTATATACATGCTGGCTCTTATTATTTCAATTATCTCTGCCTCGTTTGAGGTTCTATATCACTTATTGACTGGTACATCCCTTTTAGTCCTATATCCTATGACCCACTTACCTTGGATTTACTGCCTACTGCTTTTAATTAACTTGTTCAAATCAATAAATTCCTCTCACCTCCTACAGTTGGGCATAGCAGTGAATGGAGTGCTAGAGTTGGGGTCAGGAAGCCCCAAGTTCAAATCCTGCCTCAGACACTTATTAGCTGTGTAGCCCTAGGCAAGTCACTTAGCCTCCCTCAGCCTCTGTTTCCTCGTCTGTAAAATGGGGATAATAATAGTACTTATCTCCCTGGGTTGTTGTAAGGATCAAACGAGACAATATTTATAAACTGCTTTGAAAAACTACACAAAAGCTAGAAATTATCACCACCACCCCTACTATTTCTACTACTACTACTATTACTTTATAACTACTACTACTACTACTACTACTTCTACTATTTTTACTATTATTACTACTTCTACTATTGCCACTTCTTTTTCTTCTTCTTCTTCTTCTTCTTCTTCTACTACTACTACTACTACTACTACTACTACCACTACTTTTAGTATTACCACTACTTCTACTACTACATCTACTATTTCTATTATTTTTTGCTCTTAAATTTAGGAATTTATTCTACTTAATTAACAAGGTCTATATAGCTTTATTTGAAAAGGGAAAAAAAGACAAAAATAATCAACAGAAAACAAAATAAAATAATGAAAACATGACAATATCCAAAACTGAGACCCTCCCACTTTTCAAAAACAAGAGCTCTGGAAGTTCAGTCTACCAACGGGATGAACCCTAACAAGACAAGAATTGTGAATGGGATAATGATGTCATTTCACAAATAGAATTTTATGTAACTGAAGGAACCTTTCTGGGGCATAATAGTCCTTACAAGCAAATTGGGTGTGGCATGGGGGAGAACAAGACAGGAAAAAAAATAAAATTCCAGTGTTCCAAATCAACTAGTCACATTAGCATAAACCTACAGTGTCCTGACAAACAGTATGCGTTCATTTTCTGGACCATCCTAAGAGCTCTAATCTTGATTCACTTCTGCAGAGAAGACAGCAACAGGAAAGAGTGTGGCATTAAAAATGCTTGTGTTGACTTTTATTTCTATTACTACTGCTACTACTACTACTACTACTACTACTACTACTACTACTTTTACTATTACCACTACTTCTACTACTACTTCTATTATTTCTATTATTACCACTGCTTCTACTACTGCTACTACTACTACTACTGCTACTGCTACTGCTGCTTTCACTATTACCACTACTTCTACTACTACTTCTATTATTTCTGTTATTACTACTACTTCTACCATTACCATTGCTTCTACTACTACTACTACTATCACTACTTCTATTACTACTGCCGCTGCTGCTACTTCTACTACCACCCTGTATTATTACTGTATATTATAGTCATTTTATAAATGAAGTAACAGATTGGGAAAGACTTGCCCATGATGACCATACAGAAGATACAAAGACAAAAGCGAAGCAATCCTTGCATTGGGAGGTGGGGGTGACTACACTTAAACAGATAAATACAAGGTAATTTGAGAAGAGAGAGAACACAAACCGGAGCAGTCAGGAAAGGCTTTATATGGAGTAGTTAAGTTACTAAAGCTTAAAACTGCGCTAAGACTTTCCGAGCACCCTATGGTGGGTGGTGGCAGTTGAGGTGAGAAAGAAGGTCACTCCTTCCTTGAGAAGAAGCCCAGAGGAGGGAGATAGCTGGTCGCAACATGGGGTCCATGAAGGGCAGTAATATGAAATGTCTTGAAAGGTAGACTGAAACCAGATTATGGAGAGCTTTAAATGCCGTTCTGAGAAGGTTTTCTTTTATCTGAGGGAAAATAAGGAGCCCATGAAGCTTTTTTTTTTTTTTTTACAAAAGGGAATGACATAATCAGACCTAGGTGAGGTTAGTTTGGAAGCTGTGGGGAGGATGTATTATAGAGAGGAGAACTGGGGGACAGTGAGATCAATTAAGGGGCTATTACATAACCAGACAAGGGATGGAGGCAATTAGAAAAGATCATTTTGATTACAAGAAACTGAAAAGCTGCTGTACAAATAAAACTAAAGCATCTAAGATAAAAAGGGAAGCAATTTGAATGGGAAAATATCTCTGTATTAAATTTCTGTGATAAGGGTTTGGCACATATGCATATATACATACATATATATATATACATACCTATATATATATATATATATATATATATATATATATATACATATGCCATTTTCAATAGATAAGTGTTCAAAAGGAATGAACAATTCTCAGAAGAATCATAAAGTATTAACTACTACATGAAAGAACACTCCAAAACATTAATGATAAGATAACTTCAAATCAAAGCAACCTGGAGTTTTCACCTAATACACAGCAAATTGGCAAAAAGATAACAAAAGATGAGAATGATAGATTTTATGTAGTATTTTAAGGTTTTTGAAGTATTTTACAAATATTATCTCATTTTAAACCTCACAACAACCCTGGGAAATAGGTGCTTTTTTTGTCCTCACTTTATAGATGAGGAAATTGTTTGCTCAGGGTCACATAGCTAGTAAGTTTCTGAGACTAGATTTGAATTTAGATCTTCCTGACTCCATGTCCAGTGCCCTGGATATTGTGCCACCTAGATAATTTTGGAGTCAGTTTTGGAGGGGTTAAGGGAGGATAGGCACACTAGTGCATTGTTAGTGGAAATGTGAACCAGTAGAACTATTTTGGAAAACAATTTGGAATCATGCAAATAGCTAAAATGTCCATACCCTTTGATCCTTAGAATCAAAGGTCTAGACTTATAGTAGGTTTATACTATTAAAGTTTATGCTTTAAGGAGGTCATTGATAAAAAGAAAGGTCCTATATACACTAAAATATTTGCAGCAACATTTTTGTGGGGTATCAAAGAATTGGAAACCAAGTAGATACCCATCAATTGGGGAATGGCTATATAAACTGTAGTATATAAATATAATGGAATATTACTGGACTGTGAGAAATTTTGAATATGATGATTACAGAGAAGCATCAGAAGACATACATGAACTGATGCAAAGTGAAGTAAGCCAATCCAAGAGAACAATATACACAATGACTACAATGGTGTAAATGGAAAGAATAACCACCAGAAAACAATTGAAAATGAATGTTGTACAATTACAGTGAACAAGTGAATCTTCTTCCCAAAGAAGAGATATGAGAAGAGCTCACTCTTTTGCAGAAGTGGGAGATTCACAGGTGTGGAACAGTGCATATATTTTCAGATTTTTTTTTGATATATTGATCCGATTTGCTGATTTTCTTCTCTTTCTTTTCTTTGAAAACATTTGTTAAGGGGCACCTAGGTGACTGTGGATAGAGCTCTGGCCTTGGAGTCAGGAGGACCTGAGTTCAAATCCAGCTTCATACACTTGACACTTACTAGCTGTGTGACCCTGGGCAAGTCACTTAACCCCAATTGCCTCACCAAAAAAAAAAAAGGAAAAAAAAGAAAAACAAAACAAAACAAAAACATTACTTGTTACATGGGACAGATCTCTGGGAGGAATGAGAAAGAGGAATACAGGGGAAAATTCTGGTGATGTAAAAAACAAAAGATCTCAATAAGAATTTATTAAAAAACAAACAAAAAGAGGTTATCACAGCAGTCAAATTGAGAAGGGGTCTGAACTAGACAGGCGTCTGTTTGAGTGGAGGAAAGGTGGCAGTTCAGAAAAATGGAAGCGGACCCATCAGAATTTAGCAAGTGATTGGATATGGAAGGTGAGAAAGAGGGTTAGTATTAGTCAAAGATGCACGTGAATTAAGAACTGGGTGATAAGGAGAATATTAATGTCCTTAAAAGAAATGGGGAAATTTGGAGGAATGACAGGTTTAGAGGAGAAAATGTTTAGTTTCGTTTTAAATATGTTGAATTGAACATGCCAGTGGCACATTCAGGTAAAGATCTTCAGTTATGTATATTAATTTTCCCTCTCCAACTAGACTGGAAACTCTTTGCAATCAGGGATTTTGACAAATGTGTTTCTATAGCATTCTCTCTGGGGTCGGTATCTCAACTCATGCTTGCATTGATGAGTTGGACCCCCAGAGGGACAGCTGTTACCTTGGTTTCTATGGAAAATGCCACATCTAACTATCGTCTGCTACTGACTATTCCTAACACTGTCATTCATGAGTCCCCACTACTGGTTCCTATTAGCAATCAGCCAGTAGATTCAATCAGAAATGATATTTATTCAAATGACATGGCAAGAATAGGAGTTATAAATCATTAAAGAGGTGGGGGACACATTCTCCCACAAACACAGAGTCCGTGAAGGGTAGAGTGGGCATAAAGTACAATATGAGTGAGGAACATGTGTAGAGAATGCAATTCCCAGCTGTAGGACCTTGATAAGTTTTCTCTTCCCAAAGAGTTCTCATGAAGTTCACTCTGGAGGCACAGCATCAGTGTCAGTAATGACTGAATTACTCTTCTGCTAGGCTGGACTGGCTCCCCATAAACCATGGCATCTTAGCTGAATATATTGGGCTATGCAGATCACTTGTCCACTGGGCTGTCTCTTCACAGGGCAGAACTACTGTTGGGTGGGCTGGGCAGATTGCTCATCTATAGCACTAGCTTGTCACAGGGCATGATATGTCTGCTGAATTCTCTGGACTAGATCTTCAATGGTCAACTACCATCTCTTCAACCTCTGGGCTTAGGCTCTACTGAGGGTTACCCTACTCTTTTCAACTGAAATGCTACTGTATTCTTTTATAAGGAGTAAAGATCCTTTGTCTAATATTGGCCTCCCTACTACTGATCCCTCAGGTTCTTATCTCTGAAATTTGTCACCTCCTAGGCAAGTGGTGGGAGAGTTCTGTATAGCCTCTTATATTGGACAATTCTGGTTACGTGCATCCAGCTGAGACACTGTGTTCTGTGGTGAATCAACATAACCTAGCAGGTTGAATAATTCATCCATTCCTGACATAGTTGCTCCTCTGCCATACTGACTTTATGAAGACTCCCTGGAGAAAGAAAGGACATCAGTGCCCTGAAGTTCCACAGCTGTGAGTTGCCTTGATCATATGTACTTTCTACACATGTGTCTCACCACTATTATATTTTATTACTTTTGCCCCACTACCAGTATTACTTCTTAGCATGTTATAGTGGGGAAAAAGTTGCTGGACCTGGTCTCAGGAGACCTGCGTTCAGAGTTGAGTTCCAATACTTACTAAGGTTTATGACCATTGGCAATCCCATTCAAGGAACATTTATTGCTATTGCTCTTATTCACCCAACAAGCCCATTATTTACAGACCATTGTGCTAGGTGCTGAAGATACAAAATCAAAATGAGAAAGCATTTCTTTTACTGAGGAGCTCATATTCTGCTAGGGAGATATATCCATGACCTTCAGTGATGGAGATCCCACTGTCTTAGCAAGCAATCTAATTCTGTTGTTTTCTACTCCAATTGTTACCAAAGTGAAGAAACAATCCAATTATCTTATTTTGCCAAAGGGGAAACAAAAGCCCAGAGAGGAGAAGGGGCTTGACTGAGAAGTACAGGCAAAATGTTCCTCATGATGAAGATGTTGGTACAGTCAGAGCTGGCAGTGCCAGAGGGCTGCTACCTGAAAAGGAGGAGCTAACTGGGAGATGTCCCTTCCAAAGAAGAACAAATGCTCCTAACCTCCAGGCCCTGTCCAATGTCCAGCCCAGTGGAGGGAGAGAGAGGAGGACACAGACAAAGATGGATAGATAGAAAGAGAATGGCAGGGCAGAAATTTGGGTATTGAAGGAAGAATGGGATGAGCTCTTTTGCAATAAAGACCTCTCTAATCAGGCATGTTAACCTCTCTGAATTCCAGTTTCCTCTGTGAAATGGATGCAATAATAATTGTGCTATTTAACTCACAAGGGATTTATGAATATAATGTACCATCTATTTAAGGTGCTGCTCTTTCGTATAGAACCACTTGTTGCTGAGTTGTCTGCTTTAGCAGTTCTCTTGTTTGAGGCATAGGTATGTATATATACTCAGAGATCTTAAGAAAAACAATTGCGCTGACTCAAAGTTCTGAGGTAGTTGTTCATTTTGAATGGGATAAGCCGTACTATATTAGAGTGATAAGGACACCAGAACTATTCAGTGATTATGGGACAAATGTAGTTTACCCAATTATAGACACAGAAGGATAAAAGTGAAAAAACAAATTTCAGAATTGCATCAGCTAAGTTTTAAGCTGGAAGTGATACATACCACAGTGGCTATGGAAGAATAAGTTCAATTGAGCAGAGGAATAGCTTGGAAGCAGAGTTAGAGGAATCACCTGGAAGACTGACTAGCTGGTGAAGCATTTAGTTAAGCACAGACTAGATCAACTCAGCTTAACAGTAGAAAGATCTGTTCAGACCAGAAGCACTATGAAAGAAGAACTTTCATAGAATTTCTGAGACAGAAAGAAGACACTGAAATTTATAATTCTAAGTTATCAGTTACCCTGAACACATGGATTTTCTTAACTCAGTGCCACTTCGGCAAGTTTCTATAAGTGTATACCCATTCTCCCTCACAGATACTGAATCCATTGGTGAGAGTGTGCGTCTCATATTTGTAGATTTTGATGTATTTAATATTTCTGCATTTGTTTTAATATATGATTATCTGTGATATTATTTTTACTTTTTTTGCCTTTTTGCTAAGTAAATGGCTTAATATCTACATGTATTATTGTTGCGAATGGTGAATTTTGCAGAAATGGAAGTATAATTTTGGGGGAGTCAAGACTTTACATTGAGAATATGAGGAGTGAACTCTTCCATAAGGAGGTTATTCTTAGAACTATCAGAGAATTTGAATGGTAACGTAACATGGTGGATCTTGTCTGGGACCCTAGACTTGTCACTGTGAGAATAGGTTGGAGTGATCTATGCAGTCCAGAGGGTGGATAGGCATCCACATTGTCTGTGTAAGAGATGTGAGGACTTGTAGTGCCAGTGCCCACCCTATGTACCTGATACATGAGGAAAAAGCCTTGTAAACCTCAAAGTATCATACACATATTCTTCCTTATTATTTTGGATGCTAAGAATTTTTATTTGTATTGAACTTTATAATTTTCAACAATTCACTTTCTAGATGAGGAAATTGAGGTGCAGACAAGTAATTTGCCTGACATCAGCGTACAAATATCAGAGCTGTGAGTAGGACCCAAATCTCCTATCTCATCTTCCACTCAGCAGCCCTGCCATTATACCACCTTGCTTCCAATGAAATGTTACGTGCCTGAAGATCCTTATTTTCAAACCAAGGCTATAGGGTGGAAGAACTTGGTCTGGGGGCTGGAGAAAAAGAAGGGAAGCCACAAGCATTCAGGTAGAGCTGTAACCAGGAAGTTTTCTTCCTTGGGGAGGCAAGCATCACCAACGGAGGCCAGGACAAACCTCTAAGAGGGCTGCTGGTAGCAGTGGGGGTGTCACTGTGGAGAATGAGTGTGCTTTTCTTGTTAACATTATTGGTTTCAGCCCAACAAATCTAGTGTATTCAGATTTTTGTGGATACTGACGCTGTATAATTCAATGTTTAGCTATCCCTCCTAGCTTTGTGTAATCTGTGAATTTGATAAGAGTACCATCTGTTCCTTTATTCAAGTCATTGAAAAAAATGTCAAACAAGAAAGGGCTGTTTAACATAGATCCCTAGGGCACCCCACAGAGTGTCTCCTTCCAAGATTACTGAAAAGAATAACAGAATCTTGGAGCTGGAAGGGACCTTGGAGGCCATCTCATCCAAAACCTGACAAGTGATCATACGGCCTTACCCTGAATCCCCTCAGTGAGCAGGAACCCACTTGACACTATCTCATTTTCACATACTCTTTGGATCTGGCCATTCAACCAGCTCAGAATTCACCTAACCGCACCATTTTCTAGCTCACATCTCTCCATCTCGACCATGGTGATAGCACGACAGACTTGGTTCAATGCTTGGCTAAAATCTGGCTAAATTACATCTACCCTATTCCCTTGATGAAGCCAGCTAGGAGGTGCAATGAATGGAGTGCGGGTCCTGGAGTCAGGAAGACCTGAGTTCAAATCTGACCTCATACACTTACTAACAGTGTGACCTTGGACAAGTCACTTAACCCTAGTTGCCTCAGTTTCCTCATCTGTCAAAGGAGCTGGAGAAGGAAATGACAAACCACTCCAGTATCTTTGCCAAGGAAACCCCAAATGGGATCACAAAGAGTTGAACACAACTGAAGTGAATGAACGATAACAACTACATACTAGATAGATCCTTATTGCTGTTCCTTGAACAAGACACTCTGTTTGCCCACTTGAAGAATTTTCATTGGCTTTCTCCAATGCCTGGAATACTCTTCCTCCTTTGCCTCTTACCTCTCGACTTCCCTGGCTTCCTTCAAGTCTCAGTTAAAAATCCCATCTTCTGCAAGAAGCCTCTCCTGAGCCTCCTTAACGACTGTGCTTTCTCTCAGTTGAGTATCTATCTATATTGTGTTTGTACATAGTTCATTGTCTCCCTCATTAGACTGTGTGTTCCCCATTGGAAGGAATTGTTTTTGCCTTTCTTGGTATCCCCAACACTTAGTTTAGTCCCTGGCACACTGCTGGTGCCTAAGGAATACTTGTCGATTGATTGATTTTTCTTTATTATTTTCACATGGAAGCCCTTCTGCCACTTAGCCCCTGTGTGAGCCTAGGAAAGTCACTTTACTTCCATGACCCTCAGTTTCCTCAGCTGAAAAATGAGGGAATTAGCCTAAGTGGCTTCTGAGGTTCCTTTCAGCTTTAAGCCCTTAGTTCTATGATTCATTTTTTTTTTGTCAAGGCAACCGGGGTTAAGTGACTTGCCCAGGGTCACACAGCTAGTGAATATCATGTGTCTGAGGCCGGATTTGAACTCAGGTCCTCCTGATTCCAGGGCTGGTACTCTATCCACTGCACCACCTGGCTTCCCCGATTCATTTTTTTTTTAAAGAAACACTTAATTGTCTCTGATAACTTGGAGAATTAAAAAATGTTCTTTGAATCCTTTACCTTTTCTTCTAGAAGGGAGACCAGCCTGCTCTTTGAATGTAGCTTGGATATGGCAGACATAAAAATATTGTGTACCCTTTGTTTTTCATACTTTCTGGAAACAAGAGGAAGAACTTTATCCCAGGTTAATGGAATAAATAAAAAAAAAGGAAAAACCTAGCAAATGTGAATTCTCAGCCATTATCATTGATGGTTTAAAAGAATTTTTATTTACATACTTTGTTTTTACATCTCCTACATTTCCCAATTTCCCTCTCTCCCTCTCAGACAGCCATTACTTATAAAAAAGAATAAAAAGAAAAAAACAGTTTAGCAAAATTAAACAACAGACCAAAATAGTCTGACGTATGCAGTGTTCCATATCCATAGTCCCACCACCTCTGAAAAGAAGTGGGAGAGGGGGAGGTACCTTCTCATTTAAGTCTCTTTGTAGGGGCCAAGCTTGCTAAAATTCTACATCATTCAGGTTTTTTTAAATATACTTTTTTAAAAAAAATTTATTTATTTTTAGTTTTTAACACTCACTTTTATAAGATTTTGAGTTCTAAATTTTCCCTCCCTCTCACCCCTCCTCCCTCCCCAAGATGGCATGCAATCTGCTCATTAATTAATTAATTATATATAAGTAATATAATAAATTAACTATCTTATTAAACATATTTCCATATTAGTCATGTTGTGAAAGAAGAATCAGAACAAAAGAGAAAACCCACAAGAAAGAAAAAATAAACAACAAATGAGAAAATAGTATATTTCAATCTGCATTCATACTCCATAGGTCTTTCTCTAGATGTGGACAGCATTTTCCATCATGAGACTTTTGGAATTGCCTTAGATCATTGCGTTGCTGAGAAGAGCTAGGTCTATCAGAGTTGGTCATCGCTTAATGTTACTGTTACTGAGTACAATGTTCTGGTTCTGCTCACTTCAGTCAGCATCAGTTCATGTAAGTCTTTCCAGGTTTTTCTGAAATCTGTCTGCTTATCATTTCTTTCTTTTTTTTTAAGGCAATTGGGGTTAAGTGACTTGCCCAGGGTCACACAGCTAGTAAGTGTCAAGTGTTTGGTCTGAGGCCAGATTTGAACTCAGGTCCTCCTGACTTCAGGGCCGGCGCTCTATCCACTGCACCACCTAGCTACCCCCCTGCTTATCATTTCTTAAGGAACAATAGTATTCCATCACATTCATATACCACAACTTGTTCAGCCATTCCCCAATTGATGGGCATCCTCTCAATTTCCAGTTCTTTGCCACCACAACACAACATTCAGTTTGGATAGTTTTGTTCCTTCCCTTTAAATTGTTGCAGTCGCTGTTTGTATTGTTTTCCTGGCTCTGCTTGCTTCCCCTTGCCTCGGTTCATATTTTGTTCCATGCTTCCCATTCATCATATTCATAGTTTCTTACAGCATGGTAATATTTTATTATATCTAGGTGCTGAGACTTGTGTTAGCCTTTCCCCATCATGGATCTTCAAGAATGGGAGAGGAGTCCATAGGAGAAGAACAAATACTCTCCCAACTTTTTGAAAAAGAAGGACAGTCTGCAAGTTCTAAGCCAATGGGCTTTAATTTGATTCCTTGCAATAATTTAGTACATGATATTATTAAAAGGATGGTTTGTGAACATTTTGAACGGAAAATGTTGATCACTAGGTCATCATGTAGTTATCAAAATCACCAGGTGTAGGGGGACAGTGAGGTTTTTCCCTGGCCTAAATGTGACATCATGGGTGATGTCTGGACTCATAAGTGAGTTGGATTTAAGTGCACAAATTTGTCAGCTTTCTCTTCCTGAGTCATCAAAGTCCAGTGGCAGGGCAAAAGTCAAGATGACTGGTGATGACCTGGGAAGCAGTGGATGACCTTGGTGTCTTAGATGCTTGACCAAGCTCTAAGCACTCCACAGCGCCTGCTTCAGCTGCCTTCATAGCCATCGGAACAAATAGTTCTCATCTATCCATTCCACCAGAGGAGTCTTCACATGCTTGAGGTAGACATCTCCCCAACTCACCGATGGGTTTGAGGCTGGTCAGTTACCCTCAACCTGGTTCACCGGGGTGTGGTTGCTGCCCAAGTGACAGCTTCTTGGAGCCACAGGTGAGAGTTGGGTGAATCAGGTGCACACCAAAAATAGATGAGCAGCCTTGGAAAGGGCTTAGCAAGCCCTCACGCCAGAGGTGCTAGTCCTCCTGTACACCCCATACTCCCCAGGCCAAAATGCAACACTAAAGCAAATGACAAGTGTGAACAATTAAGATAGGAATTCATGTTAGCTGAGTGGATAACAATGCCTGTGCCTCCTTAGCTTACCTTTTGTTCCGGCTCAACTTTGTTTTCGTCCTAAGCCTCAGTGTTTCTTGGAAATGTCTAACCTTAAGTCAGATAGCTGTCTCATATCATAGCAGCTCATATGTAGCACTTGACAGGTTGGCAAAGTGCCTTACATAGATCAAGTCATTTGGCGCCTTACAACAACCCAGTCAGGCAGGTGCTACTATTGTCTCCATTTTACAGATGAAGATACCAAGGCTGAGAGCAGTTAAGTGACTTGTCATGGTCCCAGGTCTTCCTAACTCCAAGGCTGGCAGTGTATCCACTCTGCCATCAACTTTGGCTAGCTGTGAGTTCCACCCAGACCTTAGAGATCCAAAACAAAAGATTTAATCTTGGTCTGGAAGCACTCTATCTGGCTTTTATTAGTCGGATGTGGTGGCATCCCATCCTTACGTCCTGACCAGAGAGTTCTAATCTCCAAAGCATAGCAGGCCAGAGTTACGGTGGCAGGCCGCTGGTCCTGAAGAGATGAGCCACAGAAGCTGGTGGCAGGAAGCAATATCTGGAAGAGGCATTCATTGTCCCTGTTGCAGGGTCATCCCTGGCAGTAACTCGGAATCTGCAGAGCAACCTTGCCTCTGGAGACTGAGACAAAAAGGAAAGCAGACCCCGGGGAGTCAGAGAAGACTCCCACGGCCCTCCAGCATAGGAGGGATGCTCTTGGCCTAGCTCCTGCAGGAGCCTCTTACTAAATTTTCAGTGTGAGCATTTATACTCCAGAAATCAGCAAATGCTGCAATTCAGGGCTTGATCTATTGTTTTTTTAATTGCCTAGACTTAATAAAGTGATGAAGAAAATACTTCAAATGCAGATTAAATTTCAAAGTGTGTTGTGAGTTTATTTTTTGTGGGGGGAGTCAGTTGTTAAACATTTGTTAAACAACACACCCCTGGATGAGCAGTGCCTCCACGTGTGTGGTCCATGTGTGTGCTCCTCATGTGTTATCCCCTTTTCATGACCACTTTCCCCATTGATGGTATGTGTATATGTGTGAGGCTGACCCTTAGTTTAATAGGGAAAATGTTCTATTGCAAAGTTTGCTATGTTATTTCATTCAGTGCCTTGGCTTTGTATGAATTGTGTTTGAATAGACAAAAAGTAAATGTGGAGTTCATGGGCTGCTCTGGTTTATGGAGGCTCCATGTGTGATAGTTGGGTAGGGGAAAGGCCCTATATGGACAAAACACATTTTTTTTTTGACAGGATTACTAGACTGGTAGTTCAACCAACAGATGACATTTACCTGGGTTTCAGCAAAGCATTGGAGACCATTTCTCATGTTATTAGAATTAAATGAAGGTCAATATCTCATTTGATCCTCCCAATAAGCCCATGAGGTACTGTAGGCAGTTGGTAGCACTAGAGTGCTAGGCTTGGACTCAGTGAGACCCAAGTTCAAATCTTGCCTCAGACATTTACTAGTTGTGTGACTCTGTGGGCAAGTTCCCCAACCTGTTTCAACCTCCGTTTCCCCATCTCTAAAATGGGGATAACAATACCTGTGTCCCAGGGGTGTTGTGAAGATCAAATGAGATGATATGTGTAAAGTACTTTGTGAACCTTAAAGTACTATTAGAATGTTAGCCATTATTTACTAACACTACTACTACTACCACCACCACCACCACCACCACCACTACTACTACTACTACCACCACTACCACCACCACCACCACCACTACTACTACCCATATTGTCCCCATTTTACAGATAAAGTAACTGAATTTCAGAGTGATGAAATGAATTGATCATAACCACACAGCTAGTACGTGTCAGATGCAGGACTGAAACTCAGATGTCTCCTGTTGCCAGTTTCAGCATGCTATTCCCTACACCACAATGCCTTTTAAAGAAACAGAAGTGAAGAAGTATAGCTTCCTCAAAGCATAGACCAGCAGTCTTAGCCATCTGCTGGAATATGCTCCTTGATAATCAAGCAGGAGAAAGGGAAACAGGTCAGTGGTGAGGGCAGGATTTTCAGAGGCTAGAGTCAGAGACTCCCTGGAGAAGGATGAAGGAATGCAAGGTTGGCACAGAACAGCCTAAAGCCCGGAGGAGGAAAGCATCTTGGGGGTGAGGCAGGGCAGGGTAGGGGGCAGCAGAAGGAGCAGAGCTATCGCCAGTTTCTGGATTAGGGAACAGGGTGCATCCTAAGGAAAAGTACAGCACAACCCATTTCTGGGAGGGGATGACCCAGGGGCTCAAACCCAGAGAGGAGACTAAGAAGCAGGTTTTGGAAAGAAATAAGGGCTTCTTAGCCAGCCAAGTCAGCCTGTACTGGACTTTAGTTAAGTTAGGATGAGAAATCTGTGTTTTGTAAACAGATCTATTTCTAGACCTTTGTTTATTTTCCTTCTCCTTAATTTCTCAGGAAAAAAACGGCAACATTCCAGTGCCTTGATTCTAGTGAGACATGGTGAAGCTGAGGCAGAGAGGTCCAAATGCAAAAGAGGAGAGTCAGGGACAATTGAGGAAAAGGATTCGTTCCTGCATAGAATCTTCCCTTACAGGGGACTAGCAAGACGTGATCTGGCCCCAGCCAACCTTTCTAACCGTATTATTCACTACTGCCTGATAGGTAAAAGTAGAATAATTTTGAGACACTTTATGATCATCTCGTCCAACTTTTTCATCTTTCCAGAGCAGTAAAATAAGGCTAGAAATAGGAAAAAATTTCCTCAAGGTCACACAAGTTTCAGAATTTGAACCCAGGGCCTTTAACCCTGAAGTTAGTACTCCTTCCACTATTCCACATTGCCTCCACCCTGTGCTCCAATCAAACTGTCTTTATCTTGTTCCTTACACTGGGAATGGCCTCCTCCTTCCACTCAACCTGTTTGAACGATTTTGCAGCCTAGCTGAAATATTATTTGGATTATTAGATTATCAGAGCTAAAAGACCTAATAGACCATTGCATCCACCTTACTCATTTTGCAGAGGAGAAATCTGTTTGCAGAAAGGGGAATCAAAGTGCCAAAGGACATACTACTTATAAATGGCAGAGGAGCCAAGACAACAGTCCAGGTTTCCTCATTCCTAGTTCACTATTCTTTTATAAGATATGATGCCTCTGTAATAGCCCCTACTAGTAGCAGCTACAACTCCCAGGTCTTACACTGTGAGTCCAAGTTCCTATTGCTATAGTTCATAAGCCCCCACCAGTGTGCTTCCATCTAATAGTCAGCCGGTAGACCCAATTGGTTCAAAGCAAAAACATTTGCTGAAATGATATAACAAGGACAATAACTACAAAATGGTAATATAAACCTGGAGCATATTCCTCCACTAATACACACAGTGTCTGTGAGAAGAGTGGACTAAAACTTAAGGTTTAATGATAGTGAGACATATATACAAGGAATATATGTGGCTAAGGTAACTCAAAACTCTGGTACTGCAGGGCCTTAATATTCTTGCTTTCCTATGGAGTCCACACACTGTTCTATTCTTAATTGCTAGGATTCAGTCTCTCTTGAATCCATAGCTCTTTTCTCAGCTGCCAGAAGTCTTCCTCTAAGCAACTGGTTCTTCACTTTGATAGACACTTTTGTATGCCTATATAGAGAGTGTGTGCCTCTGCTTCCTCCACTGTGCCTCAAATTCTTTCCAACTACTGGAGAGGAGTTCAACTACTAGATTCTATGGCCATTTGGAGGTGGGGGGAGAGAAAAAATTCTCTCCTCCCTGAAGGGGTCACATTCCATAAAGTATTCTAAGGATGGCTGGAAGACATAGCTATTTAAATGCCTACAAGGGAATGGTATGCAATGAACAGGCTCCTTTTAATTCCATCAGGAAAAAAGTGTTTACATTTCACAAAGGACTCTTCAGTATTAACACTTTGTTAAGATATTAACACCACCATCACCTGTGATTGTATCCTGTGGGCATACAAGTTCCCCCTCCCATATACCTCCATGAAACCTATCATCAGTGTATATATATCAACTGGAGATGTAGTTT
>NW_020954579.1:5528629-5571052 GCF_900497805.2 Vombatus ursinus | reverse complement strand
GTTCATGAGGGCCAGGGTCTGACATAAGGAGTTAAGGACATGAAACCACATACAAATACAATGCACTATCAGGTAGAAAGATGATCTGGGATCTCATCAGGTGAGTGTTTATGTTCATATAAAGTCAAATCAAAGAGCATTTATTAAGCCCTTTCTCTGTGCCAGATATGGTGCTAAGTGCCAGGAATACAGATGTAGCATGAGGAGAGGAGTGTGTTCATACATGACAGGGAGGCAGAGATAGATACATGTCTAGCATCTCCTCCCCTACCCTTCCCCAAGGTAGATTTTGGTTTCCTCCAGGAAGGGAAGCAGGAGATTAGGGCCTAGAGACTAGGCACCATTCTGCTTTCCTCAGAGAGAGAGATTACTGAGCTAGAGTTTTGTCTGTCTGCTCTTTTCAATATTAGTTTGTGCAGAGGTTCCCAAAGTAGGCAATACCGTCCCCCCTGGAGGGGTACTGGAATGATCCAGGGGGGTGGTGGTAGCCTCAGGTACAACTGGGGGGCTTTGAATAAAAATAAGGGAGTGGTGGAAGCATAAAGAAAGAAGAGAAGAGAAGAAAATTTTGAAAAACCATTCATACATGTTTCATCTGTTGCGTAACAGAGTTAAAGTAGTAGTGATTACATTATTTTCCAAATAAACACACAAAATACAAGTTATAACCAATCAGTGATCAAGTCTGCCGACAGCACTTAACAAGCAAATGTTGGCAGGCGAGCGTGTCGTGAATGATCAGGAAGTCTAGCACGTATCAGTAGGAATATGTGTGTGTAATGACTTGTTTACAATATGAAACTATACTGTTACATCATGCAATATTGCATCATCAAAATTTCAATGCAGGAAAAACACCCGCAAATTTACAATAAATTATTGAATTTAAGGTGCATCATTTTTTAAAAATTATATTTTATATTTTTGAAATGATGCAAATTATTAAAAAATGTTAAAGGGTTAAAGAAAGTAGATTTTCAGGGGAGCCCTGAGTAATTTTTTTTAAATGGGGCAATAGGCCAAATAAGTTTGGGAACCTCTGGTTTAAGGGATATGATTTCTAGGTTCAAGCTAAACTCCTGATTGCTATTCTTTAATGGAAAAAGGGGTACCCCAAGCTTTATATCCAAGACTTATACACTAGAGGCAGCTAGGTGGCTCCATAGTGCACAGAGCACTGCATGGAGTCAGGAAGATCTGAGATCAAATTTGGCCTCAGACACGTATTAGCTGTGTGACCCTGGGCAATTCACTTAACCTCTGTCTACCTCAGTTTCCTCAGCTATAAAATGAGAATAATAATAGCACCTTCCTCCCAGAGTTGTTGTAAGAATAAAATGAGATGTTTATAAAGTGCTTAGTACAATACCTGGCACACAGTAGACATTATATAAATGCCAGCTATTATATTATTATTATTATTATTGTTATTATTAAGGTTTGGCTCCCTTTCTGCCAAATACTAGTTCCATGATGAACATATATAGTAATTAACAAAGAAACCCATTTATCCAAGTCAAAAGCAAAATGTAAATCAGAGAAAGTACATGTACTCTATGAGAATATATACTACACAATACAGAGTGCAGGAGCTCTTCCATTGGGAAGGGAAGTTTTTGTTGTTCTGTCCTGTCTGACTCTCTGTGACCCCATTTGGGGTTTTCTTGGCAAAGATACTGGAGTGGTTTGCCATTTCCTTCTCCAGCTCATTTGACAAATGAGGAAACTGAGGCAAACAGGGTTAAGTGACTTGCCCAGAGTCACACAGCTAGTAAGTTTCTAAGGCCAGATTTGATCTCAGGAAAACAAGTCTTTTTGACTCCAGGCCTGGTACTTTATCTACCACACTACATAGTTTTATGCACTGTACTACATAGCTGCCTTGGGAGGGAAGTAATTCAGCTCAACTAAAGGAGAGTTCCAGCTCCCACTCAAAGGAAGAGTTCTCGGAAGTCTAGCAAGCTAGGGATAGGGAGATGGTGGAGATAGCTGGCTTCTCTCATGTTCATGACTTCCTATTACCTAGTTAAAAAAAAATCTTGACGCTGAGTGAAGTGAGCAGAACCAGGAGAATGTTGTACACAGTAACAACCACATTGTGTGATGACTGACCCTGACAGACTTAGCTCTTCTCAGCAATGCAAGAATCTAAGACATCTCCAAAAGACTCCTGATGGAAAATGCTGTCCACAACCAGAGAAAGAACTGTGGAGTATGAATGCAG
Source organism: Vombatus ursinus (assembly GCF_900497805.2). Taxonomy (NCBI): domain Eukaryota; kingdom Metazoa; phylum Chordata; class Mammalia; order Diprotodontia; family Vombatidae; genus Vombatus; species Vombatus ursinus. Next base: position 5,568,828 of record NW_020954579.1, on the reverse strand, counting down.
ATCCAAGCATACTGTTGGCTCTTTTTTTTTCACCTTTTTTTAATTTTTTGTTTCCTCTTTCTTGTGGTTCCTCCTATTGGTTCTAATTCTTCCTTACAACATGACTAACGTGAAAATATGTTTAAGAGGAATGTAGAGCCTATATCAGATTGCACACCATCTTGGAGAGGGGGGGGGAAGGAAGAGGAGAAAAATTTAAAACTCAAAAGCTTATGGAAGTAATTGTTGAAAACTAAAAATAAATTGATAAAAAAAAAAGAAAGGAAAAAAATATGGTAGGGGAAGACCCTCAGGGTTTCTGGCCAAAACAGAAACTATTGCTACTTACATTCACACTGAGCCAACTAGAGACCCAACTGGGTAATAGAGGCCATTCTTTGCCTCATTTCTTACGCAGCCTTTATCACTGAATGGGTTTGCCTCAGTCAAACTGAGCCCTGTTAAAGACCTTAGCTTAAAAAGGTCAAGGTTACACAAATACAAGAAGAAAGACAGCCCTAGCCCTCAAGGAGCTTACATTCTAATTGGGGAAGACAGCACATAAAAGGAAGCTGAAAAGGTGAAGGGGAAGATAGAGAAAGTCCAGAGAGGCAGGAGTGGAGTCCAAAGAAGAATGAAGAAGTGGCTGACCTAGGGGTTTTTAAAAAGCCTCACAAATTTACTTATTTCAGTCCTTGTAGGACCCAGGACTTCAGGCCTGTGGCTATTGACTCCACAGACACCAATCACAGCTTCTCTATTCCTTACGCATTTTCTATATTTAAAAAAAAAATCATTCACAATCTGTTTTGCATGACTCTTTATGTATAATTGCTGCTAGGTGGCGCCATAGTGCCCAGAGCCTGGGACCTGGAGTCAGGAAGACTGATCTTACTGAGTTCAAATGTGGCTTCAGACACTTACTAGCTGTGTGACCCTTGACAAGTCACTTCACCCTGTTTGCCTCAGTTTCCTCATCTGTAAAATGAGCTGGAGAAGGAAATGGCAAACCACTCCAGTATCTTTGCCAAGATAACTCCAAATGGGGTCATAAAGAGTCGAACACAACTGAAACAATTGAACAACAGAAACATATGTATAATTGGTATCATATTTCTTCCCTTCTCAATAAATGGGAGAAGGAATGGAGGGAGGGAAAGAATGTGGAATTGAAAATAAAAATAAAATTTTTATTAGTTTAAACACATTGGTCATTTCCCAACAGTCCCTTATGAAGTAAATTCCTTTTAAAAGTTAGTTTATTAATCATTAAACAAAAGGAAGAACATGTCTTTTAACCTTGACAATGTGGTACAAACACTGACTAAAATTCAATGAGATTTTTGTTGTCTCTGTGCTGACTTTATTTACATAACTGTTGTCATTGTATGCTGTTCTTTTGGCTCAATTTTCTTTACTCTGCATCATTTCATATAAATTTTTCTACATTTTTTTGAATATTTTTTTCACCTTTATGGGACCACAGAGCTGGAAAGAACCTTAGAGGTCAGCTAGTCCAACCCATTCATTTTATTTTATTTTTGTTTTTTGGGGGGTTTTTGTGAGGCAATCAGGATTAAGTGACTTGCCCAGGGTCATACAGCTAGTAAGTGACAAGCGACTGAGGCCGGATTTGAACTCAGGTGCTCTGGACTCCAGGGCCAGTGCTCTATTCACTGTGCCACCGTGCTGCCCCCAACCCATTCATTTTATAGATGAGGAAACTGAGGATCAGAGAGGTTAAATGACTAGTCCAAAGTCATACAGTGGCTAAATGGCAGAGCTAGACCTTGAAGTATAGCTCTAGATTCAGCATTATTTTCCACTGTATTATGCTGCCTCCTTTTGTCATTCCTTGTGACCTAGTGATATTCCATTATATTCATATGACAGTTTGTTCATCAGTTTCCCAGCCACTGGGCACATATTTTGTTTATTGCTTTTGGTTCTTAAATAATTCTGCTATGAATATATTTGTAAAGATGGGTCTTTCCTTGCTGTCAGTAACTTCCTTGGTTAGTTTTAGTGGTGGAATCTTGGGGTTAAAGGGTACAGAAAATTGAGCAATTTTTCTTGCATAAATCCAAATTATTTTTCACAATGTTTAAAGCAATTCATAGTCCTACCAACAGAGAATTAGTGTCCCTGTCTTCCCATCGACCCCTTGATGATAAGTTTTCCCACTTAGGCTAGCTTAATGAATGTGAGAAGACACTTCAGGTTTGTTTTAACTTGCATTTTTCTCTGGTTACTAGTAATTTTGAAAAATTGTAAATGGTTATTGATCATTTTTAATTTCCCCTTTTGAAAATTGTTCATATCCCATTTGTATCAATTACCTACAGATTAGAGGTATCAGACTTTTACCAGAGATTTTTAATATAGATCAATCAATCTGTAAATATTTATTTCAGTTGTTTTTCAATCATGTCTGACTCTTCAACGCCCCATTTGGGATTTTCTTAGCAGAGATTCTGGAGTGATTTGCCATTTCTTTCTCCAGTTCATTTTACAGATGAGGAAACTGAGACAAACAAGGTTAAGTGACTTGCCCAGGGTCACACAGCTAGTAAGTGTCTGAGGCTAGCTTTGTTTTTATTTTTTTCTTATCAATTTATTTATTTTTAGTTTTCAACATTCACTTCCACAAGATTTTGAGTTCCAAATTTTCTCCCCATCTCGTCCTTCCACATACCCCAAGATGGCGTTCATTCTGAATACGTCTTCCCCTAATCTGCCCTCCCTTCTATCTCCCCTACCTTCTCTTATCCTCTTCCCCTTCTATTTTCCTGTAGGGCAGGATAGATTTCTCTATGAGGCCAGCTTTGAATTCAGGAAGATGATCCTTCCTGATTCCAGGCCTAGCACTCTGTCCACTGAACCACCTAGCTGCCCAAGTATTTATTAAGGGCCCACTATGTGCTATGCACTGGGCTAGGTGCTGGAGATACAAAGACAAAAATAAAAATCTCTGCCCTTACAGAACTTGCATTGTATCAGGAAAAAAAGTATCATGTATACATATAAATAGATACAAAATATACACAAAGAAAATACATGATAATTTCAGGGAGTAGAGAAGCTCAGGCATCTGGGATGATCAAAAAAGCCTCATAGAGGAGGTGGTGCTTCAGGGGGACTTTGATAGAAGCTAGAAATTTGAAGAGGCAAAAATGAGGAAGGCCATCCCAAGCATGAGGGACAGCCTGTGCAAAGACCTCGGGATGGGAGATGAATCATCATTTATGAAGGTCTAGGAAGAAGGTGAATTGGACTGGACTGTGAAATATATGAAAGGGAATCATTTGGAATAAGCATGGAAAGGTATATTGAAGTCAGATTTTGAAGGACTTGAATAGAGAAGCAAAAAGTTTAGAAGATATTTTCCCCAATCCATATCTTTTCTTCTGATTCTAGTTGTATTGATTTTATTTCTACAAAACTTTTAAAAAATATTATGTAATTGAGATTTGTTTTGTCTTTTTATGATCTATTCTAAATTGTCTGGTTACAAATTGTTCTACTAGCCAAAACTACAATATATAACCTATTATTTTCTAATTTTTATGACATGACTTTAAACTTTTAATATTTTTTCAATGAACAAAAGTCATTTCCCCTTCCTCCCATCTCCACCCTCCATACAGGACTTTTTATATTTAGATAGCCTACCCTTTGGAGTTTATTATAGCATATGATATAAAATGCTTATCTAAACTTTTTTTCTTCCAGGCGATTTTCCAGTTCCTTTAGTCATTCTTGAGGAATAAAGAGTATCCTCCCTAGCACTTTGTCTTCTCAAGTTTATTAGATGATAGATTGCTATATACATTTGCCTATAGGTTTACTTTTTTGAATTTATTCCCCTGATCTCTTAGTAGGCAGGTTCCTAGGGGCCAAAAATTCATCACCTGGGGGCAAGCTTCTGGTGATTGGTCTCTGCACACTTGGATTGATCCTCTGATAGCAGATGCACCATCTATCATCAGATCTCTACTCAAAGCCTTTTCATTCTACTAAGATCTTCCAGGACATCTGTTCTGTTCTAACCTTTGAAAACTTAGGATCACCTGCACACCACGCTGAGGCACAGATGTGAAGAGGAAGGTTTCACTAAAAGGAAACGTCTATAGTTCACATTTATATTCAATTTTATTTTATTTTAAGGTCCACTTTTCTCCCCCAGCCCTTCTACCCCCCTGTTGAGAAAGCAAGAAAAATAAAATACATTACAAACATGTGTAATTAAGCAAAACAAATTCCTGACATGTCAATATATACACTTCAATCTGCCTCTGATTCCATCACCTCTCTGTCTGGAGATTAGCACTTTGTTTCATTGTGAGCCCTCTGGAATTATGGCTGCTCATTGGGTTAATCAGTTTTTAAGTCTTTCAAAGTTGTTTGTCTTTACAATATTGTTGTTATGTCAATTGTGCTCCTGATTTTGCTCACTTTACTTTGCATCAGTTCATACAAGTCTTCCTAGTTTTCTCTGAAATCATCCCCTTCATCGTTTCTTACAGTACAATAGTATTTTATCATATCCATACACCATAACTTGTTCAGCCATCCTCCAACTGATAGGTATCCCCTCAGTTTCTGATTCTTTGCCACCTCAAGAAGAGCATCTCTAAATATTTTTTGTATATAAGGATCCTTTCCCCTTTTTCTTTGATCTCTGAAGTATAGTACAAGTTGTGATATTGCTGAGTTTTTATACAGGAATGTACAATTTAATTACTTTTTTGGTATAGTTCCAAAATGCTATCCGGAATGGCTGAGCCACTTCACAGCTCCACCAACAGTGTACTAACTTGCCTATTTTCCCCAGTCCCTCCAGCATTTGTCATTTTTCTTTTTGTCAATTTTTCTTGGCTCACATTTATATAGAGTGCCTCAAAGTTTAAGAATCACTTTTCTCCCAACAGCCCCATAAATTAGGCATTGTAAATATTTTTATCCATATTCTACAGATGAGAAAACTGAGGCTCATAAATTAAGTGACTTGCTTAATCCCCTGCTAGTGGAAATTGTTCAAGCTGGTATTTGAATTCAGCACTTCTGATTCCAAGGCCAAGGCTCTTTCCCCTGAACTATGCTGTCTCTCAAAAGAGCAATGAATTCTGTGGGGCTCCAGTGCCATGAAGCTTTGCTAAAAGATAGCTCTGTCTCCTCACATAGGTAGACTTGAGATTTGTTAGTTAGAAAAGGGAAGTTATTGCCCAAGATTACACAAGTTAAGTGACTTGCCCAGGGTCAAACAGCTAGTAAATATCTGAAGACCGATCTGAACTTAGGTCTTCTTGACTCAAGGTCCAGTGCTCTATCCATTGTACTACCTATCTCTTGATGGAGGAGGGAGAGAGGAGGGGGAAGGAGAGCACTCAGAACTGAAAATACAATGAAATTGAATTTGAAAGAAAGAGAAAGAGAAAGAAAAGAGGGAAGGAGGAAGGAAAGAAGAAAAGGAAGAAAGAAAAAAGAAAGGAAGGAAGGAGAGAGGGGGTAGAAGGGAAAGAAAAGAAGAGAAAGGAAAGAAGGAAGGAAAGAATGAAAAATGAAGGACCATATTTAAGTGGCTATAGAAAGAGAAGTTTTAGTCTGGATTTGAAGTATGCTTCTGTGACCCATCAAGAAAGCAAAGAATGGTCCCCAAGAACCTAGAGTGAGCATCTGGCCTAGAGCAACTGTAAGAACCTAATGTTTTTACTAAATCCCATCAAGGTGGATTAAATGAAGAGACAATGCACTCCAGAGCCTTTAGTGCATCAAATGCTTGATAAGTGTATTTAAAAATAACTTAGTGGCTAAAGCTTTACAAAGTGCTTTCCTCACAACTACCCTGGGAGGCAAAGAGCTATTAAAGATACAACTGTTATTTTCCCTACTTTACACATGAAGAAACCGAGGATCAGAAAAATGAAGTAACTTAGTCACACATATACTAAACATCAGAGAGAAGAGAGGAAAATTGAGTTCTCCTGGTTCCAAGGCTCTTCTCATTATACCATGCTGTCTGGAGAAATGGATAAATGAATGAATATATAATTTATCTAACTTTACATTGTGGCAGGAGTTTTGATCACGCTGTTGTACAGTAAGAAGTCTTTGCCCAAGTGCAGGGAGTGCTAAAACTTCCTAAGAGAATGAGCCTCTAAGAGAGAGATTAAAGGGAAAATTTTCAATCCAAAAACACCATGGAGCCCCACCCCGCCCATCCCCATCCAATCTCTTGGGTAATGTTAGGAAGTATAAGTGACCATCAACAAATGCTGAAAAATTAGATGGTGCTAAGAGCACAGTGCTAGAATTAAAGTTAGAGGGGCAGCTAGGTGGCGCAGTGGGATACAGCACTAGCCCCGAAGTCAGGAGGACCTGAGTTCAAATGTGACCTCAGACCAAATACTTGACACTTCCTAGTTGTGTGACCCTGGGCAAGTCACTTAACCCTAATTGTCTAAAAAAAAAGAAAGAAAGAGGAAAAAAAAGAAATAGAATTAAAGTCAGGAAGATCTAAGTTCAAATCTTGCCTTGGATACTTACTAGCTATGTAATATTGGGAAACTGCCTCAGTTTCCTCATCTGTAAAATGGGAATAATAATAGCACCTATTTCTCAGAGTTGTTGTGAGGATCAAATAAGACAATGTGTCTACAGAGCTCTGGAAACCTTAAAGTACTATACAAATGCTAGCTATTATTAGCTTTCTATTTGCTGGGGTCCTGACCCCATGGTTTGGAGACTCCACACAGACTAGCGAAGTGCAATCTGTTTTTCTGAATGGAGCCAACATAGGACTTTAACAAGTTACGAAAAGAAAGGGAAAAGTTAGGGTTAGGGGCACTGTTAGTGTGCTGTGGTACAAAGAGAACCATGATGGAAATGACATGCAAATTATATGCAGATACTAAGCTAATAGCCCAGGAGGCCCATTTTTTTTCTTTAACCTGACCAGCAGTGAAGTTACAGAGTAGGGAGGAGAGAGAAGCAGGTGTTTTTAAACGGAAATGTCAATCCAAACGGCAAGTTGCAGCGAGCCTCTGTCTCTTGTGCCCATCCCCGTGTGGCAAAGCGCCAGGTCTTTCTCTGGCGCCAGCCTCCCTTAACTGGTGGGAGTGAAGGGAGTGGGGGTTTGGGGAGGTTGGTTGGGGATGACTGGCAGCCCGAGGGTTAAGGAGACAGGCTCTGATCTGGGATCCACTTTCCTCTTCCCATGGGCTGAGCCCCTCCAGGGTCTACAGCTGTCCCTGCCAGTCTGGAGTTGGGGGCTGGGGATTGAGGAAAGAAGGGGGCTCTTGAAGAGAATCAGCCCCTGGATAATTGTGAAGGGGGAAAGTTTGTTCTCAGTCACCTTCCTCATCTCCACTCTTAAGCACCCACTTCAGGCAGCATCTCCATGGGCCTATTATATCCTCACAATTTCCCCTTGTTCACCCCCATCACCTCTATGAATACCAACACTCAGGCCAAGGCATGTCAGACTGAACTCTCCCTCTGCAGAATCACAAAACCAAACAATGTCAGAGCTCAAAAGAACCATAAAAGCTATCTTATCTACACACATGCCCACTCCTTTTAATGTTATTATTTTTTATGGATACCTTTTGTTTTGGTACAACAATCACTTCTCATTAAAAAAAAAAAGTTAAGGAGAAACTGTAGTGATTGTTGCAACACATTTAACTTTCTGCTGTTAAAGTTGACCATTCCTTCACAGAAAAGAAAGATATATTTAAATCTCAGTCATCTGGAACCATCATTCAACCCCTTCATTTTGAAGGGAGAATCTCAGAAGGGAAGTGATTTGCCCAGCTAACTCATCTCCCTAGGGCCCAAGGTGACAGCTAGCTAATCTGATGAAGAATTCTGCCTCAGGTGTTAATATGGGGCCATAATGCCCAACCCCAAGTGAATATGCTTTTCTAACTGGAGCTTTCTGAAAACAAGGAGAGATTTGGTGTGTGAACCTCTGGGAAGCTAACCAGACCCCTGCCTTGCCTTGACTATAAGAAAGAACTACAGTGAGAGAGATGACATATTCAAAGTAAATATTTACATGCATATTTTTGGGCATAGCCAAGGTGGGAATTTGTTTTGCTTGATTGACTGGCCCCTAGGTGGCTCAGTGGACAGAGACCCAGGCCTGCAGTCAGGAAGACCTGAGTTCACACCTAGCCTCAGACGCTTATTAGCTGTGTGATTCTGGGCAAGTCACTTAACCTGATTGGCCTCAGTTTCCTCATCTGTCAAATGAGCTGGAGAAGGAAATGGCAAACCACTCCAGGACCTGTGCCAAGAAAACCCCAAATGGAGTCACCAAGAGTTGGACACTACTGAAATGACTGAACAAACAACAACATTATGGTTTGCAACACACTTTACATATTTGGGGTGGAGGTGAGGGCTTGACTGGTTATGTATGGGTGAGACTTATGGTTGAAGTACTTGACCTCTAGTCTTCAGTCAGGTCAGCTCTGCTTCATGTTTACTCCAGTGTTGAGTAGATCATCCCCACCCCCCCATTCATCTATACATGATCTAATTTGCTCCTACCAACTGCCCTGTGAGGTCGATGTTATTATTATCCCTATTTTATAGATGAGGAAAGGGCTGAGAGAGGTTACTTGCAGATGTCAGAGGCAAGATTTGAACCCAGCTCTTCCTGGCTCCATGTGCAGCACTTTATCCACTATCCTGACCTGCCTCTCAGATGAAAACATCATCATAGTCAGCACCCAGCCTGTAGCAAAGAATTGTCCTTAGAAATTGACTCCTTGCCAACAACTTGTAGGCACCCCTGCTCCCAGGGCAGAGAGACCGCAGAGGAGGAAAAAGTATTGCATTGGGCATCAGTTGTAGCCCTTGCTCTGCCCAGGGGTAGGTAAGGGAGTTCAGTCACCTACCAGGTGAGTGATTTTGAGCAGGTTATAGCTCTTCTCTGGGCTTCAGTTTCTTCTTCTGTAAGATAAGGAGGATAACTAAATAATCTCTCAGGCTTCTCTCAGTTCTGACATTCTATGTCTTTGTTACGTCATGGGGTTGCCCTTGGCCTCACCCCTAGCCCAATGGGAGCCAAACTATTTTGCCCCTGGCACCAGTACCCTGACACACCTCTCCTCCCCTGGCAGGACCGACAAGCCCATGTTGGATCTCAGTGTTCCCTTCCCCAATCCCTAGTCTGACTCACCACCTTAGGTTTGCCCAGCTCCCAGGCATCTGGCATCTGCCCCAGAGAGGAGCTGGGGCAGGTTGGGGCCAGCTGGGCATGCTGCACCAGCTGGGCACATGCCCTTCCCACGTGTTAACCCAGGAGGACACACAGTGAGAGGTGGAGGGGGGGAAGCACATAGTGCCCAAAGCCTGTGCCTGGTTCTGTCTTGTCCCTGCTTAGATCAGAGAGCCAGGGAATGCTGGAACTAGAAGAGACCTTACAGTCCAGCTATTCTAACCCTCTTATTGAACAGGTGAGGAAAGTGAGGCCCATAAGTGAAGTGATTTCTTTAAAGTCTCATTGCTACTTACAGAGATTCTGGGACAGCTCACACAGCCATCATCCCCTACTCTCTCTGCCATCTTCTAGTCAATCAGCTTGTAGTACCATATGGCAGAGCTGAGATTTAAACCAGTTTCTTTGACTCCAAATCCACTTCTTTTCACTCCATCCTCCTCATTTTACAAAGGAGGAAAATGAGGCTCAGAGACTGCTTCCCTATCCCGTGGCTGGTCAGGGGAAGAGATGGGGCTAGAACTGTGATCACTGGATGGCAGTCCAAGAATTTTCCCACCACTCTCCATTCTTTCTTAGGGATTCTGGAGTTTAAAATGTCACAGGTGAGTGAGTTTAGCCCTAGTGGGCTAATAAAAGCCATGGATTTCAATCCCTTTGTCTCAGAAGCTGCTCTACAAGTCGATGGAAGTAAACAGTGACCAGTACTGGGTAGCTGCCTATACAAGTGTGATCTGAAAAGTTTCAGGAAAGTCATTTTAGCCAAATATGCCTCCCCTGGCTTTCCTGTGGGGTGATGGAAGCAGAAAGCAGGGAGACCTGGGTTCTAGTCCCAGCTCTGCCAGTAATTCATTTTGGGACCTTGGGCAAATCATTTTATCCCTCTCAACCCAAGTTCCCTCATTCATAAAATGGATAAGTATGTGGCAGAGTGGATAAAACGCTGGACCTGGAGATCTGAGTTCAAATGTGGCCTCAGACACTTACTTATTAGCCGCATAAAGAAGGTCAAGTCTGCACCTCGGTTTTCTTATCTGTAAAATGGAAATAACAGTAGCACCTACCTTCCAAGATTTCTGTGAAGATAAAATGAGACAGTATTTGTAGAGTGCTTGGCAAACCTTATAAAAGTGCTGTATAAATGCTAGCTCCTCCTCTTCCTCCTCCTCCTTCTTCTTTTTCTTCTTCTTCTCCTCCTCCTCCTTCTCCTCATCTTTTCTTCTTCTCCTTCTTTTTCTCCTCCTCTTCCTCCTCCTCTCCTTCCTCCTTCTTTTCCTTTTCTGCCTCCTCTTCCTCTTTCCTTTTCCTCCTCCTCCTCCTTCTTTTTCTTCTTCTTCTCCTCCTCCTCCTTCTCCTCTCCTTCACAAAGTTTTTATGAGGATCAAATGAGCTAGCATATATAAAATGATCTGCAAATTTTAAATTGCTCTATAAATTCTAGCTATTATTATTGTTTTTATCACTTCACCTCCCTCAGGGATTCAGTTTCCTTCTCCATATTACATGGATATGGATGAAGAAAGGAGTTTAAACATAACTTGGAAGGCAAAAAGGAGCCATGGGAGGGAAGGTGAGTTGATCAGAGAAGTAACATGTTCAACTCTATGCATAAATGTTATTTCCACAGTAAGATGAAAGAAAGCTCAGCAAGGTGGGAGAATGGAGAAGGGAAGACACCTCAAGTGATTGCAATAGTCCAGGTAACAAGAGTTGTCCTAGAGAGTTGGGCCATTGGATTAAAATAATACTATCTAGAACACTTGAGGCTTTGCAAAGCCCTTCACATGTCTTCTCGATTAGATCTTCACAACAATCCTACAAAATAGGTGTTATTTTTATCCCCATTTTCTGTACGAGGAAATTAAGGCTGAAGGAGATAAGTGACTTGCTTAGACAAATCTGTCTGAGGCAGGATTTGAATCCAGGTCTTCCTAATGCCTAGTCTATTGCTCTATCCATTACACCATCAAGCTGGATTAGAGAGAAAGGTACCTTGGATGATTAAGTGGATGCCTGAACGAAGCAGGGTTTTGGCTCCATGTAAGGAAAAACTTCCTGGCAATAAGAACTGTCTAAAAGTGGAACAGACTGCCTTGGAAGGAAGCAAATGCCGTGTCACTGGAATGTCTCACCCACAGGCTAGATGGGTCATTCATCACTGATGTTGTGCAGAAGATTTTTGTTCAGGTGAGGCTGGAGTAGAGGACCGGGTGCTCCCTTCGAGCTCCCTGACTCTGCTATTCTGTCTTCCCTGCCCTGCCTGCCTCACACGCGTAAATTACGCCATGTTGGTGAGAGCTATTTCAAAAACTGTCAAGTAGTCTTCTTTCTGTTTCATACTGAAATGGCTTTGTTTCTTTGAATCAAGGCACAAAAAAAACAACAACAAAAACCTTGGGGGTAGGCTAGCACAATAAACCTTTATCAGACAGTTCTTGGCATCTTACAGGAGATCCTTTAACAAAATCTTGCCCCAGAGGCAGCGGGGTGTGCAGTGGATAGAGCACTGGCCCTGGAGTCAGGAGGACCTGAGTTCAGATCTGGCCTCAGACACTTACTAGCTATGTGACCCTGGGCAAGTCACTTCACCCTGACTGCCTCAAAAAAAATGTTGCTCCATAGAACTGCAGGCTGGACCCTGCTCTCAGAGATGTTCATCAGAGATGCCACAGATAAATGGAAGTGGGGTGAGAAGAGTGCCAATGGGGGTCCACTGGGGGGTGGGGCAGAGGTGGGGATCAGGCCATAGTGCAGAGGAGTGGAAGATACCTTAGAGGGGAAGGCAGGGGAAAACTGAAAGGCGAGGTCTAGAAACACTGGGAAAATATAGTCTCCATCTCTGCTAAAGTCACCATGTGCTAAAACAGCTTCTTTCAGAAATATTGAGGTTACACTCTTTGTGTGATCTGAGGGTGGGAATAACAATGTAATTATTTATGTAGCTCATTGTAAATATTTCTGTGCCATGTGATAGCAATTACTTGGGGAGAATGGGCAGAGTTTTACTAATTTGGGAAAGGAAAACTACCAGAAGTTGGTAGGTGGAGCCTAAACATCCCAGGAGGTCTTGGAATGTGTGTTGGTCAGGGGGAGGGCAGGTATGCTGGAGCTCAGAACCCATCTGGGGTGGCCTGGACCGAAGGAACCCATCTCCACTGAGGAGGGTAAATACTCCCCTTCTTCCTTTCCTCTCAGGCCCTAGGTAGACCCAGAACTCGTGTCAGATGGCCAGGAGCTGAGAAGACTCCCCACCCCTAGACACACATAGACACACAAGCCCTTTACTTCCTCTCTTATCAAGGCTAGTTGAGTATTCACAGGACTTGAATGAGATAGGAGTCAACAATTCCATTCCTTCTGATGATATGGAGGACTGGGGGCCATCTCCCCTCGTCCTAATCTATATCTTGCCATTGGACCTAGATGGCTCTGGAGGAGAAAGTGAGGCTGGTAATTTTGCACAGCCCTTCCTCACTTAAATCCAATTCTCTTGCAAGTCATGACTTCACCTTCCTGATGTTGTGGTCCTCTTCGAGACCCCAAAAGACAAACAACAACCAACAACAAACAAAATGGAGGACCACAAGGCCTTACCATTGCTCAGCCTCCACACCCTGCAGTCTCCCAGCACTGATTCTGATCTACCTACATAACCCAAGAAGTTCTGGGCCTTGCTATTCATATCCTTGTCATCCTATTTTTGAATCTTAGGATTTCCAGACCTTTCCATCTGCCTAGTAACTGAACTTCTGTATGGTCTTGCCCAATTTGGATGGAGCTCCTCGGAAGTAATCACTATCTCAAGTTTCTATTTGTATTCTCAGTCCTTACCACAGTTTTTGGCACATTGTAAGTACTTAATAAATACGTTTCATTCATTCAAGCAAGTATCTATTAAGCACCTGCTATGTGCCAGGCATAGTGCTAGATCCTGGGGATACATGTACAAAACATGGAACAATTCTTACTCAAAGGGATGTCACATTCTAATGAGAGAAACAATAAGAACATGTATAAATATTTACAGTGTAAATATAAGGTGAATAAATACAACTATATGCAAAATAGTTCAATACAAGGGAGAGTGGTTTTGGAGGGAAGACAACTGGGGAAAATTAGCAAAGGCTTTTGCAGAAGATGAAGCTCCAGGTGCATCTTAAGGGAGAGAAGGCTTCTACTCGGCAGAGGTAAAGACAGGCTGTATTCTAAGCATGAGAGACAGCTAATGCAAAGGCGTAGAAATGAGAGATGGAAAGTCTTGGTGAGGAGACATACTAGCAACCCTTCAAGATGGTGGCATCTCCAAAGGGACCACTAACACTCCTGGGATGGGAATAGAAAGGGATTTAGCTGTAAGTTGTACGCAAGTCTCGCCACTAAATCCCTCTTCTGATGCCTCTTTGTGACAGAGACAAGCCCCCAAGTTTGAAAAGGGTTTGAAACAGTGGAAAGCAAGTTCTCTTCATTTTTACCAACCTGAAGTTCTCAAGTATGGGCCAAGGATGTTCCATATGTCTGTCTTACAAGGACCAGACCAACTAAATTTGAAGAGGCTCTCCATGGTGGTAGTTGCATGGTAAAGATTTTTTAAAAATACAGTAACTCAGGAAGTCTACCTCCTAAGCCAAAGGGAGTTTGCATTCCGTTGGTCAGGGAAGGACCAACATTTATGAAATCCTAGATCTCTGAAGTATAAGTATACTAGTTACGATATACTTATTCAGTCATGAAGTCCCACTTCTCCAATTTTGCATTTCTGTAATTACACATAAACTCATATGTTTATATTTTTATCTTTTTCCCTGAAAGAAAAGAAAACCCCTGTTAGCCTTTCGGGCACCTTGTCTTACATGTGGATTGCCCAAGAAAGTTACCCAATATTGACGGCACTCTGTAGCTCAAACCCTAGCTCACAAACCCCCACCAGTGCATTTATATTTACCAATTAATTATCCAGAGAGTATATTAGTTCAAGCAAGACACCTAAACAAAGAACATGATAACTAAAGTGACAAGATTCCCATGTGCATATGGGGTACTCTCTCCCACAGGTTATCACACTTCCGGTGGGGAAGGAAACACACACAGGCAACACAAGTGTGTGAGGACCACACATGGAAGAAATACATGTAAATAACATATATGGCCAGGGGACATATGGGAAGGGAAACAGGCTGCAAGTTCATGTGGTCAGGGAATATACGTGGAAGGTACATACATAGGGAATACGTGTAGTGGAGACACATCCCTGTCCAGAGCAGCTCATATCTCCGACCCAGCAGGACGGCTATGTCTACTGTTGATAGCTCTTCTCTCTACTGTGTGTATTGTCTCTATCTGGTATTTCCCCTCTAGTCATTGCCAGCTGCTCCACTTGGTGGGTAGATGCCAAGTTACCACCTTTGTCTTCTCAGGGCTCTGCTTGTCATCTCATTATCATCTTTTATGGTGGAGTGACTAGAAAGTTTCTTCCTGATAAGAGTAAGCTGATATCTCTTTAGTCATGTCCAGAACCTATGAGCAATAATGAACATCCAAGAAGCTGCCAAAAATAGCCAGGCAGAGGTTGCCTAGGCTGAGATTGTCTCTTCTCTCCCACTATTCCACTTCCCACCTCCCCATCCCACCACCCATGCTTGAATCCTTTGTCTCAGACCACAACCTTATTTTATTAAGGCAGCTAGGTGAGATGGCAGATAGAGTGCTGGACTTGGCATGAGCAAAACCTGAATTCAAATCCTGCCATGGCCATTTATGTAACCCTGGGCAAGTCGCTTAACCTCTGTCTGCCTCAGTTTCCTCATCTGTAAAATATGGATGATTACATCAACTAACTTCCAGGGCTGTTGTGAGGATAAAGTATGATAATATTTGTAAAGAACTTTGCAAACCTTAAAGCACTATATACATGTTAGCTATTGTTATTTTAGGGTTCAAAATTCCTTAGAACTTCTGTTTCATTGTCCTCTGGGGATACTATACCCCTAAACTCATTTTAAAATATTCTGTCAAAGAAACAGGAGTTAGATGGTTTTAAAGTATCAAGGATTGCCTGAACACTACCCTAGCCTCGACCAAATCCTCTGGGTCTGGCACATAAATGTATTTGAGCCAAAAAAAAAAAAAGCTAAGGGAAGGACTCAAAGTCATTCTCCATTCTGCATTCCTGGCACATATTCCTGCATTTATAAACCAGTATCTATACACATATATACTCCATATAAAACACACAGACATATATGCTACACTGCAAGGCTGGCGTATAGAGAGATGGTATCCAAGACAGGAAGATCTGAGTTCAAGTTCTGCCTCTGACTCATATTGGCTGTATGACTTTGAGTAAATCACTAAACCTCTCATTGCCCTCGGCAATTATCTGTGACCACAGGTTGAAGAGAAGGTGCTGACTTGCATTAGTGGGGAGAGGTTCTTTGTCCATAAGTTCCCTATCTATATGAAATGAGGGTGATTTCAAGTCAGTACCTTCTCTTCAACTTAAGGTCATATGTGGGTGTAAACATATGGATAACACACATACAAACATACATTAGCAGGAAAAAAAACAAATAAGCCCAGGAAGAGCATCTGATTTAGTATTATATTTTACCCAGCCAAATGCCTCACTGTCTCCTACACCATTTTGAAAACTCACTTCAGATGGGATGAGCTGGTTGCAATAAAAGAGATGGAACAGAGAAATGAGCCACTCCCATTTCAAGGGGACAGACACACAGTACTAAGATCAGAGCCAGCTGGAGGGAATGGTAAGGTGAACTGCAGTTGGGAGCTGCCTTTTTATTTGTTCTCATTCCAGGGAAAGGTGGTAGAGCATTTTCTAGCAGAAATTTCTTAATGGAGACATTTGTGCCCTTGGAAGGTTCCACCCCTTCCAATAACCACCATGACTGGGATAGGAATGGAATTGAAAGGAAGAGAGGAAAAAGCATTCCTGGGGTCATTCCATAGGGAGCAGACCAGGCCCAAGGAGGAGTCTCAACCCCAGATATCAAAGAATTCTATAGGGAATATTTCAGGAAGAAGCTGAAGAAAGGATTGCAGGGAAAGGGAATCTGGGATTAAGATGTACTGGAAGACAGCGGAACAGGGCTGGACTGGGTACACTTTGAGTGGGTGGGGGGGTGGGATCTGGAATGTTCCTATACACAATTCTCTAATGGAATCATTTGGACATTCTTTTGGCCTTAGCTCCAGATGGGATTATGTGGGGAGGTTGGAGGGGGGAAGAGGTTAGGGTATAGGAATGGAGATCATTAGAGGAAACCACAAATTGGGACTGTGGAAGAGCCTTGATAGGATGCCAAGATGCTTCCCCTTTTTGGACCTGCATAGATGAATAAGAAGGTGCACAGAAGAAGGGAGAAGAAAGAGCCAAGAAACTTCACAGATGTTTTGCCCTTCAACTTTCACTTGGAATAAAAATACTAGACAGTAATGTTGATAATAATAGTCACTGATACTTTCATAAGCACTTTAAGGGTTAGAAGATGCTTTACACATATTCTGATTTGAGACTTATAGCAGCTCAATGAGATAGTTGCACAGGTATTATTATTCCCATTTTACAGATGAGATATGAAGGCTCAGAAAAGTTAAATTACTTGCCGATGGTCACATAGATAGTAAACAGTGAGAGGAGGATTCAAACCTAGATCCTTCTTGCTGCAAGTTCATAGCTTTTTTTAGTATACTAGTACAATACCTCCTCCAGGACCACTTTTCCTACTCCCACTCTCACTGGCAAGAGAGTGGATAGCTACTATTACTACTTCTCCCCTCATGGTTCTAGGGGTAACCAGGAAGAGCTTATTTTTTAAAATACTTTCTCCCATAAGCCCCCACTGGTGTGCATCCCACTGATTATCAGCCAGTGCTAATTGGCTTTTAGAAAGGGTATATTTACTAAGAGTATACGGTATATATTAATAATTACTAAGGTATAGCAAGGACAGTTGTTACATAAACATTTCCCCAAACTGAGGGTACACTCTTCCCTTCCACTCACAAGATCCTTAGGGAAAGTAGGCTCAAACTTAAAGAGCACATGTGTCTAAAGGGTAAATTCAGACTCTCTGAAAGTCTTCCTCACCCAACCCCACCCCTTTCATCAAGTACTCAGGACATTCCTGTTAGGGATTAGTTGGGCTCTGAGGGTAGGTGCCTTTTTAGAACACCAAAGCTGCCCTTCCCTCAGGGTGCCTCGGTTGTCCTTGGTGTGCTCCTCAGTTGCTGATACAGATGCTGCTTCAGGGAGACTGTGACTAATAGCCAATGAGAACTCCAAATCTTTGACCTTTCAAAGTGAAGATCATCACCTGGTCAATAGGGGATTGGGGGAGAAGGGAGGAGTAAATTAACTATAAACTTGCTCCTCCTTCCCTCAAGAGCAAAGCTCTCTCATGAATCCTTTATCTTTGACCACCACTCAACTCACATACTGTAATGCACTATTCCAACTCTCTTGCTGGATTATACATGGGCCCTGGGTATGTCTAATTCTTTCAGACAAGCACAAGACATTTCCTTCGTGGCATCATCTGTTTTTATCCAACGATCAAAGTACTTCACTCCCAAACTGATTAACTAACTAGTTTGAAACCAATTTATACCCTTGATGTTCAGCTGTCTGAACCTTCTGTGATTACATTAATTGATGGGGATGGGGCAGGGAAGGTGGGGTGGAATTTACACTAGGCAGCCTCTACGTTAGACAATTTGATGTCCAACATGAAATCTCTTTGAGGGCAGAGTCCTAGTTGCATAGCAGCAAGAGATTTAGAAGAATGTAGAGAGATGGTCCATGCCTTCTGGTAGCTCCCAGTCTTATGGAAGCAGCAGATACAAAGATAAGGCTTTCTATCTAAGATTCCATCTATCTAGTTGGATAGAACTGTTCAGAGCATCCCTGGGAAGATAGAAAAGAACTAAGAGGAACAGGAGGGGCTGTCTAAGACAATCTCAGCCAATGAGGTGGAAGAGCAAGGCTAGTGTTACACCAGGCAGAATAAGGTGGCTGCCTGAGTCATAAAAATTGAGTGGTTCCCCTAAAAAGCCCCTTTCCAAATGGGAACTATCTCCCCAGCTGGGTCTGCCATAGTGCCTGCAATCCTTGCATAAGCATACCCTTAGAGAATCCTAGAATGTAAGAGTTGGAATGGATCTGAGAAATCATGGAGCCCAACTCTCTCTCCTATACTGTGTAGTGGCAAGAACACTGGATCAGGGGACGAGTTGTTAAATTCAAGATGGGCAAGTTGCCACTTGTGTTACTTTAGTTCCTTCATCTGTAAAATGAGGGAATTGGATTCAATGGAGATCTAATCTATGAACTCTGTTTAAATGCCAATAGGAAGTATAACACATGAAGTCATTATCAGCCCTTGATACCTCAAGGGTTCAGGCAGACTAGGAGGGAGTGAGAGCTTTAATGGAAGCAGAAAAAGTTTAAGACCTGGGATACTTCAAGAAAGAGGGCAGGCTCAGGTGGGGTACTGAAATATGGAAACTCTTAGTAGGGGTATTGGGAGTGTGAGGGACTTAACATGAAGGCAATGAAATGCTGAGAGAAGGGAGGAAGGGCTGCAGGGAGAGAAGGGGAAAGAGCATTGGGGGCAACTGCTGGCCAATATCTCCTAAGACCAGATTTCTGGGTCTCAAACATTGCTATACCCAGACATCTTGGGGCCCAAGCCCCCTTCTTCCCTCTCTCCCTTGGCAATCAGCCCACCAGCTGCCAGAGAGCAAGAGAGGAATCTGCTTTGCATTACTAAGAAGCTGTCTCCTCACAGACATATGGTCAGCAGACCCCCCTACCCCAGGGCATCTTGGGAAGCGTCTCCTTCTGACTCCAACCCTCACCCTGGTTTCTCCTCTCCAAAAGAGAGCCCCTGAAGTGACCAAGTCCCCTAATTCCAATGGTTTGTCTGTCCTTCTCCCCACCCCCATCCCAAGTTGGGGAGCCAGGATGTTGGAGAGGGATGAAGATTTTTGAGTTTCTCTTCTTTCTGCTTCCCACACTCCAAGGGTGAGAAAGAGGGGCTGTGATTCAGGAATGTGATGAGTGGAAGACTTTGGAGCGACAGAATTACACACTTTAGGTCCTCCAAAAGTGTATGAGGGGGAAAGGCAGGGGATCCCCTATAATCTGATCCTACTGAGGTCAGGATAAGAGCAGATGGGTCAAGGCTACAATGAGAACTAGGATAAGAAATGGGGGGAGGACTCTCTAGTTGTGTCAAACATTAGTTCCCAGAGCTTATCATGGAGGTAAAGTAGAATGGAAGGAGCTACAATTG
Source organism: Vombatus ursinus (assembly GCF_900497805.2). Classification (NCBI taxonomy): domain Eukaryota; kingdom Metazoa; phylum Chordata; class Mammalia; order Diprotodontia; family Vombatidae; genus Vombatus; species Vombatus ursinus. The sequence continues at coordinate 5,549,307 of NW_020954579.1, read as the reverse complement.
GAGGAGTTGAGATTAGAAATGAGGAAAGAAAAGGCTTGAGGAAAGAAAGAGGAAGTCTTTTCCTTCCCACCCCTCAACCTGGAGGAGGCTTTCTAGAATGGAAATTCAATTCAAAAACCCCCAAGTGGTGTATTAGTGTGTGGTTAACAACTGTCTCTGTCTCTGTCTCTGTCTCTGTCTCTCTCTCTCTGTCTCTCTCTCTGTCTCTCTCTCTGTCTCTCTCTCTCTCTAATACTGGTAACTCTCTGAGGGCAAGAATGACTTCTTCTGAATCTCCTCCTAATACCTAGCACAAGTCTCTGCCCACAGCTTATACTCAGCTTGGAGGACTGTGGTTGTGTGTGGTTTGTCTTCGTTCTCAAAAAGGACCATGACTTCAGGAAGAAGATGTCATGACTTGAAAATGAATTGGATTTAAATGAGGGAGGGCTGTGTAAAGTCACCAGCCTCACTTTCTCCTCAGGAGCCATCTGGGTTCAGTGGCCAGATATAGATCAGGACAACTGAAGATGGCCCAGGATGCAGTGGGAGACCATGGCCTTTTTAAGCTAAGGTCTGACTGCCAAGAGAAAGAGGGCCTAAGAGGGTGGACTTCTCAGATGGGAGCTGGGAATTCTTTCTCCAGTAGAACCCTCTGATGGGGGGGGGGGCCCTTTGTCTCCCCAACAGGAGCACTAAATTGGTACCATTAATACTATAGCACTTCTTCCTCTGATGAGTATGACTCTCTGAAATATGCTTCCAGCCCCTGCCTCTCTCAGGAGAGAGGATGCCCCAGAGTGAAAACAGAGGGCCAGGGGTTGGGATATTTGGGTCTGAGTGATAGAGTATCTCCACTTCAGTTTTCCTTTCCTTCTCCCCTAGAAAGATTCTTCCCAAGACTGGGGAGTTATCCAAATCCAAATAGCCCCTCTCTTCCAACCGCCATTGTAGAGACAACTCCCCCAGGAGGTTGAGTAGGATAATAGGAAGAGCTGTGTATTTGGAGCTAGAAATCTGGGATGGAATTACATTTCCTACAAGCACAGATTTAGAGCTGCAACGGACCCTAGGAGCTATCTAGCCTGACCCTCCAATTTTATAGATGAGGAAACTGAGGCCAACACATTAAATGACTTGCCCAAAGTCACACAGGTGGTAAGTGAGAGTGGGCATGCCAGCCCAGGTCCTCTGACTCCAGTCCCACTGCCAAGAATTGCTATTTACTTACTACCTGTGTGGTCTCATGCACATCACTCAGTTTTTGCATCTGTGAAAGGGGGCACTGGTGTTGGTGATCTCTAAGGTCCAGCTAGGTGGCACAGTGGATAGAGCGCCAGGCCTGGAGTCAGGAAGACTCATCTTCCTTAGTTCAAATCTGGCCTCAGACACTTACTAGCTGTGTGACCCTGGGTAAGTCACTTAACCCTGCTTGGCTCAATCTCCTCGTTTGTAAAATGAGCTGGGGAAGGAAATGGCAAACTCACTCCAGCATCTCTGCCAAGAGAATCCCAAATGGGGTCAGGAAAGAGATGGGCATGACAAACAAGCAAAGTTCTAGTTCTAGAAAACCCTTCAAAATACAGTCTTCCCACACTTTGGGCAGTGTTTCTTTGGTTATCTCCCCTGGGGTCTCATCACTCCTTTACCTTTGCCTTCTTGGGAGAATAGGGTTCAGTTTGTATGTTATTCCTTTGACTGGTTTATATGTTGCTCTGTTCTGAAGGTGTGTCCTCCGTTCCTCCATCAGCTTGGCAGGTGCCTGAGATGGGAGGGTCTCCCCACTGAGGTTGCTACAAGTATTTTGTCATATATGGGACCTTTCTTTTGGTTCTTGACTTTCTTGTGGCAAATACTGGAACCAAAGATACAGCCTAGCCACTTTTCTTGCCACATTCCAGATACTTTTCAGAACAACTAGAGTCCAGTTACTACACCAATTCACAGCTCTACTGCATGTTAGTTTGTAAAGAACCAATAGATTCTTTAGTTTGTAGGTAACTTCTGTCTTTCCCTCTCAGGTTGGGAACTCCCTGAGGGCAAGGTCGGGGTCTCCTTTATCTGAATCTCTATCCAGAATATCAACAGAATATTTTCAATTTGCCGGATTAAAGGATAAAGAAAGAGTGGAGAGCCTAAATACCTCTCCTCCTCCTCCTCCTGTCTCTCAATGATCTCCAATCCCTCAAACTGTCCTGACTTCTGGCTGAGGCAATTTTGGCTTCTCTCCTTGGGCGCCAAAGGCTGAAACTGTTTGTTTTTCCTTTGGAGGATGGAGCCTAACACTCATCCTCCAATTTTCCCAGCCTACCACAGAGCCAGAACCTCTAGTGGACAGAGCCAGGGAGCTGTAGAGGGCCAAAGAACGCTAAGAAAACTCCCAGACCCTGCGCTACGAAGCCAGAGACATGGAGGAGGAGGAGAAGAAGGAGGAGGAGGAGGGCAGAAGGGCTGAATATGGGAGAGGAGGGCCCGGAACAAGAGGGCAACAGAGAACAGCAGTAGCTGAGAGCAGTGCCAAGAGCTGGCACCAGCTGGGTCAGGATCAAAGCTGAACCAGGCTGGCAAAAGCCAAGGAAGGATTCAAGGGATTTGGGAATTTTGGCTCAGGCCTTTCCCTGGAGAACCGGGTAGGGGGACCTCCCTGCCTGACTGCAGGATGAGGTCCCGACTGACATCTGGAATCAGCCTCATTAGGAGGGGGTTGGTTACTGGCCAGGCCATCCGAGTGGCTGTGGGTGTTGGAGAGTAAGTAAGCTCCCTTCATCAAGTCCCTTGTTCCCCTGTGATCAGTTTCACTTGTGACATAGGGGTCAAGTTCGCTGCTGGTCATTTTCATGCCTAGTCAATTTCACTTTCCCTCTCTAGCCTCAGAAGAGGGAGTGGAAGTGAGAATAGTTCCCTACTGCCCTCCAACTCTTCTCCTTAGCGAGAAAAATTAACCACTTCATGACCACAAAATTTTACTTGATTTTGTTTTAAAACTTTCCCTATCGAGGGGTGAGGGAAATCAATCTTGAAGCCTGGATTAGACACCTGGTTCCCCCTCCTTTCCATTTTTTCCTCTTCCCTCAATATTTATTCCCGAAAAAAAATCTGTATTTTTTTTTTCCTATTTAATTATCATCTTTTATGTTTTATGTGTTGGTTTCAAGAAGGTTCAAGAGACAATTACACAGGATGCAAGGGGACAGGGTATTGAGGACTGGAGGGTGGGCAAACAGAGAGACAGATCTGGAGGCTGTGGACAAAAGTCCCCCCACCCCTGCTCCCATGGGAAAAAGGGGGAATGTCACCTCCAACCCAATGGGGGTGGGGTGAAAAAGGTGATTTCAGGGTTAGAGGGGTCAAGCACCCATACTCATGCTAAAACATACTTGCAAAACCTTCTCCCAAGTGGAACAGCTCCCACCCCCAACCCCATGCCAACCCCCTCCTCCAAGGAGGGAGAAATAAATAAAACTCTACTTCAGGGAGTGACCAGAAGGACAAGCCTCTCATTCCCCCAGACAGAACCAAGTCAAAGAGATGGCATTATATACAGTTTCCGGGTTTCCACAGTTTCTTTCATGATCCCACCCTGCCTCCATGCCAAAAAAAAAAAAAAATCCTTGCTTTCTTACACAGGGCCTGGAGGGCCCTCTCCCAAGCCAAAAGGAAAGGGCACTCAACAGGCCTTTCCCAGGGCCTGGGATCTCTTCTTTACTCCAGGACAAGTAGAATGAGGATCACAGTTATTGCAACATCACTTTTCCAGGCCTGAGGAAATCGGGACAGGAACAGAGGGTAGTAGAAATTCCACTGATAAAAATGAGGATCATTCCCCTCTGTCCTTCATCTGCCTGATGGCCATGATGGAAGAGGAGTCCCTTCCAGGTCCCCAATACCCGGGAGAGATCTTCTGCTGAGCACAATCTAATCCTCCTGCTGTCCTGCTTCTCTGATCCTGAAGTTCACCCCTCAAACTCATCCTCTCCTGCCCTGTCCCCAGCCAAGATCTGATCAGCCTTCATCCTTCATCCCTACCTAACTGGGCTTGCAACCACAGAGAAAGTAAGTCTCTGCCCCTCCCAAGGTGCCTAGGAGTGGGAGGGTGGGGGTGGAGAAAAAGGCATTACTGTATGACCAGCCTGCCTCTGTTCTCCTGATCTGAAGGGAATGGGGTATTGGGAGGGAGGGATCACTGGCTTGGTTCAGGGCTGGAGTCGCCAAACCCAGGGTGAAGAAAATAAAGAGGGAGGACAGATTCCAAATTCCCTCAGAATCTTCTCTGGCAGCTTCCCGAGACAGGATCCTGACCTAGCCCAAGAGACAAAAAATGGTTGTTGAAGAGAAATGTGTGTGTGTGTGTGTGTGTGTGTGTGTGTGTGTGTGTGTGTGTGATAGGATGGTGGGGGGCCCCAGCAAGGGTAGTAGCCGTCAGCAGGATTACTCCATCACATATTAATCAAAACAGTCCTGTCTTATGACCCTGGTCCCTTCGGCAAAGGAGTAGGGACACCTGGAAGTCTGGGGTAGGGGTGAGCCTGTGCCTGCAAGGGAAACTTCCCTGTTTTCCTCTTTCCTACTTTCCTATAAGGGAGAAGAATCCATCATCACTTATGGGTGTTTGTGTGACCTTGAACAAGTCATTCCCCCCTCTCTGGGCCTCAGTGTCCTGTAAAAGGAGAGGAACTAGGTGGTTGCTTAGGTCCCTGCCAAGTCTGTCCATATAAGATTCTGTCATTTTTCACTGCCTGGGACTGACCAGAAGGGCAGAGTAGGAATAGAGCAGTTAGGATTAAAAGTTCATTAGAAGACAGTTTTTCACTCCCAGGTTTCACAGTGTCAAGTGCATATGACCATACCTTCCTGCCTCTTACCAAGTCCCCTTTCTGTCACTGAACTTGTGGTCGTGGGGGGAAGAGAATGTCTTTTCTCCTTACCCTCCACCCCAAGCCCCTTCTCCATAACCAGAAGGCAGGAGGGAGGGGTAGGGATCAGGGAGCCACATGAAAAAGGGGAAGGTGAGGGTAGAGGGGCTGCTATCACAGATGGAAATCAGGATGGTCAAGAAAGGGAAAGTGAGGAAAAGAACGGGAAGCCCACTCCCTGACCTTTGACCTCTACCCCCTGGAGAGAAGGGGGTTTGCTCTCCAGGGGAGCTTATTGGGGATTTGGCTCGAGCGTCTGACAATCTGAAAGAGGATCTGAGGACCTGCTGAGGGAGTGAGAAGGAGACACCCCAGTGGGTAACCATTAGCCAAGAGGGCGAATGTCCCTTCGGGTAGAAGGAAGTCTCTCCTCCCTCTCCAGTTTCCTTCACATCTGAAGGGCTCTGCCCTGTGGGATGCTGAGGGTAAGGGGTTGAGGGGAGGGAGGGGAGCCCCAATGCCTGCTCAAACGGGGGAGGTGGCAGTGGACTCGCTATAGAGGTTTTCCACAATGTCTCCCCTCTGGATCCGGCGCAGGGCAGCGTAGAGGGCATCCAGGGTGGCGCTGTCCTGGGCAGCCCAGCTGTCGAGCAGAGCCCTGACAGGGCAGTCCTCTCGGGTGAGGGAGTCTATATGCTCGGGCAAGTAGCCCAGCTCCCCGGCCAGGTGTCGCCAGGTGTCTCCCGATGAGCTGTTAAGCAACTTTTCCACTTCTTCCCGTTTGGCTGGTGGGAGGCTGCTGTAGAGACCTCCATCCCCCTTGAGAGCTACAAGAGAGAGGTGGGGTAGTCAGGCAGGGAGAGGTGCACCCCTTACAAGATGGACAGCAGGAGACTCCCTTCTGGGGAATAGACTGACCTTGAAACAGCAGCGTTTGGAGGTTAGACTTGTAGAAGCCCTGAGACCTTGGATAAAGCACTCAGAATAGGTTGTATCAAGGCAGCTAGGTATCTCAGTGGATAGAGCACTGGGTCTGAAGTCAGGAAGACCTGAGTTCAAATCCTACCTTAGACACCTACTAGCTATATGATTCCTGAGCAAGTCACTTAACCTCTGTTTGCCTTAATCCACTGGAGAAGGAAATGGTGAACTATTCCAGTATCTTTGACAAGAAAACCCCACGGACAATATGATACGTGGGGCCATGAAATGTTGGATACAACTGAATCTATTCAACAACAACAGTTGTGTCATACGCCGAAAAGAAAGTTCATAGACCTAAGTCTGGAAGTATTAAGACTAATGAGTCATTTACTTTGGCCCTCAGTTTTCTCATCTACAAAATGAGGGATTTGGTTAGATCAGTGGTTCTTGAACTTGAATCCATGGACTCAAAGGGTCCATGGATATATTGCAGGGGTTCCATGAACTTAGACAGGAAAACAATTACATATTTTTTCAATATAATTGGTTTTCCTTGGAAACCTATATATTTTCTCCTATGCATTTAAAAAACATTATTCTGATATGAAGTTCATAGGTTTCACCAGGCTGCCAAAGGGGTCTGTGACACACAAAAAACGGTTCAGAACCACCAGTCTGGATGATCCCAAAGGTCCCTTTCAGTGCCAGATCCTATGAACTGACAGAAAAGCACTGGGAGAGGATATGACCACTAGAAGTCAGGGGCATGGCCAAGGCAAATTCTGCAGTTCCTGCTCCCAGGTCTGCTCCCTTCCCTTCCAACCGACTAATGAGGGGGTGGGCATGGGGAGAGACGGTGAGGGAAGAGGAGGGGGTGTGAGACAGAACTTCTCTGCTCTGAATAGTCTATAGAAAGGTACAAGGGCCTGGTGGGTGAACTGGAACCATGCTATGGGTGGCTAATTAGGGACATAATTAACCACTTGTCCCTGGGAAGTCTGGGGCAGGAGGCTAATTGCAGCCACTTTCTGGGGTAATTAGCCCCAGGGGGGGCAATTAGCTTGATGAGTCTGGAAGGTCTGGTTTAGAAAAGACCTCCCAGCTCCTCTGGCTGGAAAAGGTTTCCAAGGTCATCTCATCTATTTCCCAGAGTCCAGGCTGACCACTCCCTGGTTCCAGATGCATGGAAATAGTTAGATGGTCCATAGAGTGCTGGACTTGAAGTCTGGAACATATGAGCTCAAATCCTACCTCAGACACTAACTAGATGTGTGACCCTGTGCAGGTCACTTAACCTTCTGTGCCTTAGTTTCCTCATCTGCAAAATGGGGATAATAATAACATCTACTTCACAAGGTTGTTATAAGGATCAAATGAGATAACACGTAATGTGGTTTGCAAACCTTAAGGTGCTAGCTATGATTATTATTGTTATTATTTATTATTATCATTATCATTACAGAAGTTTCTCTTTCAGATCATTCCTTTGAAGAAGATAACACCATCCACTTGCCTTGGTTACTTCCCTCCTCTTTAAGTCTAACCTCCATCCCTACTACAACAGCTTGTTTTGTCAGAACCCAGGGGAGGGTGCCCATGGGTGAAATCAGCCACCGTCCCAAGGTGTGTGGAGATTTCTTCCCCCTGACCCTCTTACCCACAGGAGCCCCAGCCCTAGTACCTTGGACTTGAGCTGTCTGAGTCTGGGGCTGCTGGTCATGGAGACTCTGGCTGTCCACAGAGATGCCACTGTCACTATGTAGCTTCTCCCCCTCTGGCGACGGTGTCTGGTTCACAGGCCGATTGTTGGCACCTTGCTTATTCTGCTTACAGCTGTTCCATCTGAGGTCAGAGAGGGACAGGCTCAGGGCCTCAGGCTGTTGCCCGTCCCTGTTTGCATATTCTTTGGATAATCGTGTGTGTGTGTGTGTGTGTGTGTGTGTGACATGTATTACTAATCATACATAATGCGTACATATGGGTGCTCATGGGCACAAGTGGCAGCGACTTTGTTTTCCACTTCTCTTGTGCATTTATTCTGTAACTTTGTGTATTTTTATCGTTATTTCTTTCTCTCTTATCTATCACCTTTAGCTAAAATGTAAACTTCATGAAGAAAGGGACCATGTCTTATATGTCTTCTGCACTCAGTGAGTGACCTTCCTAGCAGGTAAAGCCTAGGTCCTAGGCCCTAGGAGCTGTGGAAAAGACACTAGGTGAGGGCTGAGCTCCTATTGAGGGAAGGAAGGAAAGAAGGAAGGAAGAAAGGAAGGAGGGAGGGAGGACGGAGAAAGGGAGGAATGAGGGAGGAAAATGGGAGGGAGGAAAGAGGTAGAGAGAAAGGGAAGAAGGAAGGAAGGAGAAAGGGAAGAAGGAAGGAAGAAGGGGAGGGAGAAATGGAGGAAGAAAGGGACAAAAGGAGGAAGGTAGAAGGGATGGAAGTAAGAAGGGAGGGAAGGAAAAAAGGAGAAAAGGAGGGAAGGAAGAAGGGAGGCAGGATCTCATGATTCCTTCTCAGCTCTCTACCCACATAAATTCACTTTCTTCTACCATATCCAGAAACTGGGAAGCTGAAGGGAAAATTGAGTCTGGTTCTCAGCTGAAGTGAAAAAAATATGTGTATGGTGGGGTTCAGGTCATGAATCAAAGACCCAAAGTCCAGAATCAAAGGTCAAATATCTTCACAATTATGACTATCCAAAAATGGAGGGGGCTGCCACAGGAGGAATAGACTGGATTACTGCCTGACGGACATGTGATATAGTAGATCCCTGCTCAAGTACAGGCTGGACAAAATGTTTTTTGAAGCCCTTTCCAACTCAAGAGATTTAACACTCCAACCCCCAAATGGCTAGGAGTTTGGTCCATAAATAAGAGGAAAGAAGTGTGTGACTTTGGGCTCATATTTCTTGGAGTCTCAGTTTTCTCCTCTGTAAAATGGACTCTATAATCTTTAAGATCCCTCCCAACTCTGGCATTTGAAGGTCCTTTCCAGTTCTGACATTCTAGGTTCTGACATCCTTTGTTCTAAGGTTCCATTGTGACCGAATATCTTGTGATTTTTGTCATTCTGGATCAAAGAGCTGAAAGGCTTCAAGCCTCCAGCTCCTCAACCCTCTTACTTACCTCTTGAAGACGATGTAGGCCAGCAGACCCACAACCACGGCGGCCAGGATGGAACAGTAGACAGGGATGAGATTGTCAGTGGTACCTCGGGTCACTACAGGTTGGGAGCTGCCCATCACCGTGGTCACCACATCAGCCACCGTGCTGGCCTCGGTTTCAGGCTCTGGGGGCTCATGAGGCTCCTGGGTGATTGGGGGTGGGCTGTCAGAGCCCAGCAAAGGTGTGGTCCGGGTTGTCCAGCGGGCTGGGATCTCTGTCCAAGGATTACAAGATAGAGGAGGTGGGTAAGTCCTTCCCACCCTGTACTTTGCATTCCCTCCCTCCCTGCCTCACCTCCCAGCCTTCTTTTCTTACACTTTCCCTTTCTATGAGGCCCCAGCCCTACTCAGAAGCCCCTCTCACCTTAAGACTCCCCCATTGCACATTTCAGAGGCATAGGGTGGTAGGAGAGGAAAGGGTGTGAGGAGAAAGGTGTCCCGGCTAGCAGAATAGTGCTGAACTTGGTGTCTGACCTGGGAGACCAGACTGTGATATTTACTGTGTGACCTTGAGAAAATCACCAAACCTCTCTGAACCTATTTCCTCCTCTGTAAAATGAGGGTGTTAGTAAAAAAAAAAAAAAATGAGGGTATTAGTGCTTACTAACAGGTTGTTCTGGAGATCAAATAAGATAATGTATGTAAAGAGCTTTGCTAAATAAAAAGCTATATATAAATGTTACCAATTATTATTTTCATTATTTGTGAATAGGCGTGTTGTGAATACGTATGTACAGTTGCCAGGATAGAAGGACCAGGGCCAAGAACATAGACAGGAAATGGACAACAGCAAAGACCTCGAATCAGAATCCTCACTCCCACCCCTAAAGCTCAATGCCGTGGGATTCTGGGAAACAAGTTCTCTTACTTTGCTGGGTTTTGCTTGCCCCATACAGCCCCTAGCAAGCTGTACCCTGAAGAACAGGAGATACTTTGTCAAGTTTAGACAGAGAAGATACACAACTTCCACAAGGAGCTGGCTTCTGTCCCTGTCCTGTCCCGTTCCCTGTTGCTTAGTCCATACTCCCTTTCCCTCACCATGCCACCAAGACTCCTTGGGAATTGAAGGGTTCGGCTGGCTCCCTCTCCTTGGCCTATGACTAGGCAAAGCCCAACATCTGTTTCTGAATTGGCAAGGGCCATGCCTAGCCCAGGCCCCACAATGTGTCTGGTCTTGCCACCCAAAGAAACACCGTAGGGCAGACTTAACCCTTTATTGGGAGGGAGCAACACCCACACTCTGGGAAATGAAGGGAGGTTGTAGGTTTCTGAGCCAAGAAAGTTCACAATACCCACTGGTAGAAGAAGGGAAGGGATGGATACTTTAGCCCTCTGCTTGTGCCGGGCATCTCCTGGCAGGAGTGGGTGGGATTTTCCATTTTACCACCCAGTCAGGGGGCACCCAGTGCCAGCTATGTAGCCTCTAGATGCCCTGGGGTATCTGCCTGGGCATGGAATGCATATCCTTACCCAAGTTAGGGCTGACTAAGGGGAAAGAAGAGACAGGATGTCTTATAGGCTGCATCTCCCAGGCAGGTACCTCTCCCTTCCCACCCCTACCACTCCAAAGTATCCCCTGGTTCACCTACCCAAGCAGGAGCTACCTATTTGCGTTGCTATGTTTCCTTGACTTGAGGATAAAGCCACTTCAAAGCATTTATATTTCAGTCCCTGCTGAGGGATGTGTCTTCCAGATGTGTATCTGGAGTCCACCTGATTGGTAGGGTTGGTGGGGAGGGATATACCATCTACCGCAACCAATCATCCCACCCCTGCGGTGAGACGCCAGCCGAGTTATCCCGCAGCATCACAGAAGGTATTAGAGCTTCCTGAACTTTTGCCATGACCATGCTGTATGACTTTTTGGGTAAACTGCTTTCCTTTGTGGGCCTCCAGAACCACCATTTATACTCTGGTGGATGTCCCCATATCCTCTCCCTCTTCCCTCTCAAACACTGTCCTTCAGACTTTGTCATGCCCTCTTCTCAGACTATAGCAAACAGACCTAGTCAGGCTGATGGGACTGGATATCAAGAGGGTCGGTCAATTTACAAGGGAAGGAGTGGCTAGTCAGGTCATTATGGTAATTACCAGGGAAGTCCAGGATATAGGAGGAAGGGAACAGGAGAGGGGCTTTCTAGGGCCAGAATCTGGATGGAATTTGGGTCAAGAGCCAACAATGAGTTTTATCCCCACCCCCTGATCCCTTTTCCCCCTCCATCTTCCCAATTCCCTCTAATTTTTTTTGGGTGTGGGGGGCAGATAGGAAATGAGACCCAGATGTGGCCACATCCCCTTGTATCCCAACCTGCCAAACCCTTAGCCTGTCTGGATAGCTGTTTCCAGGCTAAAAGTTGGCTCTGGGTGGCAAGGAGGGAGGGAGAAGCTTGGGATGGTAGACAAACAGACCTACTTTTGCATTTCCCCCACATCCTACTTTTCATTTTAAACCTAACCTGGTGGTTAGCCCAGGTGGGAAAGTGTTATTCCACCCTGGAGGGCAGGTCACCTTATTAACATTTTATTTGTATGTAAATACATATATATATATATATATATATGATCTCCAGGAAAATATGTTATCCTAGGAGTACAGGACAATCAAATTAAGAGCTTAATTCCATTTCCCAGAACTCTATGAATCTATGCAGGCTGTTAATGCTTTGATGTTCTGGGGAGGAAGAAGTTTGGAAGGAACCAAACTGGGGGAGCTAGCAAGATGTTTACAAATGTCCCCCAGTGGCAAACCATCCACCCCTCCTCCCTATATCTCCTTCCTCTGCCTCTAAGCTCTTATCTGGCCTTTTCCCAAACCTAGGCTGTCCCAACTTGCCCAAAGAGAGAGGCTCAGGTAGAGAAGTTCTTCCCTTCCTTACTCTACCTGGAAGCAAGGAGTTTTTATTTTTTCTCCTTCTATCCACCAATCACCTACTCTAAGATCTTCTAGCAGGGCACAGCACGCTACTCCTTTCTATTCCCCAGAAGCCAAACACACACACAGAGGCACTCACATACAAACATGCAAATAACACGCACACCCTGGTTTGAACCCAGATGGAAGAAAAAAATAAACCTTCCTCACCCACGTCTTTATAATTGCCTTGCTTCAGAGAGGCCTTGGGGCTGGTGAGGAGCTTAGAGCTTCCTGAAGGTAGGAACCATAGGTCCTCAGTCAAACTGGAAGCCCCTTGAGGGTGGGCCTAAATTTATCTTTTCCCATTGCCCAAGACAAAGCTCTGCTCACAGTGAGCCTTTAGTGCTAAGGATCAACTAGGAATAGGTTAAATCTAACCCTTTGTAACAGTGCCACTAGAAACCCCTTTCTGCTGATAGTAATTCCCTTGAAACCCCCTTCCAAGTTATTACCTTGAGGTTAGGACTCTGTCCCTGAGAAAGCACAGTTCTCATTTGCCAGTTCCCCTTTTCCCTCTCCCCTGATGTGGGACTTTTTCACTTGTTCTCAGGTTGGAACTCCTCCCCCTCACCCCATGAACCAGCCATATTTCTGGGAACAGAAATAATAAACCACAGACCAAAAATAACTTTGAATTTCCTTTAGAACTCCTCTCCTTTCTATTCTTCCTGGTCCTCAGGTCTCCAACACCCTCACAGAGGATTACCACCATCATCTTCCTAGTTTCTCCCTGGAAGAACTTCTACTGCCTACCTTCCCACCCCCATGCTTCCCTCCACCCCCCACCCCTAAACTGACACCTTGAGAATTCTACCCAATCAGATGCTGGGTTTCTGAGTTCCTAGAGCAAAGACTCTTCAAGTCCTATATTTCCTAAAACCTCTCATGCCCCATGACCCCTGTTATCCACAGCTATACCTACCTCTGCCTTCTTCTAAGGTACAGCATGGAGAGCACAGTTCTCAGAAGCTAGAGATCTATGCTAGGACAGGCTCCACCACTGAATAACTGTGTGGTCTTCAGCAAATATCTAGCTAGATCTCAATTTTCTTCTCTATAAATCATTCATTTTAGAAGAGATCCTTGCTCAGTTATTCCCATTTTCTGATTCTATGATTCCAATCTCTACTCTCCTCTTGTTCTCCATCCCCTATCCTTGAACCTTGCATAGTGAGAAAGAACCATGACTTGGATTCAGGGGATCTGAGTTCAAATCCTGCTCAAACATTCACCAGCTATGTGACCCTGGGCAAGTCACTTGACCTCTCTTAGCCTTAGTTTCCTCATCTGTAAAATGGGGGTAATACCCCTTGCACTAATTACCTCATAGGGTTGTTGTGAGGCAAGTGCTTAGCAACTTTAAAGTGCTGTAAGAGGCAGCTAAGTGTTGCAGTGGATAGAGGGCTGGCCCTGGAGTCAGGAAGACTTGAGTTCAAATTTAACCTCAGATACTTAATGTGTGATCTTGGACAAGACACTTAACCTCAGTTTCCTATAAAATGGGGGCAATCATAGCACCTATTGCTGTCAAAATCAAATGAGATAATATTTGTAATGCTAAGCATAGTGCCTGGCACACAGTAGGTGTGCGGGGAAAATCATTTTCCCCATCCCCCCCAATAAGTGACTTATTTTACTATTATTCTCTTTGTACATGCTATTCCTAGACCTAGTCTCTAAGGACTCTACTTCAATATTCTCTTGCCTAACCCCTTCATTTTACTGAGAAAAAAACTGAGTCACAAAGAAAAGTGACTTGACTAAGGTCACATGGTGAATTAATGGAACTCAGTCCAGGGTTCTTTCCCACAATACTCCAGCACCCCTGGAACGTCAGAATCGAAAGGAGACTCAGAGGTCATCTAGTCCAACTCCTAACTGAATAAGAATGATCTCTACAGAATAAATTCCTGGGGGCAGCTAGGTGGCGCAGTGGATAGAGCACCGGCCCTGAAGTCAGGAGGACCTGAGTTCAAATCTAGCCTCAGACAAAACACTTGACACTTACTAACTGTGTGACCCTGGGCAAGTCACTTAGCCCCAATTGCCTAAAAAAAAAACGAATAAATTCCTGACCAGCAGTCAGCCTCCACTTGTGTAAATCGTGGGTGACTTTTAATGGTGATCCCACTACGTCCTAAGGCAACTCCTTCCACTTTGGCATCACTCTCATAGCTAAGATGATTTTGTGGGCAGCAAGTCTAAATTTTCCTCTTGGTATCTTCCACTCAATGCTTCCAACTCTGATGAAAAGCTCTCAGAGGCCATGATGAATGAGTTTATTCCTCTTTCCATGTAGCAACCTTTCAAATACTTGAAAATGGCCCTCATGTCTCCTCTAAGTTTTCTCTTCTCCAGGCTAAACAACCCCATTTCCTGCAACTGATCATAAGCCAAAGACTTTGCACCATCCTACTTGCCTTCCTCTGCATGATAGCCAACTTAGCAGTGCCCTTCCTAAAAGTGTGCCTTCCTACAATGGAACACAATATTACAGATATGGTCTGACCAGAGCTTCCCAAGAAACTGTCACTTCCCTAGTCCTGGATATTATGTCCCTCTTAGGCAACCTAAGACTTTATTAGATTTGTTGGTTACCATAGTACACTGTTGACTTCATACTAGGTTTTCAGTCTTCTGAGACCCTCAGATCTTCTTCAGACAAACTATCTAGCTGTGCTTCACTCATTTTGTACTTGTGAACTTGATTTTTTTAATCCGAGTCTAAGACTTTACATTGATCTCTATTAAATTCTATCTCTTTTGATTCCACCCAACATCCCAGTCTTCTTAGGTCTTTTTAGAACCTGATGATTATTTGTGTTATCAGAGGTAGTTAGGTAGGAAGACCTGGGTTCAAATTCTGCCTCTGACACTTCTTAGCTATGTAGCCCTGGGCAAGCCATTTAACCTCTGCCCATCTGTTTCAACTGGAAATGGAGATAATAACAACATCTACTTTCCAGGTTTGTTGGGAAGATCAAAAGAGATAACATGTAAAGTGTTCAGCACAGCTCCTGGTAGTTAGTTGGCACCATAGCGCACAGAGTACTGGGCTTGCAATCATGAAGACTCATCTTCCTGAGTTCAAATCCAGCCTTAGACATTTGCTAGCTGTGTGACCCCAGGCAAATCACTTAACCCTGTTTGCCTCAGTTTCCTCATCTGTAAAATGAGCTGGAGAAGGAAATGGCAAACCACCCCAGTATCTCCACCAAAAAAAACTCCAAATGGAGTCACAAAGAGTTGGAGGTAATTGAACAACAGCAACAAATATGTCTTTCCTTTCCTTTCTTTATATCCTTCCCAGGTTTGTAATTTGCAAATTTGGTAAGCATGTCATCCCTGCCTTCTTCCAGATCACTGACAAAAATATGAAATAGCAAAGGGTCAAGTCCCAATTTGCTAGAACATCCCCTGAAGACCTCTTGCCATGCTGGCATGGGCACGTTAGCGACCACTCTTTAGTTCCAGCCATTCAGCCAGTTCCAAACCCATCTAAAAGCACTACCATCTAGATTGTGTCTCTCTATCTTTTCTACAGGAATAGCAAGAGGGACTTTCTCAAGTGCTTGGATAAAAATCTAGTCCCCTAACCTGTCAGTTTAGCATCCCTCCCTAAAAAAGAATCGGGTTAGAAAACAAAGATCTATGTTTTGCATGACTGCACATATATAACCTATATCAAATTGCTTGCATTCTCAATGAGGGAGGAAAGAGGGAGAGAATTTGCAACTCAAAATTTAAATAAAATGTTAAAAATTGTTTTTACATGTAATTGGAAAAAATTTTTAAAAATATTTAAAAAAGAAATGACCTGTTCTTTGTGATTACTACTTCTTTTTATAAATGTTCACTAACCTATATATCTTTAATAATATATTCTATAGAAATATAATGGAAATATTATGCATCCAAAGAAACAATGAACATGAAGAACTCAGAGAAACATAGAAAGACTTAAATGAACTGATGCGGAATGGAGTAAGCAGGATCAGGAAAACAACAACCCAAATAACTATAACAATGGAATGGAAAGAACAATAAAGGGAAACTGAACACCATATAATTATAATGGCCATCCATGGCACTGGAAGAGAGTAGAAAATGCTTGGAACTCTAGATATTGAATATGACATTTAGAGGCAGCTAGGTGGCAAAGTGTACCACTGCCTAGAGTCAGAAAGAACTGGGCTCAAAATCCTCCTCAGATCCATACTGGCTGAATAACTCCGTACAAGTCACCTAACCTCTCAGTGCCCAAGGCATTTCTCTAAAATTCTAAATTCCAAAGAAGGTGCCAGCCCACATTGGTGGAAGGAGTTGTTTCATCCAAGTATTCCCTGTACAACTACATCACAGGTTGAAGTCCCTATCCATACATTCCAGGCACTATGCTGGGGGATGGAAATACAAAGATTAAAAAAAAAAGTGATTTTAAAACAAAAGGCATTAAAAATAATAACAAAAAACTAAATATGGTCTAGAATTTTGTGAGAAATTGAAATCAAACTCACTTGTAAGCTATTTTCTTTCCTATTTTAGAAAACTAGGCCTACGTTTCCCATTCCCCAATCCTGTCTTATTCCTCCCATTCTCGTCCTTTGTAGATCACTCCGAGGGCCTCTTTTTGGCCCTATCTGTGCCCACTCCTTTGCTGGCCCCCAGTCCTCAAGCCCATCTGTGCCTCTAGCCACAGGCCTGCCAGGATCGATCCTGGTCTCTATTCTCCTGCCCCCTTCCCTGCTCACCCTCACACTCCCTGTCTGACCATCGGGTACATTCCCGGGTCTCTCGTTCCGTCTCTTCGCAGGCTGTGCAGGGTAGGCAGGGGTCCACGTGGTTAGCCTCATCTGAGTAGGTACCCTCAGGACACACCTCGCAGACAGTGTTCTGCTTATCTTGGCAGGAGAAGACTAGACCAGAACCTGGCTCGCACACACTGCAAGGCTTGCAGAGCCCTGAATCTTCATCTTGGTAGTATCCGTAAGCACAGCGGCACACAGCATCGTCAGCCTCCACGCAAGGCGCCGACATGCTCTGCAGCCCTACGCATTCGGTGCATGGCTTGCAGGCTTCCGTGGCACTGATTGTGTCTGAGAAAGTCACACCTGCGGTTAGAAAGAGAGCAGCATCAGATCTAGCCCTCACTAACACCTGGGCTTCTCATAATCCTGGGATTATGGAATAGCTTCTTCCACTGGCAGCAGACCTCCACCCCATGTACTCTCAGGCACTGTGCCCTCATCCAAGGTCAGGCCAGAGTTTAAGGATTGTAAAAATCCTCGACTCAAAGTCCTCGAACGTTATCATTTTGCTTCCTTCCCACACTGATGCCCCTACACACACACATACACACACACGCACACACACACACACACACACACACACCAATCGTCAGACATTGAGCTGTCCCTCCCAGACCCCATACACTGGGCTCTCTCCTCTCCAGTTCCCAGACACCAACTGGCCCTCCCAATCAATCCCCAGATGCTGAGTTCTTCCCTCTAACCCCTAAACCCTGAGCCATCTTCTCCCCCAAACAACTAGCCCTCCATAATCCCCAGAGCCTTCCTACCTCATGATCCCCAAACATCGAGCCCCCATAATTCTAAGACATTGAGCCTTCCCTCCAGGCCCCAAAGGCTGACACCTTCCTCTAAATCATTAGATGCTGAGCTTTCCCTTTCCCCCTCCTTCTCCCCTTCTTCCATCTCCAGTCACTAAGCTGTTTGGGCAGAATTTATGAACTTGCTTCCCTTGGATCCAAAAGGGCTGAAATCCTCACTCTCGGGTGAAAAGTCCCTGGCCACAAGGGGACATAGGCAAAGTGCCTAGTTAGGGCACAGAAATGATTGTTGCACCTCAGGCCCTGGAATCCCCTTGTCTGGACTGGTGCTTCTGCTTTAGGTAAGATTATAAATTAATAATAATAATTATTATTATTGTAATTCTGCTTTCTCCAAGGCCTGATCCAGATGCCATGGGAACCACCTGGGCTACAGATCCTTCAATCTATTGATCCTTCTCTCTGCTTCCACTCCCTTTTCTTCCTTTCTTCAGGAATTTAAGGAAGCAGGAGGGGATGGGGTATGGGGAGGAGCATAAGGTTTAAAGGGCAAAAACATTTGGTTTAGCACTGAAAGAGGTCCTAAAAAACAAAGAAGGAGTTTGGTCTATAGAAGGAGGGACTAGGGTTAGTTAGACCACAGGTAGGATGTCCCAACCTAACCCAAACTTCTGATACTCTCAACTCTGAAAGTTATTCTGCTGATTCCCATCTAACTCCATCTAACCCTATGGGTTTAGATTGGGAAGGGGGATGCTGGGTCAGGATCAGGGGAGCATTATGAAGTAAGGAAACAGGGGCACAGAGAAAAAGGATTCATATGGGGTAAAATCGGATTATTTAAAGCTGAGTCCTAGGTTCTAGTCTTTTGGTTCTCCCCAAATATGGACTTCAAAAATAGAGAGGAAAGGCAGCTAGGTGGTGCCGTGGGTAGAGCATTTGCCCTGAAGTCAGGAGGACCTGAGTTCAAATCTGACCTCAGACACTCACTAGCTGTGTGACCCTGGGCAAATCATTTAACCTGTTTGCTTTAAATAAATAAAGGTAGACAACAGCTTCAAGTTCTTACTCTGCATGCTTTGGTGGGACCATGTTACTGAACACGCAGATGAAGAAGGGGTAAGAGAAAGGCCAAGATTACACAGCAAAATAATAATTTAACATTTGTAAGGAATCCTATAATATAAACCTTTTTTTTTTCCATTTAGCAGATGAGAAACTGAGATCAAAGGAAAGAAGTGATCTTTCCAGAGTAACACAGCCAATACCAGCACCACGCCATCCTCCACCTGCTCAGAACTCATAGCCCTGAAGGAGTAAGAACTCTAAATGAGGGGTAGTCAATGTGTAAATGCCAGGAATGGGGGAGAATTCTGAGATAAAAAGCTGAAACCCCCTTACCATTGGAGGAGAGTAGAGGCAAAGCTGGTATTTGGAATTCAGAAGAGATGAAAAATTTTCTAAAGGTCATAAGATAGAAGGTGGGGGATGGGAAGGGCAGAGACAGGGGAAAAGAAAAGAATATAATAGAAAGGCAGGAGGGGAAGGAGAGGAAGAAGAGAAAGAAAGATTGACTGAGTAGGAAAGATTAAAAGACCTTTAAGTCCCTCAAGAAAGAGGTCTTACAAAATCCGACCCATTGGTGTTCCTTTCAGAGAAACACTGTGTATGGTGAAAAGGGCCCAAGTCTTGTCATAGAGTCAGAGCAGCTACTTGCTACCTACATGATGTTGGGTAAGTCATTTCCTCTCTCTGGGTCTCAGTTTCCCCAATTGCAAAATCAAGGGGATGGATTAGACGATCTTTAAGATTCCTTGTAGGTTTAAATTTATGATCTTGAATGGGTCAAACAAGAAGAATTGTGATTAACTTGCAAGTGGGAGCAAAATTTGTTAGGCAGCGGAAAGTCCATTCAAGCAATAGCTTTAGCAGGCCAAGAGGTCTTTGAGAAGAAGAAAGGTAGATGGGACTGCAAAGACATAGAGACAGGGGAACAGCTGGCTGTTGTAAGTGTGTTTATGTATGGAGGGGAGGGTGCTCTCTTCTACCTCAGGGGGGTGAAAATTGGCAGTCAGTCTCCTGGGAACATGTTTCGGGGGTGTGAAATATGTAGTGGGCTTTTTTTTTAGCTACTGGGGAAGGTGAGAGCAAAACTGATTTCTGTGTGGGAAATGTTTTAGGAGCAAGGGAAAGTCTGCTGAGGTCTCTTCTTCTGAATAAAGCAGCTCATTAAGCCAGGCCTGAGGTGAATTCTCGGCATGGATGGAAAGAGCTCCAAATGAGGTGCAACCACCTCCCTACTCTGCCCCTGTCCCTAGGTGCCTTCTCTTCCTAATTGACTCTGGACTCTATGACAGGAGGCAAGGGCTATGCTGAAGGAATAAGTCCTCCCTGCCCCGCTTCTGTGAGTGGTGAACAAGGGAAGTACTGGTGTCAGGTACTTTTTTGGGTGAATCTGATATTTGAAAGGCAGGTTAAAATAGACCCAGTGATAGAGATGTCAATTTTGGGCATGGAGACTTCAGAAATTGATCCTTGCTCCAGGCCTAGGAATTCCTAAGGAAAGTGGTAACTAACCCTTGTTATGTTACCAAGCCTTCCTTTTCTCCCAAGATCACAAGATCATATATTTAGAACCAGAAGGGAACTTAGAGGTCCTTAGGACCAATAGATGAGAAAACTGCAGCTGTGAAAGGTTAACTTGACTGGGTCACTTTGACTATGGTCACACAGCTAGTAAATGTCTGAAGTAAAATTTGAATTCGGGTCTTCCTAATCCTAAGCCCAGTACTCTATCCACTATGCTTGTTTCTAAGACCCTTCACAGATGCTTCCCTCTTCCTCCTAGGATCTCTTGTCTTCTCTAACCAGCTTAGAGAATATCCTTCCCACCTACCCCCACACCCCAAGCCCCATGAGATGCCTCATGAATAAATAACAGGCCCCCATTAGTTCTGGTCTGGAAAAAGAGGCTGAGTGGGCATATTTGAAAGGTGGGGGGAGAGGAAGAAGTTGAGCTAGGAGAATAACTTGCTCTCTATGGGTACACCTGAACTACCCCACCCCCAGCTTTTCAAGATGATCTGGTCTCAGAGGACAGAGAACACAGTGCCGAGGCAAGGGGGATTGTGGAGGAGGAAAGTCACTGATGATGGAGTTCCCTAAGATGTGTGAAGTGGGCGGGGGGGGGGGGGGGGGGGGGGGGGGGGGGGGGGGGGGGGGGGGGGGGAGAGAGAGAGAGAGAGAGAGAGAGAGAGAGAGAGAGAGAGAGAGAG
>NW_020954579.1:5504944-5528619 GCF_900497805.2 Vombatus ursinus | reverse complement strand
AGAGAGAGAGAGAGAGAGAGAGAGAGAGAGAGAGAGAGAGAGAGAGAAGGAGGGAGGGAGGGGAAGAGAAAGGGAGACACAGAGACAGAGAGAGAGAGGAGGAGGAAGAGGAAGTTTCTTCTAAGACCAAGTGATTCCTGAGGCAACTGTATCTCTATTGCTATGACTCCTCTATCCCTGTCCTTGACTCTGAACTCCACTCCACCCCCAGAGCTGGCATTTCTGGGCCCACACTCACAGGGCCCCCACCCACTTTCATGAAGAAGATCAGTCCTTTGGGTGGAGGAGGGAAAGGGGAAGAAATGTACTTCCTTTTCCTTTAGAATTCTGAGAAGTTCTGAGACTGGGGCCAACTGAAAGGCTGCTTTAAAAAGGGTCCCAGGGACCTAGAGCACCCACCTTCCCCAACGACAGATTAAAGGTCTGCCCACTTTCCCGGACAAACAAGAGGCATGGAAAGGAAGGTCTAGATGTGTTCTGGGAAATTAAGGTGGGGGAGGGGAGGAACACTCTCCAAGAGTCATATGGAAAGGAAATGACTTCCAGTGGACCAGGAGAGGTGCTAGTTTGTGGGCTTGAGCAGACTTTTTTGAATTGGGAGTCACAGGAATGAGTTAAAGCCCCAGTGTCTTTTAGAAAGCAAAGAGGAGCAGGACTGAGTCTGAGGACCTGCCCTCCAGCGACTTGGGGGAAATCACCTTCCCTCACTGGACTTCAGTTTCTTCATCTGTAAAATGAAACAGTTGAACAAGATGACCTCTAAGTTCTTTTTCATCTCTAAACCCAAAAATATAGATCTTGCCATTTATTGCAACTAGGTGGCATAGTGGATAGAGTACTTCCTGGAGTCAGAAGACCTCAGTTCAAATACAGCCTTGGACACTTACTAGCTGCGTGACCTTGGGCAAGTCACTTAACTTCAGTTTGTCTCAATTTCCTCAACTGTAAAATGGAGATCATAATATTAATTTATTTATTTTTAGTTTTCAACATTCATTTCCATCAGATTTTGAGTCCCAAATTTTCTCCCCATCTCGTCCCTTCCCCCACCCCAAGGTGGCATGCATTCTGAATACCCCTTTAAATGAGGATCATAATAGCACCTGCCTCCCAGAGTTGTTGTGAGGATCAAATGAGATATTTGTAAAGTGCCTGGCACATAGTAGGTGCTATTCTCATTATTATTATTTCCATTACTGCCACAAGTCACAATTTCTCTGAGCCTGTTTCCTAGTATCCAAAATGGGCATCATAATACTGGCTCTCTGCGTTCCATGGGGTTGACGAATTTTAAAGTGCTATGAGAATGTAATTATCATTATCATCCTAATAGCACACAGGGACCCAAAGATGCAGACCAGGATAAGATCTGTGCCCACTAGACAGGTGTGCTGGGATCATGCTGGGCACAGCAAGAGAAGGCATTAGTTTCTTGCCTGGACCAGACAAAAGTCCTGCCACGCTCTCTGCTTTTTCCCAGACAGCATTTTTCCCTTTCAGGACACAGTTGCTTCCTTCCTTCCTCCCCCCAATCCCCACCACCTCCACACCTTCCTAGGTCTGTACTGGGAAGAACATTGGCTGGCAAGAGAGATTGGCCGTGCCTTCAATGGAATCCCCCAAGGTCAGCCTCCCCAACTTGGCAGGGATTCAATCTCTCATCCCCCAGCCCCACTCACCAAAGTGAAAGAACAGTCATTGATTTTGCTGCTTAGCTGGTATTTTTAGCCCAGATCTTCATCAGCCCCTCCTCTTCCCGCCTGACCCAGACACAACAGGGGGCATTTCTCTCAGGCAATTCCTTTGCTTACCTCCAAGACAGGTTTTTTGGGGGGTTGCTTTTTAACTATACTACACTCCCTTTCAAGATCCAATTTACTCCAATTCCAATAGGTTGTATTAAGTATCTGCTATGCTCCAGGCCCTGGACTAAGTACTAGGGAATTAGAGATAAAGATAAAACAACAATAGCTTTCAAGGAAATTTTATTCTATTGGATGGTCGTCCTCCATTCTCACTAAGACAGGAGGCTTCTCATAGGAAGGAGTGCTGGACTTAGAGTCAGGAAGACCCAAGTTCAAATCATCCCTCCAACACATAATAGCCATACTGTCCCAGGCAAATCATTTTACCTTTCTTTTTTCTTTCTTTTTCTTTTTCTTTTTTTTTTTTTTTTGGTGAGGCAATTGGAGTTAAGTGACTTAACCAGAGTCACAAAGCTAGTGAGTGTTATGTGTTTGAGGCCACATTTGAACTCGGATCCTCCTGACTCAAGGGCCAGTGCTCTATCCACTTTGTCACCTAGCTGCCCCCATTTTACCTTTCTTAGGTCTTAGTTTCCTTATCTGTAAAATGGGGATAATAATTCTACTCATAACACTAACCTCTAGAGTTGTTGTGAGGTGCAACAGAGACAATTTAGGGTATCTGGACTGCACTAAGACTTTCAGTACCCCATCTATGTAAAGCATTTTGTACACATTAAAGCATTATATAAACATCGGTTATCTATTCATTATTATTACTACTCCCATGCTGAGAAGACCCACTGAACGCTTTCTGCTAGGTGGGGTTAAAAATAAGAGGTTTTCTTTTCTCACCTCTACCTCTTGGAATCCCTGTGTCCTTTCAAAGTTCAGCCCAAATGCCACTCCCTACAGGTGGCCTTTCCCAGTTCTCTGGTTATGAGGGTCCTCCCCATCACTTAGTACTTATTCAGTATATAACTTCGGTTTCCTTATTGGTGAACACGTTTTATTCCCCTAGTAGAATGTAAGCTCCATGAGGGCAGAGACTAACACACTCCTGTATTGGTAATGTCAGCTCTAGGCACAGTGTTTGACACATGGTAGATACTATTAATGCTTGTTGCGTTAATACGTGTGGTGTTAATATAATAATGGATGGTTACTTTCTGACTCCAAGTCCAGTACCCCATCCTCTAAGCCATGCCACCTCAAAGATAAAATATTTAAAGCTTGCAAAGAACCTCAGAGCTCATCTAGTTGTATTGTTTCTCATTTTGGGGTTTTCTTGACACTGGAGTAGTTTGCCATTTCCTTCTCCAGTTCATTTTACAGATAAAGAAACTGAGGCAAATAGGGTTAAGTGACATGCCCAGGGTCACACAGCTAGGAAGTATCTGAGGCCAAATTTGAACTCAGAAAGATGAGTCTTCATGACTCCAGGCCCAGCATTCTCTCCACTCCACCACCTAGCTGCGAAAGGGACTTTAGAGGCAGTTAAATTCAATCCCTTCATTTTAAAGATGAGGAACTCAGGCTCAGCAAAGTGGAGTGACTTGCACAAGGTCACACAGGTGGGGTCAGAGATGGAAGATAGCAAACACACTTAGCAGACATAGTGCCCTGGGGAAATTAGAGGAGGGAGAAAATATTTTTATGGAATGAAAGGATCAGGGGAGGCTTCCCGGATGTCATAGCTGGATCTTAAAGGAGAGGATTTTAACAAGTTTCATTTACTGGAAATGGTCAGGACAGGGCCATCTGAGCATAAATTTAGAGTCTGAAGGGACGAGTCCATCAAGTCCAACCCTCTCATTTTACAGATGAGGAAACTGAGGCATGGAAAGGTTAAGTGATTTGCCCAGGGTCATACAGCTAGTTAGAGTCTAAGGCTGGATTTGAACTGAGATCCTTCTAGTTACAAGTCCAGTATTCTATCCACTAAGCCATCCTGCTTCTCCATGCCATCGAGGAACAGCTGCTAGTCTAGATTGGTTGGAACATGTGAAAGGGAGTAATGTGTGGTAAGCCTAGAAAAGGATCATATCACCATTCCTTCCACTGGGCAGCTAGGTAGTGAAGTGGGTAGAATGCTGGGCCTGGAGTCAGGAAGACTCATCTTCCTGAGTTCAAATCCAATGTCAGACACTAGCTGTATGACCCTGGACAAGTCACATAATCCTGTTTGCCTCAGTTTCCTCATCTGTAAAATGAACTGGAGAAGAAAACGGCAAACCACTCCAATATCTCTGCCAAGAAAACCCCAAACGGGGTCACCAAGAGTCTGAAACGACTGAACAACAAAAACTATTTCCTCCTCTGTAATAAGAGGGAAAATGGAAATCAAATACTCTTCAGGCAATATGTCTGCAATTTTCTCCCTTCTCATCTCTACCTCCTGGCTCCCCTAGTTTTCTTAAAATCACAGCTCAAATCCCACCTACTACAGGAAGTCTTTCCCAATATCTCTTAATAGTGCCTTCCGTCTGTTGATTATCTCCAGTTTATCCTGTGTATATCTTGTCTGTACACAGTTGTTTGCATGTTGACTCCCCATTAAACTGTGAGTTCCTTGAGAGCAGGACCTGTTTCTTTTTGCCTTTCTTTGTATCCCCAGGGCTCAGCATAGTGCCTGGCATATAATAAATGTCTGTTGACTTGACTTGACACAGGGGAAAATGTTCCATACATACAAGAATAATCTTTGGGAGTCAAAAACTTGAAACAAAATGGTTGCCTATCAATTGGAGAATGGCTGGATAAATTGTGGTATATGAATTAATGGAATATTATTGAGTTGTTTAAAAAAAAGAATTTGACTAAAGAATCCAGAGAAACCTGGGAAAATTTTTTATGAACTGATGCACAGTGAGGCCAGTCAGTTAACAAGCATTTTATAAGATGACTCTGAAAGAGAGAATGAGGCTGATGACTTTGTACAGCTCAGCCTCACTTAAATCTAATTCATGCTGAAGTCAAGACATCATCCTGTGATGTCATGTCACTGGTCCTCTTTGAGTCAAAGAACAAACAACAGTCTTAAGCTCTGGACCAGGCATTGTGTAAGCACTAGTGAAAACAAAAGATCGATTTGCACACTGACTACAATAACAGAAACAAAAATAGCATCAAAAGACTTCAGAACTGATCAGTTCAATGACCAGTCCCAACTTCAGAGGATTGACATTGAAAAACTTCCTTTCTGCAAATAGGGGAGCTAAGTGGTCCAGTGGATAGGATGTTTGACATTAAGTTAGGATAGATCTGAGTATGAACCTGACCTTGGACACTTACTAGCTGTGTGACCCTAGGTAAGTCACTTAACCCTGTCTGCCTTGGTTTCCTTATCTGTAAAATGAGCTGAAGAAGGAAATGGCAAACCACTCCAGAAAACCAACCAATTGACTTGTTTTGCTCAATTGTAAGGGAGCATTCCATTGTGAGCAGAGAGGTTTGAGAAATAATGATGATATAAAAAGGCATCAATAAAGTATTTTATTATAAAAAATAAAATAAAATGAAGGGAATGACACTGCTCATGGCTTGGGAACAAAGGTACTAGGAGTTGTGTGTCGATTTAAAAAGTGGTTTTGATTAATTATATTTATAACTCTAAATAGTGACTCCAAAAATAGATAAAACAATAATTTTGTAAACCTAATAAAATAAGGATGTTGGACTGGCTGATCTGTACAATTCCTTCCAGCACTGCCATTCTGTGGTTCTATGTTCCTATAGCAGACCACCCCAACCAGGGTTCAGAGGTCCCTGCTGAATTTTCTCCCAGCAATTCTGATTTCGTTTGCTTCTGCTCCAAGCCTGCACCTCCTGAGACATCAGCCCCACCCCACTGCGCCCAATCCCCTCTTCTCCCCGTACTCACTGTCTAGGCAAGGCTCACAGACAGTCTGGTTGACCCCACAGGGCTGGGCCACACCCTCGCCCAGGTTGCATGCTCGACAGCATTCACCACTCTCGGTATACAGGTTGGTGGCACAATCCTCCTTCACTTCCCCCATGGACACCTGTGTGGGGAAAGGGAAAAGGGTCAGGCTGGGAAGATCCTCAGGAAGTCTGGGGAGTAGAAAGGGTGGAGGTGGGGAAGAGAGTGAATCTTCGGATGGATCAAATGCTCCTTTCTAATTCACTTGATTAGAAACACCTGGCCCGGGGATGAGCTCACTTGGGAGGCATTAGGAACATCAAAGCCTGAGGAAGAGAGGGACACTGGGTGCCTCCCTCCACTGATCCCCCCCAAGTGTGAGAGAGTGAGGTCAGAACACTTGTAACTAACCAGCTGCTAAGTTCACTCCTAGGTTAGATCTCCTTTGAATCAGGGGAACTTTCCCCTACTCCTAACCACCTCCCCCCAATCCCTGGTCTCCTGGAAGTATTAGGGAGTAGAAGGGGAGCCTTTGAGGACCAGTCTCCCTACTCCCACAATCCTCCCTTGCCCCCACCATGAAGAGAAAACAGGAACATGTAAATAGGAGTGTTCATGCATGTGGAATACAGATCTGGGTTCCAATTCTATCTCTGTCATCCATGTCTTTTCAAATCCCTTTCTGGGTCTCAGTTTCCTTCATCTGTCAAAAGACATAGACAATGCCTAAATAAAAGTCAACCAAAGGGAAGGAGTCTGGCATGTGTAGAGTACTCGTTATAAATGACAGTAAAATAGCCTTATAACCACCAGGCTACCCTGCCTCACAAGGTTTTGATTTCCAAAGAACAGAGGACTCCCCCACCTCACCACACACATACACACACAGAGACACTTGGAACAGCTCAGTAACCAGGGGAAAGGGGAGTCAGATTCCTGCCGCCGAAGCATCTTTGGCCAGGGACAGGAACAATTTAGTACTAGATTCTCTTTGGGGTGGGGGAGGGAGGGCTGCGGAAGTCTTGTTTTATTTTCTGTCTCTTAAAAAAAAAAGAAAGAAAATTAAAAGCATCATAAGGCCTATGGGAGCTCCAAAATCTACTTCACTGGCTATAGACCACCTAGCACCGTTCAGGTCCACTGAGGGACCAAAAGAGACATCACAAGGTCATTTTGTCCATTCCACTGCTTCTGCAGCGGCTGGTTTGAACTTTACCCCAACGTCTCAAAATAGACAAAAAAATCTGGATCCTTTGGAAAGGGCTGGAAGAGTGAGGGGGATTGACAAATTAGAACCTCATGGGAGGCAGCTGCTCTTTAGATGGTCTGCAAGGACCTGTGTGGCCCAAGAAAGGAATAGACAGATGTCCCTTTTCCCCAACACTGCACCTTCCCCAGGAGGCAATGATATAGCCTAGTCCTGGAAGGAAAACATCTGCAACCCAGGAGGCTTCCTGCCCCAGCTCCACAGCTGCAGGTGGCTTCCAACAACTTTTCCCCCCACAAGACAATATTCTTTCCTTGTGATGCAATCCTGGAGTAGTAGAAAGAACTTCGGAGATGAAGTCAAGGCAATCTGCCTTTGCATTTCTGCTGTACTGTGTACTTGTAATCACTGTGACCTAAGGTAAGTCATTTCCACTTTCTGGTTCTCAGTTTCTTCATCTGTAAAATCAAGGTCACTGGATGATATCTAACTTGAAATCCTCTGAGCCAGAACTCTGCTTTGCAAAGCAAAGATGTAAAGAATGAATTAAAATGGAAAAGACCAGCCAACCCTCCCAAGGACAGAATCATCTGAGGCTGCAGTGGAAAGGATTGCAGTGAGATTTCAAAAAGGACTTTCATGAAGGAGAGGGGTAGATGGGACTAGAGAAAAACCAACTTCAGTATGGGAAGATTGCCATCTACCTGGGACAGTGTTGGGCATGGGATCTATCTCTAACCATAACAAGAGTTCGTATTTATATAGCAACTTAAGATTTGCAAAGCACTTTACATGTGTTACCTGTTTATTCTCACTAACCTACCTGTAAGGTAGGTACTAAGGTTAACATCATCTTATAGATGAGGAAACTGAGGCAGACAGCAATTATGTGACCTGCCCAGGGTCACACAGCTAGTAAGTGTCTGAGGCCAGATTTGAATTCAAGGTCTTCCTGACTCTATGTCCCGTATTCTATCCACTGTGCCACCTGGCTGCTCTACAAAACCCCTTCAATGGTTTCATGCAATAATTCACAAACTTTTTGGTCTTAGGACTGTTGACACTCAAAAATTATTAAGGACCCTCCAAAGAACTTTAGTTTATATGGGTTATATCTATCTGTACTTATCATACTAGAAATTGAAACATTATCATGAAATCAGTTTTGGCTTCATGGACCTATTGAAAGGGTTTTGGAGATCCCCAGAGGTCCCCAGACAACACTCCGAGAGCCCTGGTCTAATGCTGAAGCAGGCTTCAGGGGGAGCATTATGGGGTGTGCCTTCAAGAGAGGGAATAAACGCCAAGAAAGGAAGGGGGATTGCTGGAGTTTTGGTCCTGGGGACAGTATTCCAGAGTGGAAAGAGCATTGAATTTGGAGTCAAAGGACCTGTGTTCAGATTCTTTTTTTTAAACATGTATTCGAGTTTTTGGTTTGGCAGCTTACTACTTCTGTGACCCTGAGTCCTTTCCTCCTTTGTAAAATGAGGAGATTTGGACTGGTTCCTTCCTTCCTGCACTAACTTCTAAGAGCCTATGACTTTTGAAATGATCTGAAGACTTCGGAGACCTTCATGAATCTACGGAATTCATTCTCAAATGCCTGGGTGTAAAGGGATGATCAAGATTTGGGACTAAGGATCCAATGCTAAAGGTGGGGAGTCAGGGATGTGGTGCTCATTTGACTGGGATGTTGATGGAGAAGGGAACCAAGTGTCAGTCACACCTTAGGTCAGAAAGATGGAATAGTTCAATGCCTGGAAGGGAAATGGTGGGGAAGGATAGAGACCCAGGTCTTTTTTCTGCACCTTAAGGGGCAGTGGTGGGGTAACCCCAAAATCTTGCCAAAGCCTCTTACTCCCCCCTGCCGGGCCCCCTGCCAGCTCCCCTCCTCTCCTCCAACTGTCCTGCTCATTTTCTGCCTTTAGCTCCATCCCTATTAGAGGCTACATTAGCTTCCTAGGCATCTCCGATTACAGACATCTGAATGACAAAGTGCCTCCATTATCCCCAGCTCCCTCCCCCGCCCGCCTGGCCCGGGGTTGGTCTGGTTTCAGCACTTTCTTGCCAGGACTCAGGAAGAAACCACGACAGTATGAGAGTGCTGCCAAGCAGCATCCCCAGCAGAGTCAGGGGGATGGATGTTCCTGAGCCCCTAATACTTACCTCCTCCTCCCCAATTGCTGGCCATGGAACTGAATATCATCCTCGATGCTAACCTGCCTAAACTAGCACTCTGTCCTTATCTATTCCTTGCACTAATACCTACCTTCCCGTTAGAGCTACCTGTCTGGCATGGCCTTTTTCTTCTAGCCTCTGGTTCACAGCTCCCCTCTAGTCTCAGGAATTCAGGAAATACCTTGTCTTTTCCAGCACAAAATTCTCCTCCTGGACTTTTCTCTGCTCCCTCAGTTCCCCTAGATGTCTGTCACCCAGAGAGGCCTAGATAAACCCCTAAGAGAGGAGAGAGATGTGGGCCCAATTTTTCTCAACCCCTGTTCACAAGGTAAGTTATTAATCTTCTAGACTAGAGGTTCTTAACCTGAGGTCCATGGACCACTCCCCCCCCCCCATAGATTTCAGGAGGAGTCATGAACTTGGATGAGAAAAAAAAAATGCATCTTTATTTCAGCAACCTACAACTGAAATTTAGCATTTCCTTCAGTTTCTTAAGAACACGATTCTTAGAAGGCGTCCATAGGCTTCACCAGACTGTGAAAAGAGTCCATAACACCCACAAAAAAGCTTAAGAACTCCAGATTTGGTTAAAGCCTACAACTAGGTAACTGAAGTAGTGTCGTTGGGAGTGCCTGATGGTAGTTCAGCTCTGATCCTAACTCAGCCCCACACCTGGGCCAGATCTGGGTATTCTCCACGGTGTCATTCTTCAGTCTCCCCGATGACACCCTCCCCCCAAAACGAAACGCTCCCTTTCAGGCACTTCAACCTCAAGATCAATGCCATCTGAGCGGTACAAAACAAAGTGCTTTGGGAAGCCCCAGGGAAAGTGTAGTCTCAGCCACCACTTCGGGCATTCAAAGCCTTCCGTGATTTGGCCACACCCACCCCATAGGGTCAATTTTACAAGAAGTGTAGTTCCGGCGACCAGGTGGTTTGAAGGCGCTTTCTCGTAGATGCTGAGAAAAAATTCTCGCCTGCCTCCCTCCCTATCCCTGTGCCTGATTTAGAGCTATCAGAACCTGATTTGGGCTTGATCCCTAGGAATAGAAGCTAATCTGACTGTCCCGCTCCATAGAGCTCTCCCAATAACTGCTGGACTGTGGCCCCTCTGTGGGGGACACTCTGCCCTTCACCTGAGACAGCTCTTCCCATGACTCAGCAGGAGAGGAATCCAGGAGATCCTGACACCCCACCCCACCGCCAGTCCCTCGCTAGCTTCTCAGAAGCCAGACGTCCCTGGGTCCGATTTCTCTATTCTTGGAGAGAACGCCTCGGACACAGCAACCCAGCCGTCAGCCTAGTCGGTCTTCCCTCCTTTCCGCCTCTCAACCAGCTTTTCTTTTCTATCCTCCAGTGACCGGGGCTTCGCCCGGTCGAATGCCAAGCCTTCTCTCCGCCTCCTCCCCCAACTCCCAAAATTGAGAGCAGAGTAGACTTCTGAGACAGCTAAATCTTTCCAGCACCATGCAGTGGACCCGGTTAGGGGAAGGTGGAGGTAGTCCAGGGAACATGGGACAGAAATGTGCAGGACTGGAGTATAGGATTTGTAGACTGGCTGCGCGGAGTAGCGCAGGATTAATTTTTTAGGGAATGGATGGGATGGGACGAGAATGGACTGCTGCTGCTGTGGTTGCCCCATTTTCCCCTCCCCAGAGCGCCCTCTCTTGGCCACTGCCCTCCCGGGTTCGGCACTTTCTTCATTAAACCCCGGGAGCCAGACTTAGCTGGTATCCCCCGGGAAATCCACCTTATTTGGTACGTGGGCCAATCCAGTCTCTCTATCCTATACTGGGGACCCGGACAACGGGCCAAGGGATCCCCTTATGTTTCTTCCCTTTCTGCCAAAGTCAGCTAGTGGAGGCTACCCCCTAGTCCGCTGGCTGGGAAAGGGTGATGGGTGGAGTGTGAGAGGGTTCTGGGAAGCTCACGCCGGATGAGAGCGGGAGAAGAGAGTTGGGAGGGTTTCGAGAAAAGTGATCGGTGATGCCCTAAGATAATGGAGAACCCGGGCGATTGGCTGCTACGACTGGGCCCTATCCCAAGCCCCTCTCCATCGGCAATCTCTGGGCTAGGTAAGTCATAGAAGGAAAAGCGTCCAGAATAGCTCCCATGCTTTTAGTCTCCGGCTTTTCCTTCAGCCCTCTGGTGCGACCCATTTCATCGCTCCTTCAGCCCCTTCTACGTTCTCCGCCCCCACTTTTCGGCTTTCCTTTCCTCTTTGCCTGCCCCAGCTTCATCACTCTTTTCATGAACCCTGTTCTTGCTTATCTGTGCCTCCAACGCCCGTTCTCTGCTGCCATCCGGCTTCGCTCACTAGCGCATCCCCCTCCCCTCCCCTCATTGTCCTGCCCTGTCCCTATTGTCCCATGTCCTACCCTCGATACCTTCTGCCTGTCCCCTGTCCCCAGTTTCCGATTCCCGTTCCCCATACCCCACTTGCTTCCATTGGAGCTTATCGCTGGAGCCTGCTCCCCCATTCCGTCTGTCCCGACGCCCAGTTACCCCACCCACCCCATTCCCTTCCCCACCGCTCCCTTTGCCTCGTTGGTCCAACCGAAGCTCCTCTCTGGGATCCATGCATCGGAATACCCTCTACCCTAGCCAAGCTACTCCTTCCAGGGACCAAGGAGTCGGAGCACCTCTCCTATCTCACTCCCTTCACGACCCCACTCCGGGGACCAAAGCGCCCGAGTACCCTTCTTGACTGGCTGCACCTCAACACCTCCCTCCGCTTCCGGGGGACCCAGGCACGCGCTTCTCTCAGAAACAGGCATCCCAGTTCCTTCTGCGACCAAGGTTTTCCAAGGTTCCTCGGAAAGACCCAGGCATCGGTCCCAGTCTCTCCCACTCTATTCCAGCGCACAGTGACCCTGGGATTCAAGTTCCCCTTCCGAGAGTCCTCAAGCTCTAGTCTCCGCGGGCTCTGCTCGCCCTTCCAGCCCCAGTGCGTGTGAAAAGAGGACACTTCCCATTCGAACTCACCCCCAAGAGCAGCAGCAGCAGCAAGCGACACGGCCCTTCCATGGCTGGGTAGGTGGACAAGACCACCCTTGGGTGCCTGGTGGCACCTCCCTCCCGCCCCCACCCAGCTTCCTTAGCTCAGTCCTTCTGGTCCTGCTTCTGCACTCGCCAGGAGCCAACCGAGGCTCCGCTCCCTCTGACTGCTGGCAGGAGGTACTCGGGAGAGCTAGGGCTACGGCCCCGCCCCCTCCCCGCCCATACCGCCCACCCGCCCGGAACCGCGGCTGCCCCGCCCCACCACCCCTCAGCCCTGCTGCCTGGAGTGGAGAGGGGAGGGCACGGATGGGGGGTGGGGGGGACCGGCCATAAAGCGGAGCCTCTCCTCCATCACCCTCCCCACCTCCTACCCCCACTCCAGCCCTCTGTAACTCATCCCCTGTCCTGAGCTTCCTTTATCTATTTCTCCCTCTTCACCAACCTCAGCCGTGTTTTCAGGGCCTCTCTATCTGTCTCTCTCCTACCCTGCATCCTTTGGCCTCAGCTCTGTCTCCTTGTCGCCTCCGCCAGTCCTCTGTTCTCTCCCCTTATTTCATATCTCAGTCTCTACTTCTCTGCAATCCCTCCATCCCCTTTCCTCTCGGCCTATCCTCTACCTGATGTTTTTCACCTCTTTTTCTGTTTCTTTTCTGTTGTTGTTGCTGTCTCCCCACCTGTGATTACAGTCCTCCCCCTCCTCACCGCGACTCCAGTTCTCTCCCCACCTTCTGGGCAGTCACTTATCTACCTCCTGGCCCAGGCAAAAGCTCGGTTCTCTCTCTATGCAAAGACTTTTCTGGAAGAGGCCAAGTGGAACTCTCTTGCCTTCCCTTCCTCAGTCTCCCTCCCAGGGTGAAGTAGGTCATCTAGATGCTGAGGGAGAGGAATGGGTGTAGGCACCAAGTCGACCCCAATGATCAACTGAATTCTGTCTTTGCTGGATCAGTCCTGGAAGGCTAGGAATCAGACATTGCCTTTGCTCCTCCCTCAAACCATACACATCCAGTGAAACACAGGTGAGGGCCAGGAATATCCATGCAGGCATTTCCATCCCTGAGCTACACCAACCTGGTCCTAGGACATTAACAGGTATTGAGGCTCCTCTCTTCTTGCCTATCCCAGCCTTTTTAAGCCCTTGTGATAAAGGTGGGACCAAGCTAGGGAACCAGTAGGACAACACAAGGACCAGCTCCTCACCAGTGACTCACAGATCCTAGAATCTAAGAGCTTGATGGGACCTAGTCTGACTATTTTACAGAGGAAGAAGCTGAGATCCAGAGAGACAAAGCAACTTGCCACAGGTTGCACAGCTAATAGGACTCACATTCCTTTTTCAGTTCCCTTTTGGCCCCTAGGCTAAGGGGTCTCAAAAAGCCAGGAGAAGTCCTGGTTCCTTTGTGCCTCTGGCACTTGTTACCCTGCTAGCTTATTACTTGTGGGACTAGTGCTGGCTTCTTAAAGGGGAGAATTACCCCCCCCCTTTTTATCCCTCTTCCATGCTTTCCTTTCAGTTTATACCTACACAAAATGACATCAGTAATCTTACCTACCCTTTGTTTGAGGTAAGTACTACGGGTATAATTATTCCCACTTTTCAGATGAGTAAAACTGAGACATGGCTGATGTCTTGACTTGCAAGTAACTTGGATTTAAGTAAAGCAGAGTTGCACAAAATCATCAGCCTCACTCTCTATCAGAGTCATCAAAGCCAAAGAGGCAAGACAAAAGTCACAGTATCGATGGCCCCAGAATGCATTGGATGACCTTGGAGTCTTCGATGTTTGACCAAGCTCTAAGTGCTCCACAGTGCCTACTTCAGCTGTCCTCATGGTCGTTGGAACAAAATGTTCTCATTGGCCCATTTTGCCAGAGGAAGTCTTCACATGATGGAAAAATGGAACCCAAGGTCTAAGGTGACACAAGTAGTTAGAGGCAGTCTAGCAAACCTTCATTCCTCAACAGCGTTTCCAATGGAGTCATGGAGAGAGGTCATGTATAACTGAATATAATCTTAATGTGTTCTACTGATAGCCTTTATTGTTAATAACAGCTCTGAGGATGGTAATATAGTATTAATAGTTTTGATAACACTGGTCACTTAAACAGCAACATAATTTTTACAGATAATAATTATTATTGAGTATGATATAGTAAAGACAGCTTGCCATAGTAAATAGAGTGCTGGACTTAGAATGAAGAAGAAGTGAATTCAGATCCTGCCTTTGAAAATTATTATCTGTGTGACCATGGGCATATCACTTAAGCTCTAAGAATTTCAGGCAAGTAATGTTATAAGTTATCAATGGGCCATAATCCATGTTGGTGGAATTCTTTCATACTGCAAATTACTCATAGACTTTGAGAGCTGGAAAGGGATCTTAGGCATCATTTAATCCAAGGTTCTAATTTTATGAATGAGAAAACTGAGGCTCAGGAATACAAGATCATATAGCTAGTGACAGAGTCAAGATGAGAATGTAGATTTTAGCACCACCACTCCAGTGCTCAGATCTGAACCAAAATAATTTGTATTGACCCTTTATTTATTTTATTGCCCATTTATTTAGGGAACTCCTAATCTGATAGGAGAGGTAGGAGCCCTAAATTTTTGTTAGAGTAGCATAGTTCAATACATTGAGGATCTGTGATTTCATGAGTGTGGGATCTTCCTCCACTGATACAGATCACAACTTATCCACACCTTGGAAGATGGTTCCAAGATTGGCTCATACCAAAAAAAATTACATCCCATGGAAGCCAACTTCTGGTGATAAGTGTCTCCATATTTAGCTGGGCTAACCCACTGAAAGTAGGCACAGTCTGTCACTAATCTTATACCAGCCTTTTGAACTTGCCACACAGCCTTGAGACCCAGGGTCATGTCTACCCATGCTAAAGCATCAGAGTAGAAATTATGTGATAGGGAAATATTCAGTGACACAGATAGGTTTACCC
Organism: Vombatus ursinus; assembly: GCF_900497805.2. NCBI lineage: Eukaryota > Metazoa > Chordata > Mammalia > Diprotodontia > Vombatidae > Vombatus > Vombatus ursinus. The sequence goes on along the minus strand of NW_020954579.1, from coordinate 5,513,651 downwards.
AGAGGTAGTATGTTGTAGTAGAAAAGGGAGATCTAGTTTTAATATTTTCATGGTCTCATCATTTCTAGACCTAGCTCAGATTCTCCTCTTTCCTTCTCCAGGCAGCCTTCCTGGACTATTCCAATCCCATTACAATCAGTTCTTTCCTTCCAACTACTCCCAGCATCATTGTCTCTGGTTTGCATTCTGTTCGCTTCCTATATCCTGGACGTGGGTTCTATCTCCCTCAAAATAATATATTTGCCAGCATCTTTCTAACAAATGTTGTTTAGTATCGATGGCAATTGAAGCACTGAATTTGGATTCTAAGGTCTGAGACCTGGACTTGGAGTCTCAAAATTTGGATTGACACTGTCACTAGGTGTGTAACTTTGTCCCATTGGACCTCACTTTCCTCATTCATAAAATGGGGGCATTAGACAATTGATGCCCTAGCAACCTCTCTAGCCTCCAAAGTCTATTAAGCAGAATATGTTACTAATTGGCTCTGTTCCACAAGGAAGTGGAAATGTCACTAATGATGATGGGAAGAACAGCTGGGCCAGATCATATTCATACAGAAGAAATATATGTTAGGCAGACATAATTTTTAAAGCACTAAGGGGTCAATTTTCAAGATATGAGAGAGAGAGACAGAGACAGAGACAGAGACAGAGAGAGAGAAACTGAATGATTAGATGAAAAGACACATATTGTACTAACACCAAAAAAGAGAGGAGGAATTAAGAAGACATCAAAAAATGAATTGGAGCTCATAGAGTCTTGAGTCAGAGAAACCAATTAGAAAAATATTGCAGTAGTCCAGGAAAGAGGTGATAAGTGCCTTCACTGGGCAAGTAGGAGAAGGGATTTTGTGGAGATAAAATGGACAAGATTTGACAACTGGTTGGATATGAGATATGAGAAGTGAAAGAGTAGGAAGTTGAGGGTGATTCCATGGTTTCAAACTTGGGAGAATGGAAAAATAGGGATGCTCTCCACATAAATAGGGAATTTTAAAAAGGGGTAGGTTGGGGCGGGGTAAGAATAATGAATGCTGTTTTGAACATGATGAATTTGAGATGTTTGTTATGCACAGTTTGCAATGTCCAATAGGAAGTAGGTGATGTGGAAGCAGGACACAGGAGAAAGACTAGGGCTGGATAAATGGAGATATCATGATAATTGAATCCATATGAGCTAGATCAACACTGAGAGAGTGTAGAAGAGAGAAGGGGGTGCAGCCCAGAGCTTTGGGGTTAGTGGACATGACACTGATGATGAGCCAGCAAAGGAGACTGAGACTGAGCAGCCAGATTTGTAGGAAGAGAACAAGAAAATATCAGGAAAACCCAGAAAAGAGAGAAGATGGTCAACAATTTCCAATGTTGCAAAGAGGTCAAGAAAGATGAGAAAGAAAAAAAAAGGCTGAAAGATTGGGCAATCAAAAGATCATTGTTACCTTTGGAAAATAGTTTTGGTTGAGTGATGATATTGGAAGCCAGAATCTAAGCAACTGAAAAGTGAGTGAGAGGAAAGGAAGTGGAGTAATGGGAGCAGGCAGCTTTTTCTGGGAGCTTGGCTGTGAAGGGGAAGAGAGATAGGAAAGAGCTTGAGGATATGGAAGGGTCAAGTGACAGGCTGGGGTTTTTTTTTTGTTTTGTTTTTTTGTTTTGTTTTGTTTTGTTTTTTAAGATAGAGGTTTGGGCATGTCTGTAGGTAGCAAGGAGGGAATCCGCAGATAGGAGAGACTGAATGTTAGAGGTGGGTGATGATTGCAGAGGAAAGGTGCTAAAGAAGAAGAGAGGGGATGGGATCCTAGCTACATGTGGAGACGTTAGCCATCGTGAGGATAAGGGTCATCTCTTCATCAGAGAATGGAGAAAGGGAGGAGAGAATGGGTGATGGTGTCAAGGAGTTTTGAAATGTAGAGGTGAGATGAAACTCACAGCTAATTTTCTCAATAAAGTATAAGTCAAGGTCCTCAGGTGAAAGGATAAATGGAGAGGTGGCATAGGAAAGGGGAAAAGTATTAAGCATTTAGATAGTGCTTGCTATGTACCAGTCACTGTGCTAAGTGCCTGCAAGGTAGGTGCTGTTATTATTATCCCCACTTTACAATTGAGGAAACTGAGGCAAACAGAGGTTAAGTGACTTGCCCTGGGTCACACAACTACTAAGTGTCTGAGGCCAGATTTTAATCCAGTTTGTCCTGACCCTGACATCCACTGTGCTACCAGTTGCCTCAATGGGAGACATGAGGAGAGAAGAGAAGGTTTATAATCCTTGTTGGGAGGGTGGATGGGATAGGAGGAAGTAAAAAGGTTGTTTTGCTGCAGTGAGGGACCAATTGAGGTCAAATAACATAAATTTGTCCAGTGAGTACAATTTCATGACTTTGTCTTGCTCCATTCAACAGCATGTGAATAGGAGTGAAAGAGGTCGATGGTGGAAGTAACCCAGTTTTGTTTGTCAAAGTACAAGTGGTGTTAGGGTAAGGGGTAGTATAGTGAGATCCCCAGCTACCCCCTAACGTGAAAAGCCATTTTTTTCAACACCAACATTCTTCTGCCAATACGGTATGGCTACAAATAGTCAAATACCACAGTCTCGGAAAAATCAAAATCATGGGCAACCTGAAAGACAATGGAAAGACACATGATACATGTAAGCAGGGTATAGAAGATAACTAATGATGACTCGTTGGTAAGAAATGGCACAAAAATATCATCTGGGAAATGTATGCTCAGCAAAAGAAATGAATTCGTTATATACAGAAAGGGAGAGTATAGCAACAGGACGGTCTGAGTGTTGCCGTGGTATCCATGGAATGCTGAAATCTAGGGGCAAGGCTCTCAAAGGCTTTACTAAGTGTTCTGTGAAACATTAGGCATTGTTATTGCTGATATAATGAGAAGAACTGTTACTAAGTCCAGGGGGGTTGAGGCACTCTCCTTCTCCACTAAGGGATGCCTCTCAGTTCTGGACCATGTTCAATTATAAGAAAGCCTGGCCCCTAAAGAGATCAGGCCCTTTTTCTCCTTTTTCTTTTTTCTTTGGTTCTTTACAATCCCATACCTAGGAGCAGAGTAGAAAAGTACTCAGTGTCTAAATGTAAATTACAAATACAATAGCTATTTATTTCCTCAACACTAAAGAAAGGCTTACCACAAGAGACAAGTGCTCATGGATGAAGATTTAATCAGCAGTGATAACTGAGTAATAACTGACAGAGACTTAAAACCATCAAAAAATAAAACAGTTTACATGCCTGTCCAATTGGCATTTCAAGTTTCACCTCCACTTTGCACTGTCCAAATAATTCCTTCCACTTCCATTTCTTCTGGCAAGCCTGTCCAGAAGTTAGATTCACCATCTTGCTGCCAAGAAGCACTAAAGTGGTATCTAGGAGATCCTCCCAAAGTGTAGCTGAGGACCCAGGATCACCAGACCTCTCAAACTCACAAAGTTGTCTCCAAGACTGGAAACATTCATATTTTGGCATTACTTCTCAGTTCCCCATACTGTTGTTGTTGAACCATTTCAGTTGTTTCTGACTCTTCGTGACCCCATTTGGGGTTTTCTTGGCAAAGATACTGGAATGGTTTGCCATTTCTTTCTCCAGTTCATTTTACAGATGAGGAAACTGAGGCAAACAGGTTTATGTGACTTGCCCAGGATCACAGCGCTAGTAAGTAACTGAGATCACATTTGAACTCAAGTCTTCCTGATTCCAGGCTCGGAACTCTATCCATCACATCACCCAGCTGCCCTATTACTCACCTGCACTGAGGAAGTAACAAAACAGAAGAGACTGTCCAAAGCTCAGGCACACAATGATAATGACAATAACAACAATAATATTTATATAGCACATTAAGGTTTGCAAAGAACTTCATATATGTTATTTTATTTGATCTTCACAACAGTTCCATGAGTAGGTGCTATTATTATCCCCATTTTACAGATGAGAAGACTGAGGCTAGAAGATGCTAACTAACTTACCCAGGGCCACACAGGCAATAAGCAGCTGAGGTGAATGAACCTACAGCTTCCCAATTCCAAGTCCAGCACTCTTATCTACTTGGCACGACATGTATTTTAGTTGCATTGTGCTTGAATCCACTATGCTGCCTGGGTGGAGAAAGGACACCATGCAGCACCCTCCACCAACCCTCCATGGAAGCTGATGGGAAGAAAGAGAGATAGGGTGGAGTCATTCCCTTTTTTTAAGGTCTACTAAATTCAGGGTTTTTCCAACTTAATTGTCACTAAGGGCATAGCTTGAAAATTTCAAAGTCCCTCAATATTGTGCCAAATGTGTCCTTGAAAGTTGCCCAGGGAATTGAGTGTATGCTCCATCAACGGCCCCTACAGGCCCATCTCCATATATGGTTTGTGCAGAGTAACCCTTTTGCACCTCTATTCCTCAGAATACTCTGTTATAAATAAACATACTTGAGAACCACTCACCGGGTGGAGTGCCTTCACTGCACTGGGTAGATCTGTGGAATGACATGGATAAGAGAAGCCCAGGATGTGAAGGTGTGTGGATGGCTTGTGATCTGCACCACTGGAGAGTCCATTCACAACAGTGAGATTGATCTATCAAAGCATAAATTACTGATGATTTGAATGGTAACATTCATAGTGTTAAAAATAAAGGTGAAGATCTTTGCTGATTCAGATCATCATCATTATTGATTGAAAATACCATTGATGGGATCACTTACATGGGTCAGTCAATAATAATGGCGCTAATGTCAACAATTATCCTGGATTCTCTCTTGGATGTGTTTTATTCCATTTCTTCAGTTAGGATCCTCTTACTTTTAGGCCCTATGGGATGGCCTGAAAGGAAGTCTTCCTTCCCTCTCATCCTTGCCCTTCCTTCCTTTCATCTGAAAGATATTATGGATGCAGTTGTTCAGACTCGCTCAGTGCCACTCAGGCGAGGGCTTCCTGAGAAGCCTTCATTTTAGATCCTGTGCCTGGCCTCATGGCCCATTCCTCTCTTGGTCTTGTGCCCTGCCCCATTCTTTTCCCAGATTGGTCAGACAGAAGTGAAGGATTTGGAATGAGGCTTGGAAAACCTAAATTTGAACCCTGCCTCTATACACTGTGCTAGCAAGCTGTGTGTGATTGTAGCAAAGTCATTTAACCACTCAGGGCTTTAGTTTGGGCATCTATAAAATGCGGGTGTTAGATTGTTGTTGTTTTTCAGTCATTGTATCTGACTGTTTCTTATGATCCCATTTGGGGTTTTCTTGGCAAAGATACTGGAGTGATTTGCCATTGCCTTCCTTTCCAGATGAGGAAACTGAGGCAAACAGGGTTAAGTGACTTGCCCAGGGTCACATAGCTAGTGTCTGAGGCTGGATTTGAACTCAGGAAGATAAGCCTACCTGACTTCAGGCCCAGCGCTCTATCCACTGTGACATCTAGGTGCTCCTATTAGACTAGATTAAATGATCACTATAACTCCTTCCAGATTCAATATTTTGCAATTCTGTGGACCATAGCAGCAGAGGGAGGGAAATTTTTTGAGGGTTGATGCAAGGGAGGCTAGAAGAGGGAACCTCCCTAGACCAAAGAGTCTACCATTCTCCCCCAGATCCAAAATGCCTCACCTCCAAGCCCTGGCTTCCCTACTTACTGGTTAGTTAAATGGTCAAAAGGAAGAATTCATGAGAACACAGTCCTCGTGAACATTGGGTCAAAAATACATCATTACAAAATGAGTCACTTTTGAATCAAATTCCAGAGGAGATGGATTTTCTGCCTCTGACTTCCAGAAATCACCCATTCCTCTGGCTCATAGCACCATCTCTACTTCTCCCCACTCCTGACATTACCCTCTGGGAATACAAGGTATACTATACTTGATTCACTTTCTGAATCCCTCCAGATTCATGTCTAAGGGCCACCTGAAGTTTCTCCAATCCAGCATCTCTTGCACTCAATGCCTTTTCCAGCCTGAGAGAGTTATTACCACTAGCCCAGGTGCAAACAGAGGGAAATTTTCTGGTATTAAAATTATTTGGTGGGGGAGGGGAGGGCATGGGTAGCTAGGTGGCCCAGTGGATACAGCATCAGCCCTGGAGTCAGGAGGACCTGAATTCAAATACAGCCTCAAGACACATGACACTTACTAGCTGTGTGACTCTAGGCAAGTCACTTGACCCCAATTGCCTAAAAATAAATAAATAAATAAAATCTTCACAAAAATATTTGGATAGAATTTATAAAAACATTCAAAAAGTGTTTCTCCTTGTGTCTTTCTGTGTGTTGCACTCTCGGGACCATTTAACATGCCCATTCCTGGTCCAGCTCTGTCTTCAGTCTATGGATGCACCTCTGACCTGGAAGGGAATCTATGGCCTGATGTTCATTCTCATTGAGCCCCACACTTCCTCTTCACCCTTAATCCCCCTAAATCCCAGATGTTTTCTTCTTGGCTCCCTCCAGGGAAAGGGGAGGGACCTCTAGAAGCAGCAATTTCCAAGACAGAGATTCCTGTGCCTCTCCAAATTCCCTACCCCAGCTGTATCCCATCTGTCCCTGGGCCAGGAGCCAGGCAAGGTAAGGAAAACTTACTGCTGTTCATTAGGAGCTGCCTCTGTTGACTCTGATAAGTGAAGTGGTGATTACCTTGTCGGCAGCCCCTTCCTCCTATCCCACTAAGAAACTTGGGAGGGCAGTAGAAATGGAAAATGTAGGGGGAGGAAGGATTCTAGAGTCATAATGGTCTGATCCTAAAGTCAAATGAGATCGATTCTGGAGTCAAAGTGTATTAACTTTAGAATCAAACAAGGCCAATTCTATGGTTCTCCTAGCCTCCATTTTCCCCTATACCCCCCTTCCAGATTCTGATAGAATCAGCCTTGTTGCACTTTCCTACAAAGACTCCTACTGCAAACCCATCTTCCCCATCATCTGGATCTTTACAGCCCATGCCCTGCAACCATACCTTGCCCTTTCCTATCTCATCACTTTTGCCAAGACCATTCCCCACTCCTAACTCCTCCTTCTCTGTGCAAAATGGTGGAGGAGACCAAATTTGTCTTCTAGGTTTCTTCCCTTCCCTCCCCCACCCCCAGGCTCCCAGGCCCATATACGTCCTGTATCTCTCTTTCAAAGGAGGAAGGCTTCTAATAATTTTTACATCCACTGTGGATGTCAGCTATTTGACTTGTTTCCTCTCTCTGAGACACTGGCATGTTAGTCAACAAACATTTACTTGGGGCTTACTATGTACTTGGGGTCTATAGGTGTTCAAAGAGGACTAGCCCCTCTGGTGTGAGGGCTTGCTGAGCCCTTTTCAGTGTTGCTCCTCCGTCTTTGGTGTCCACCTTCACCCAACTCTCACCTGCGGCTCCAAGAAGCTATAGTACATCTACACCTGGGTAAACCATCTCAGCAGACAGGCCAAACCAGGTTGAGGGTAACTGACAGGCCTCAAACCCTTTAGTGAGTGAGGGGGATGTCTACCCCAAGCATGTGAAGACATGCCCCAGGGGTAATGAGCAGATGAGAATGATTTGTTCCAACAGCCATGAAGGTGGCTGAAGCAGGTGCTGTGGAGCACTCGGAGCTTGGTCAGGCATCAAAGACTCCAAGGTCATCCACTACATCCCAGGCTATCATCAGTGGTCCTGCCACTAGACTTCAATGACTCTGGAAGAAAGAGTGAGACTGATGACTTTGTGCAACTCTGCCTCACTTAAATCCAATTCCTGAGCAAGTCAAGACATCACCCTGTGATGTCATTGGTCCTCTTTGAAAACAAAGGACAAGCAATTATGTACATGGCAATATACAAAGGAATCTGGAAAAGAATGCTTCATCCAGAGAACAAAGTGCTAATGCCTAAAGTCACAGCTATTGGTACCATGGCTGCAAGGAGGGAGATGTTTAGGGGGTAGAGGAACCTTTTCAGTGACAATTGTATATTCCACCCATTATATTCCACCTGTCCCTGCCTCTTCTATATCCAGCCCTACCCCTCTTCTCTTTCTCATCTCTGTTCCACACATTTCTCATCCAGGAAGTCTTCCTTGACATTCTCTGCTGAACTGAGAGCTAGAATTTTGATGGGTCAGCTTGGCTCCCCATGTCTGCTTCCCATGTTTTTTATTCCTTCTCCTCAGCTTCAAGAGAGACATTAAAGACTAAAGGGCTGAAGGCTAAAGACATTAAATGCAAAAAAGGCAGACTATAATAGGTGCCATTTAATTGCACTCCAACAGAAAGAAGGGTGGAGGGAAGAGGTGCCTTACCAAATGAGAAGGCAATTCCAGGGCAGTGGCCCTACATCCACCCTCACCATAAGAACCAGAGTTACAGGGAAGCTGGAGTTCCCATGGGAATATCTGGGGGAGGAGAGGAGAGCATCTAAGTAATAGACCTAGCTCTTCTTGAACTCTTAGGGAAAGTGGGGTCAAGTGTAATGATCTGAATCTGTTCCCATTCTGACGGAGCTAAAGTCAGTAATCCAAACCTTTAGATAAAGACCTAGCCCTCTTCTGCCTAATAGTCTGGAGGAGGTATAGATATCCAGGAAGGAGGAAACACAGTGCCTAACCCCATGGAGCTTCCGATTTAATGAAGGAGACAGTATATAGGCACAGAGAGAAAAGTAGATTTTCTAGGTGGACCGACCTTTAGACATCAGCGGTGTGGTGTGTGTGTGTGTGTGTGTGTGTGTGTGTGTGTGTGTGTGTGTGTG
>NW_020954579.1:5470454-5504934 GCF_900497805.2 Vombatus ursinus | reverse complement strand
TGTGTGTGTGTGTGTGTGTGTGTGTGTGTGTGTGTGTGTGTGTGTGTTGGAGAGAGGGAGGGGGTTAGGAAATGGAAGGAGCTAGACCAAGCTGAAAGCTCTGGGAAGGACTTCCTAGAGGAAAGGATGAAGCAGACCTGGGAAGGTAGGGACGGAGCAAGACTGTGGGGACCTGTTTATCGGAGAATGTTGGGGGCAGGGAGAAGGAAGGTCCCAGTAAGGAAGAATGGCCTTTGTAAGGATGGAGGTTCTAACAGAAGATAAGTTTGCTGGGGAGGTGGGTGAATCCTAACCACGAGGTCCTGAAGACAGGTGGATGAGATCTGGAGTGGAAAGAGGTAGGGCTGGGAGAGAAAATGGCCTTGGACGCCTTGGGACAGAGGACAGGGGGCTGGACCCAAAGGGCAACCGGAGCCACTCATGAATGACCTTGTGACCCAGGCTCATCGGTTGAGCTCTCCAAGGGCAAGAGAAGGGGCCTGGACCAGTAGTCCGCCCCAAGCAGGAGGTGGCAGGTGTCTGGAGAAGGAAAGACGGCCCTAGAGGAGGGGGAGGGGGTGAGGGAAGGCCGGGTCCCTCCCGGAGCAGGAGGGGGGAGGCAGTAAAAGCGCTGAGTTGGCGCAAGCAGTACTCGCCGCTGCTCGGTTCCTGTTCCATTATTCATACAAGACTGAGGCTACTGGCAGACTTGGGAGGGAGGTGTAGATGCTGCTGCGCTCGCCGCCGTCCCCCTCCCCCCACCTCCGTCCCCACGACCCTCCCCCCACCCCCTCAGCTGGAAACTCTTAAGCAAAAAAGGTCGTCAAGATGATTAAATGCGAATATATTTTCAACCCTTTTTCCACTTTAATTAAAAATCTGCTCTGCTTCACGGGGAAGACGGCAGAGAGACGGTGCGAAGGAGGGGGAAGGAGGGCAGCCCGCGCTCCCGTGGGAACCTTCGACTCCAATTTGAAGAAAGGCAGCGTCGGGGGCTGGTGGAGGCACTGAATGCGGGTCCCTTCTCCACCTCCCACTTTCGGATCTCTAGCCTCGGGTTCTAAGGGACAGACTAAGCTCCTAGTCGGAGCTGGGATGGCCGGCCCGGGAAGGAGGCAGAAGGAGCAAAGTATGCGGGAGATCTGTTTTCTCATTCAGCACCATGGACTGTACTCCGGCCAAAGGGGAAAATAGGAAAGGAGCAGACTGCAAGAGTAGACAAGGTCCCAGCCCTTCAGGAGTCCGCAGCTTGCTTGGAAAGAAGTACTCCCTACCCTCGAGGAGTTAGTTCCCAATTTGATTGAGGCCACACAGTTCTCATTAATCAGTCACGATCCGTCTACTATATGCCAGGGACTGTACTAGGCACTGACTATACAAAGACAAAAGAAAGACGTTCCTTGCCCTCAAGCAGCTTATTATATTCTACTGGCATCCCCTTCCAAAGGCCAGCGTTACCTCTACTCTGTGGCATCGAAGGGAGACAATAGTGAAAGTATTATTTATCCTATATTATAGATGGAGAAACCAAGGCTTAAAGAAATTAAGAGATTTTACCATCACTACAGCAGCACTACCAGTAATGCAATTCAATTAAACATTTAATCATTCAATACTAGTCATTCTACATTGTGCTAAAGTGGATAGAGGGTGGGGCCTTGGAGTCAGAAAAACCTGGGTTCAAGTCAGACCACTGATATCTACTGACCCTGGGCAAGCCACCTAACCTTTCAGTCCCCTGGGTATTTCTCTAAGATAAACTGAGGAATGACTTCCAATCTCCTTTGGTAGAGGAAGAGAGCTCTTTATTTCATGACATCCCAGGTCAGGTTTTCCCCTCCCCAGCCTCTGGTTGTAATGTGACAGAATATATATTTCCAATAGACAAGTATATGTACACACACACACACACACACACACACATATGGACATATATTCCTATAGACAATTTTTCCATAGACAATTGAATTCACTGAAGGTATTTGAACAAGGGACATGATCAGACCTCTAGGAAAAATCACTTCATAGGACCATAGATTTAGCCCTGGAAGGGATATTAGAGGTCACCAAATCTACCTCCTCCCCATATGGCAGGCAGGGCTCAGATCAGGAAACAGTAACCCAAGTAGTAAGTGGCAGCGATGGAATTGAAACCCAGGTCCTCACCTCCAAATACAATATGCTTTTCCATTTTGCCATTTTGGAATCTTCTTGGATTAGAGGTAGGATTAGAGAGAGAACAGAGGCTGGGAGACCTGTTAGAAAACCATGACAGTAGTCCAGACCTAGCCTGAAGAGGAGATGAGGATTTGAACCAAGGGTAATAGTGGTTCAAGTGTACAGAAGAGGACAGATGTGAGAGATGTTGCCACAGTCTTAGCTACAAGTGAAACATCATAGTTCATTGTGATGGGAGTGGAGAAATCATTATCCAGGTGAGGATGTTGAGACTGTTATTGGGCTCCCTGGGCCCTCCCCTACTAAAGGAGAAATAAAGCTAGATGATTCTTTTCATACAAAGGTCTAAGTTGCTCAGTATATCTGGGGCCACCAGGTGGGGTTCTGTCAAAGTAGCAACAAGATATACATTGTATAGAGTTAAGCTATTTTTTTCCCCTAAAAAGGCAATGAAACTGTCCTTGAGACTCAATTAATCTAACAGACTAAGGCTTAAACCATTGAAATAGTTTTGCAGCTAAGGAGAAGTCAGCATGAGGAGTCAGGGTTCCTCTGGTCTGATAGACTCCAGTTTCCATGCCAGTTAGCACAGCTGATTTGGTGCAGAAAAAAGAAGGCAGCTGCAGTCAACCAAATCAATACTGTACCTTTGCTAAATATTCTTCTTGGGCTTTTTGCTAGGTTGGGCAGTGGATAGAGAGCTGGTCCTAGAATCAAGAAGACCTGAGTTCAAATTCTGCCTCAGAGACTTACTGGTTGTATGACCCCTGGCAAGTCACTTAACCTCTGTGCCTCAGTTTCCCCATCTGTAAAAGGATAATAATAGCACCAACCTCCTACAGTTGTTGTGAGGATAACATGAGTTAATGTTTGCAAAGCATTTTGCAGACCTTAAAACACTAGATAAATGCTAGCTATTATTAAATACATTTCCTTTCTTGAAATGCTATGTGATGGATGAGTGTTTTATTTCTTTCCAATCCTGAGCCTGAACCATTGGTCTAGCTTGAGTCAGGCCTGGTCCAGAACAAGTACTCACTTGTCCTCCCACTCTTATCCTGAGGGACAGTAGGGAAGTCCCTGAATGAAAACTTCCTGTGTCATTTTAAATGTACCAGCTGCCCTGAAACCATCTTCTACTGGACTTCTTTGATGCTGGGTTTAATACCTATCAATCAAGGCCCAACTGGATGCCAAGTCATACAACCCAGAGCCAGTCAGAGCTCTTCTGTCCAAGAGTTAAGGTTGCCAGCCTCACATCCCATCACCCACTCTTCTCCAGGAATCTAGAATGTAACAAATATTATTAACGTTTATGATAATTAAAAATAACAGGCACGTGCTTATATAATAACAATAACTATCTTGAGCTTTGTAAAGTACTTTACAAACATAACATTGAAACCTTACCACAACCTTGTTCTCAAGGATCTCCTATTCTGAGCGGAAAGACTTAGTCCTGCCATCATTCTAGTCTGATGATGGAAAAGTTCCTGCCTTGAAGGAGCTCACAGTCTTAAGGGAGAGAGGACTCAGGGGTAGCTTTCAAAGCCATACAAAATCATTTATCAATGAAATCAGTCCCTAGAGTGGAGCTAAGAGAAACAGAATGGAGGAGAGGCCAGAGAGGGAAGGGCTGAGTCCAGGAGAAGGAAAATCTAGGGCAGAATTGAGAGGGAGAGGAGAGATAGGGGTAGGTATCAGAAGGCAGAAGGACGGCACCTGGGCCTGACCTGTGAGAATGCTTAGGATGGGAGAGAGTAGGACATGGGCATGGCACAGGCCCTTGCTAGCAGAGAGCTGATCCAGGAGTCAAAAGCAGCGATCTGCATCAGGGTGGGGCAGTTAGTGGAAGAAAGAGAGATGAGAAAAGAAAATCCCTCCTCCTCTTCTCCACTATTCCTCCTCCACTTCCCCCGAAACATCAGAGCACACTAAAATCAGAGCCCTAGAGAAAAGAGAGAGGGCAGGAGGGAGAAGAAGAGGCCAGGCTGGAGAGACATCTGAGAATGTATGAAGAAGGGGAAAAAGGAGATAGGAGAGTAACAGGAAATTAGGTACAAGCTGTCAGAACACAAGAAGCTAAGCTTCTCTCCTGCCAGATTTGCTCTTCCTGTCCAGCAGCTACACCTTGGCAGGCCCTGGAGCCAAGAGGCCACCAGGGAATCCCCTTTGCATCTGAACTTCCTGTTGTCTGTTCCCAGCCATTCTACAGAGCTCTCTCACTCTGTCTCTCTCACTGGAGATGAAAGAAGAGACCCAGTACCTGAGGGATAAACAAAAGCCAGCACTGCCTCGCCCCTTCTATTCTATCTTCAGCCATCTCCCAGTGAAGGGGAGGCCAGAGCCCTAGAGAACAATTCTGGCACCTGTAACTAGCACCACAACATGGACCTCAGAAAGGCTCCCTTGAATCAACATTTAGGTCTTTTAGTTGAGGAGCATAGGACTAAGGAGAGAGAGCTCTTGGACTTCACAGTATAAGGTTCTGTGAGTAGGAGAAACCCTGAAACAACACCCTGTGGGTAGAAGACTAAGATCCATGTGCAAGGGGGCTGCTACATGGAGGCCATGACAGAGGAAGGGGACAGGGGAATGGACCAGGGAGGAAACCAGGCTGAGGAGGAGCTCACCTTTGGTGGAGAAGCAGCCAGGAGGAACAAGCACCATCTGGTAGATTCCTATTTCAGCTAATTACTCTTGTTAACTAGGTGCTAAGCTCAGATGCCTCTATCTGCCAAGGAAGCACAAGTGCTGACTGTGTCCCCTGAATTCTGGAGCCCTTGTGAAAAGCCCTGACTGCCCTACCCTAGTCATGGCTCTGCCACCAGCTCCTGTTGGTGATTAGGGTTCAGGCTCTCTCTGCTGTCTAGGTGAGAAGACTCAGGGTACAGACCCATGTCAAGAAGGCAAATACTGAGCCATTAAAAGCAGACACAGATGGCAAGAGTGCTGGGTTCAGAGACTTGGGTTCAAGCTGAAAAGCTTGAGAATTTCTGGATGAGTGAAGCCAAAGCCTCTTCTCTCAAATGCCTCTAACCTTAATTTCTTCAAAGCAACCCGTCCTTCAAACGGCCCCAGTTCTTTTAAATGTTCTTCCTTTGCCCTACTTACAGAAAACCCTAGAAATTCACTATGGCAGGGAGCAGCTTAGTTTGATGGAGTCCAAGCAGAGCAATAGGGGAGAAGGGGAGGTGTTTGGGAGGGAAGCATATCTCTCTAGGCAAGCACTAGATTCCTAGGAACTTGCTTTTCTGCCCCCAATGTTAATTATCAAAATTAACAGAACACTATAAATAACCCAATGTGGAGATTTAAAAAGCCTCACTCCTAATTAATTCATTTCCAATCAAGGAAAGCTCTTCTCTGGGCCCCCTACCCTTAGAAGTTGAAAGACCAGCATGTCACTGTGCTCTTGTTTTGTCTTGTCTCAATCTTTTCAGAGCTCTGAAAAGGGCCAGAGAAGGAGTAAGGCATCGTTGGTTGTTCTTGGAGAGGGGGAGCCTCTCCAAATAGGAAAATTTGATGGACAGATGGATGACATATATATCCCAGGCTGCTTCTGTCAGGATGTCAGGATGAGGTGGGGGGAAGGGGAACCTGGGAGAGAGGGATACTTCCATCTGCTTTCTCTAGTTGGCAATAAATTCTTAAATGTGATGCTGTGCCAGGTTTCAGGCTGTTACTTGGCTGAGAGGTCCTAAAGCCAGGGATGGATGAATGGAGAGTGAGGAGGAAGGACAAAGGGAAGACCTGCTGATAATGCACTGGGGGGGGGGGAGTGAAAGAAGAGAAAGAGAAGTGATAACATTTCCAGATTCTTTCATCTCTCACTTTTTCCAATTTTCTAGCCAAGAGGCAGAGTGGGGCTAGGATGTGGCTCTTCTCTGCTTCCAGCAGCTTTTTCCCACTTATTCTCTTGTCTCCACTCCTCAGCTGGCTCCCTTTGTTGTAATCATGTGAGGTTTAGCTTCTTCCTCCCCCACACTCCCCACTCCCCAATATCCATGGCCTCCAACCCTTGCCTGTTCCTCAAGGGGTTTGGACCCAAACACCTGGAACAGTCTTCCCTTCCACATCTGCTCTTGTGGACTTCCCAGTCTGACACCTCAGGGAAGCCCTCCAGGATGGAAAGGGGCATGGGGATTGGAAGAAGGAAAAAAAGAGACAGAAGGGAAGGAAGAGAGAGAAAAAATGAGATAAAAAGAAGGAAAGAGAGAAGGAATGAGAGAGGAAAGAGAGGGAGAAACAGAAAAGGAAGGAAAGAGAAAGAAGGAACAAGAAAGAAAGACATAAAGCAGAAAGGAAAGAAGAAAGGAAGGCAGGAAAAGGAGATGGTGATGGAAAGAATTAGAAAGGAGAGAGGTGAAAGAAAGAAAAAAAGAGGAGAAAGGGGAAAAAGGGAAAAGAAAGAAATGAAGGATGGAAAGAAAGGGAAAGAGGGATAGAGGGAAGGAAGGCAGGAAGAAAGAAAGAAAAAAAGAAGAAAAAAAGGAAGGAGACAAGGAAGGAAAAATCACCATGCAAACCATTGACATTTGTCTGCCTTATCTTCTGGAGACAGGGTCTGTATGCTTAGAGAATTACATGATTGCATGTTGGTTTTAGTTCAGTTCATTTTGGTTCACTTCATGTTCAGATGACGGAAAACCAGATGGAGCTTAGGACTTTTGTGGCTGATCTCATTAGTCCCTTTCTCTGGGTATATCTTCCAGGATGACAGCCCTACAACGTGCTTGTTTCTCTAGCTGCCTACCCTTCTCCTTTGCTCCACCCTCCAGAGGAAGTTGTTTGGAATCCTAAGAAGTAAAGGGAAAACTCTAACCCCTCTGAGAGAACTCTGTGTATCTGGGCAGAAATGCAAAAAAGGCAGTGAAATGACACAAGTTAGAGTGAGAACATAAAATCCCTTCTGCCTATATCATCATCATCATCATCATCATCATCATCATCATCATCATGACTTTTCCCCATCAGACCAGGCATATTATCCAAAGAAAAGGTCACAGGATAGGGCTTTTCTCCTGATTGTCTAACTCATTAGAGGAAAGGCAGAAGTGACTCAGCTGCATTGCCCCAATTTATCTCTCTGACACATGGGCCTCTAATATCTCCCTTCCTTCCATAGTACACATGGCTACTGCCTTCCTCAAACACTACTTGCATCTCTCCCTCTACTCCCCTACTCCTCATGGGCCTACTTTTACTCACTATATCCAGACTTCAACCTGAAGTCCAGCCTCTCCTCCATTCAAGCCATCTTTTCCTTCTCCCTCATCTCACTGCCTTGCTTCCCAAGACTAACCAAATTAGATTTTGCAGGAAATCTTCTTCCTTCTTTACTTCACCCTACTCTTGCCTGTGAGTTTTTCAAAGAGGCCATTTCCTTAACTCCAGATCTCACCCACAGATTGATCCTTGTGCACAGGTCTAATGCCTTTCTAATCTAGGAAGCATGTTCCAATTCTTCCCATTTTAACTCCTCATTTTCCATTCCTTCCCCATCCTTCCATGCACCAAAACTCTTCTGTCTTTTCATTTAGGTTTGTTTCTAGGTCTCCATGTTGTGTCTCTCTCTGTGTCTAAGGATGGGAGCTGTCTCCCCTATCAGACTAGAAGTTCTGTGCAGTTAGGCACTGTACCTCTCCTATCAGACTTGGAGCTCCCTGAGGGTAGGCACCTTGGCTCCCCCATCACACCTGGAGCTCTCCAAGAACAGCCACCTTATTTCTTCCTTTTTCTAAGATACCCCACCTCCAAATACTTCACTAGCCCTGACTTCTGCTAAGACAGGATGCTAAATTCATGTTGTTGACTGTTTGACTAGCTCTCCTGACATGCCAACTGATGGATAAGCTGACTTGTCTTCTACATCTGTAGGGAGTTGGCTACATAGAATCCTATCTGTATACCTTCTGCTCTGGTCCAGTCCACCTTGTTCCTCTCCCCCCTTCCCCACCACCCTCACACTCCTGCTGAGATTAAGGGAATTGACCAGGTGGACAGAGACGGCCATTCCCTATATACGTCCTGTTCCTAAGACTCTCCTTTCAGCAGGTTTGAGAGAAGGGCTGCTCAGAGGCCCCTGGCAATATGATTTTCATTACCAATGGGTCTCTCTCTGCTTCTCATTATCCAAAGCTGGCTTTGGGAACGTATAATTTCCCGGTTGGGTTTTCTCTCCTTTCTTTGTTGTTTGAGGTTTCTCTCTCATCCCAGCCCCCCACACAACTCCCTTCCCCTGAAGGCCAGTCAGAGAGGGGGAGGCAATGATAAGGGAATCACATCTAAAGCACATCACTGATCTTGTGACCCATGGTCCTAAGACAGTCAATGACAAGACACCCTCCCCCATGACTGTAGCTGGGGGATGCTCTCTTACTCGGCTTCCAGTTTTCCTTCTTCACACCTCTACCCCTCCCCCTCCCCCTGAACCAAAGCATGATGACATTGGAATAACCTTTGTTACTGGATTGGAAATGAGAGGCCCTTCCCGATTACTCCACGTGTCAGTTCTCTGCTCTCCCCATGCCCCAATTACTTTGTATTTGCTTTGAACATCTTTTGTATTGCTCTTTCTGTAAGCAGTGTGACTTAGCAGATAGAAGCTGGCCTGGAGGCCAAGAACTGGGTTCAAGTCCTGTCTATGACTCTCGCTGCTCGTTTGACTTTGGGCAAATAAGTCACTTAACCTCTCATTGCTCTGGACAGCTCTCTAACACTATGTGCATAGATCCTTAGACAGATGAAGTGCTGACTTGTTTTGATGGAAGAAATTTTTTCACTTGGGAGTTCCCTGTAACAATGAAATCACAAGCCTAGCACCTAACCCTAATCTATTTATCTGTGTACAGCTACTTCCACTCAGCAGAATATAAGCCTCTTGAGGAAAGAGACTTATTTTTTCAAATTGTATACCTAGAACCTAGCAAAGTGCCTAATACATACATAGTAGGCTTGTGGAATTGAATTGATTTGAGATGAGGGGAGAAAAGAAGGGAAAAAGCATTTATAGAATACCTATTATATGCCAGGTGGATTTTTTTCTCCCACAAATATTATTTAAGTTCTCTGTTAAGGCCAAGATACCCGGATTTCTTCTTCTTTTTTTAGTTAATGGGGGTTAAGTGACTTGCCCAGGGTCACACGCTAGTAAGTGTCAAGTGTCTGAGACCAGATTTGAACTCAGGTCCTCCTGACTCCAAGGCCAGAGCTCTATCCACTGCACCACCTAGCTGGCCCTGGATACCTGGATTTCAATGGGGAACTGTTTTCCACTGCTGAAGCAGGTGAATATAAATTTAGACCAAGGTTGAATTGGCTTGTAGGAGCCATCCCAGGGAGTGTGCACTCAGAGCTCCCCATGAAAATTCTGGAGGCTCCAGGGACAGTGTTTAAGTTTAGACTTCCTGACTGCTGCTAGCCACGTGGTGGCCTGATACTGAAAAGATTTGTCATAATATTTTAGAGTTAGAGCTGGAAAGGGACCTGATGGGCAGACCATCAAAGCCATGAAGGCTAATGCCTTCATTTTACAAGTGAAGAAATTGAGGTGAATCTGTGTCTAATGGTAGCCATTTCTTCAGGAGGAAGAGGGGGAGGGAAGAAAAAAAAGAAAAAATTTACATGATAACTTTATTATATATTTAAAATGAATAACAAGTTCTACATAATAGACCTGCAGTTTCACATGCAATCTTTATCATACTATATTATAGAAAAGCTTGTTTTATTCCATAAATTAAAAATAAAATAAATATATGTGGGAAAAAATTCCTGACTCCTTCCAAGTTAAGCACCCCATTCCATCTACACCCTGTCTTATCATTTTCTTATGCAGAATAAAGCCCTGCTGGTCTTCGCGGTGACAGTAGTGGGGAGGGGGCAGGGGCTACTTTAGTTAAAAGTAAAGATGGCTTCCAAACTAGCTCTCTATTCTTTTGAACACCTAAGTGACATTATGTGCCAATGAGCCCTCCAAGGAAGAATGGAGGATGGGCTGGCACTTCCCCAGCTAGCATCACCACAACTGTTCTCAAATGACATTTAGAACAAGGAGACCCCACTAGGTAATCTTTTTCTGGGGCTTCTGGCTGCTCTTTATTTTTCCTTTCCTGAGTAGGTGACTAAGCATCAACCTCAAGATCTGGAGGTGAGCCTGTGAATCAAAAGATCCAAAAGTCCTGCAAAGTTGAGAAACTGACTGGGAGTTGTTTGGACAGTGCAATACCAAGGTGAAATATAAGGTGCTTAATCAGCAAATCCTGCAAATGGCCTTATTTTCTGATGAGGCTTAACAATCCATCTCCCCAGACAATAAATACTAGCTCTAAGTATTTACTGATTTCCGTTTTAAGTTGTTCTGCCAATTTGAACTGTGAATCTTTTGGTCCATTAGCATTCCTTTTACATGTAGGAAATAAATACCTGTCCTGATCTAAATTGTACATTGAGTGCCTTTCTAATCCCTCTTTTGGGAGATCTGGACATGAGCCAAAATCTAAACTTTAAATAATTTGCCCCAGGGGTGCCGGGATGGGGGTTTAAGGAGCTGAAGAGTATAAAAACTGGGAGCTTAAACACTTTCATTAGAGTCCAGGAGCCTCAGTACTGAACTCAGTCACACCTCGTGGATGGGTTCAGAACAGATGGACCCTGGAGGGAGAAGGAATGGGCACAGGAGCAGATCTTTGGGTTACATAAAGAACTTTACATTGGGAGTGAGGGATAAATCCCTAAAATGGGCAATGAGGAATGTAATGAGGTGTTGTGGAAAAACCTTGGATTAGGAATCCAAAGAGTTGGGCACAAAGTCCTGCTCTGCTCCTTAATATTTGTGTTACCTGGGACAAGTCAGTCCCCCTTTCTAAGCTTCCTCAGATCCCTCATCAACAAAATGAGGGAGTTGTATATCACCTAGTTACCAAGACTTCTGAGTTTTTGCCTGTTCCTATTTCTGAGAAATGTGGGAGGAATTGGAGACTTTGGTATAAGATGGACTGTGTCAAAGGAGAGGATCCAGAATCTAGCCTACCCCCATTCTGGTTGGGAAGACAGGGAACTGTCAGGGACATCCTTCATATAACAACCTTTAATAGATGTGGGTGGCTGTGGGTAAAGGGAGAAGGTTCAAGGCCTGGTGACTTCCAGAGTTCATGTCACCAGACCTAAGCTATAACTGCCCCTTCTTCCTTTCTCCACTGAAAATAACTACCACCATCCTTATTCCTCTTAATTTTTCAGAACCTTTGTTACTGTTATAATGCAGTGGAAGGAGCACCAAGAGACTTCTGTTCTAGGCTTGTCTCCGGATGGATGATTTTACCCATTTTATATATTCAATATAGAAAAGTGAAGTTAGTACACAAGGTTCCGAAAGCATAGATTTCCCAAGATTCCAAGATCCTTCTGGGAAAAGCCTACCCTGGTCAGCACCCGCTTCTGAACAGATCTGTAGGAGAGAGGCAGTTACCCTGAAGCTAGGACACATAGATAAATGACTAAGCTCCCCTCCCCCTTCCTCTCCAAAGTCTTTCCATTTCCCTACCCTTCACCCTACACACACCCTCCTAACCAACTGAATAAATCTTTGATCTTTATTTCATAATCATTAGTCACTCTGCCCACTGAGCCATTAGTGTCCTGGGACAAAGCTACCAATATTAGTTCAATTTCCTACTTGATCCTCAGCTACCTCCTCCAACATTCTTCCCTGGAGTCATTGGAGTACCAGGTCCCCAAGATGGGGCTGACACTGGCATTCTGAGTGGACGGATGCTTTTGTGATGGAAAGTTAAACTGACTGTTACCTGGCTTCAAAATGGGCAGCACTGCTAGGGTCCCCAATCCTTTCTTTGCCTAGAAAAACCCGGCCTTCACCCTCTCTGTATCTGTCTCCTCTTCTCTCTTCTTTTTTCTTCTTCACTTTGGCCCTCATTTCCTCTTATTCCTCTTCCTTTTCATTATTTCTCTCATTTAGTTTTCTCTTTTGTTTACACTCTTCTTTCTTTCTCTATTGTCTCTCTCGTCCACTCTAATTTTTCCTCCTTTTTTCTTCTCTAACCTTCTCCATTCTGTTTCCTCCTTCCTTATCCTTTTTCTTTCCTTTTCCCTTCTAATCTTCACCATCCTCTTCATCCTTCTTCTGTCCTTCCATCTCCCTCTATTTTCTTTTTCTTTTCTTCCTTCCTCCCTTCTTTCCTCTTCTTCTTTCTCTATTTTCCTTCAACCTTCCATTCTCTTCCATCTTCTCTTCTTTTCTCTGCCCTCCTCCTGGCTCTGCACCACCCCACTGGGGTCAGACCTCTAAGACAATGTCTGAAGCTTGGTGACTTTCTGTAAACAATTAAATTTGTAATAAAGTTGATTGTATTACATCCATATTAGAAGCTTATAACATTTGGAATAAGAGAATTGAGCCAAAGAAGAAGCTAATATCCCATCTGATGGCTGAGTGCTTTGTAGTGGAAGTATACCATTTTCAAATTAACTCCAGCTCTAAATATTTCATTATCTCCCTACATTTCCCCCCAAATGGCAATGATCAGAGCATCTCATTTTTCTCTCTCTCTGTCATCAGAGGTACCACTGGACCTACTGAGTCTCCTCCCCCATCCCCTACATCTCTACCTCCCCACCAAAGGAAACAGCCTAGTATTGTAGCAAAGAGGATGCAGGTTAGACCTCAAGAAGGGCTTCCCAGTTGCCAGGTCAGTAGATGGTCCAACAATTATGGAGAGGGTGGGGGGAATAGAGTCTAGGATGAGGAAAGGAGAAGTCAGACACACCAACTTCGTGCCTGGGGAAGTCAGCCTCAAAGGCCAAATCAATATCTATCCCCAAGATGAAAGGACAGAAGACTTTGGACGGCATAGTGAGAGGAAACGGCTGCACACATCTGGAATGAGCCTCCACAGTTCCATTAGCTGAGGCACCAGCCTGGCCTGCTTTTGATGTTTGATCTTACCCTCAGCCTTCAGAAAACAACCCATAAGATGGTGGAGAGAGAGTTCCTGGAGCCCGCCTCCCCCATATCCTAGATTCCCTTCCTCAAAGTTCCTGACAACCCAACCCCATTTTCAAGGCATAAATGAAATGCCAGAAAACCAAAGCCTGACACCCTCCCCACCTCCTCATAATGACAGAGACAAAATAATTCACCATCACAGGTGGTGGATCCTCTTCCTATATACTGCTTCTTCTCCCTCTCCCTCTCTCTCTCCCTCTCTGTCTCTGTCTCTCCCTCTCCATTTCTCTCTCTCTTTCTCCTTCTCCCCACCTTACTTCCCTCCTCTGTCTCTGTCTCTCTCTGTCACACACACACACACACACACACACACACACACACACACACACCCTCCCAGCCTAGATGGAAAGATGTTTTTGGAATCTACAGCAAAGACGTGCAGAACAGTAAGGATCTGGGAGGCGGGGATTATCTGGGAAACGAGCAGGAGATGGACTTCAAAGAAGACAGTTTGTATAACTGGACTGAACACCTTTTGTGGGCAGCTCCCTCCCCTTGGGGAATTTCTAGTTTCAGAGAGGACTTTAAAATAAAACAAAACACCTGAGGTGGGGAGAGGAGCTAAGGAGATCACTCTGCTGCTGAGCCCCAGATCCCTCTCTCTGCAAGAGTTTCTCATGCCATGTGGAGCCTGACTATGCTGAGGGTAGAAAAACCTGTTTCCTGCCAGCAGCCCCTGCTAAGCTTCTAGGTTACCTGGATTCTCCCAGCTCTACTGACCTAGTTGAGTAATCAAAATTCTTCTTTTAATCTCACTGGGATAGGGTAGGGTTAAAAATAATCCTTTACTAGGTAATTAAAGGAACCTGACATCAAGGGGAAAAGCATATGTGATGAACAAATCTACAAAGGCATAGAGTGGAGCTGTATGTTTCATTCACCCTTTGTGGCCCTGTGTGCCAGGTCCCCCACCTTAACCTCTTCAAATTCATTCCCCGCCCCTTCCAACCTATAGAAGAAGAGAGAAAAGACCTAAGGCAGGCCAATTCACATCCACTTGCCTGTTGATTGTGACAATAGGTCATTAATATGCCGATGGAAAATTCCATGCAGGAAAGCTTAGAGTCCTTTCTCTCTGAGGGGGATCACATAGCCTGGCAAATACCCAGGCATGCTCCTTTGGGGGAAAGGTACAGCAGGAACAGGAGGAGGAGAAGAAAGTAGAAAAACAGGGAGCTCCTTTTGCAGTGTGGGAGACCCACGATGAGGAAGAAACAAAGACAAGACACGCTCTCTCTCCAAGAAGAGAGCTATGGGCATTAGGGCTGGGAGAGGGAGAGGGGATCAAGGTAGCTGAGAAAGATAGAGATAGGGGGATTTCAGGGAAGGTTTCCTGGAGGAAGACAGTTGGGAGATGGGAGGAGGAGAGAAGAACGGGAAGTGCATCCTAGGTCGGCTGTGTTGACAGCTTTAAGACATGAGAGAGGGTTAAGTGTGGGCAGAAAGAGGTGGGGACAGGTTTATCTGACTGGAGCTGACAGTCTGAGCCAGAGAGGGATCAAGTAAAAGGAAGGCTGTGAGAGAAGAAGCCAGGAAAAGTTCAACATAATAAACAGTAGGATCTTCGAGAAGTCTCTGAACTTGGGAGCGTTGGGGAAAGCAGTTCTCAAGCGAGTGAATGAAGTGCTCTCTAGCAGACTGGTAGAAAAGACTAAAGGTACAGAAACCATTAGAGAAACTATTGGGGCATTCTGGGTGTAAGGGGATGAGGTCCTGGGCTGTGTTGGGGGCCTGGACATGAACTGGCCTACAGGCTTGGGGAGAAAGAATTATCTAGCAGGGAGAGGGAAGAGTCCAGAGGAGAAAGACGATTGTACTGGGAGCTGAGAACTGGAAGTGGGGAAAGAATTTGAGGACAGCTCCAAGTTTGCCCCAAACCCAGAAACAGCAATTTTGTTGTCCTGTTAGAAAAAAAAAAACATACCCAATTGTGATCTTAGTGTCCAGAGTAGAAGGAATAGGAGGTGTGGTGAGGTTCTGAGTGTGTGTGTTTGGGAGGTGGGGGGTGCAAGAAGGGGGACTGGTGTTGGACAACCAGGGCTCATATCCTCTGTCAGAATAAATATAATCACATGTTTGTAAGAAGGGTTGGGGAAGAGGGAGGGAAAGGAGCTCTCTTAATCTAAACAATCCTCCTGCTCTGACAGGGGTGTGTTTTTCATTTAAAACCACATTTGGGATGGCTGAGAAAATGTTCTCTTTTTTTTTTTTTTTTTGAAACTCAACCTGTTGATCATTTTTCAATCTTTACTAGCTGTGTTGCATGATCAGGAAAGGCCAAGAGATCTCCCAAATGTCCTCCCTCCAGCCTCACCCAAACCTCTGTGGCTCCCTCACTGGGTGGTCCCAGGCTGGTATCTCAACCTCTCTGAGCCCTCGCACAGTTAGAGCACCCGCCAAGTTTCTCCTAGTGTTAGAAAAATCAGTCGTTTTGTTGATGCTGACACAGGCGAAAGGACTAAACCCTGGCAAGGAAGGCCTCTGGGGAAAGGAAGCAGTCACTCTTGAGAAATGGGAACCTCCACTCCCCCCATGGTGGTTTGACAAGAAAGCCTGCAAGAGGGTGTTTGCTCAAGACTAAGGTCTGAGGAAAATGGTAGGATGGGGCTAAGGCTTCCTTCTTATTCTTCTTCTTGTCCCCAACATATACCAACCTCACTCCCGTCTCCCAACCTCTGCTCCTGGGGTAATGCCCTCCCTGATTCTTCCCATGAACACAGAACTTCAAAAATGGAAGATTCTATAGAGGTCATCTTGTCCAACCTCCTGTTGTTACATATGGAGAAACTGAGATATAAACTTTCTGAATCAAGAAGAGTAATAAACTGGAGAGTTTTCTGAGCAGGGGGACCACAGTGGCGGGTGGTTTTGAATCCATGTCATAGGAGGCTTGTTTGAAGGAACTGGGGCTTAGTCAGGGAAAAAGAAGGGTGGACATGATAACCATGTTCAAAGTATTCCTCATGTTCAAGAAAGATGAATTAGTCGTGTTCTGCTTGGCCCCAGAGAGCAGAACCAGGAACAATGGGCAGAAGTTGCAAATTTAGGCTTGATGTCAACAAATTTCCTATTAGATCTATCCAAAACCAGAATGACAGCCTTGGAAAGTGGGGGGTCCCTCCTTGTTGGAGGTCTTCAACCAGGGGTTGGATGAACATTTGTCTAATACGTTGCAGTGGAGATTCCTTTGGGATGGGATGTAGTTGGACAAAGACAACTAGCGAGATCCCTTCCAACTCAAAATTTCCATAGCTCTGTGAAATCCAGATTGTCTTCATCCTTCAAGGCCCAGCTCCAGTGTCAAGCTCTCCTTTCATAAAGACTTTCTTGGACGCTCCACTCCGGCTTGCACCGGCCTCCTCCTTTCCTGCCCTCCTGCATCACTTACTGTCTGTGTTAGTCATTCATCCTGGCACTCAGTCACCCACTGCCCGGCATTGTTACTTAGCCGGTGCATGTGTGTGACGTCTTGACTTCCCTCCTGAGACTCTAAGCTCATGTTTCTTGGACGAGTCGAAGATCCCAATCAGCAAGTCTACGATGCAAATATTTAAAGCTACTTTAATTGTGTCGTCCCTCCTCCCCACCCTCATTCCCGTGTCCGGGGCAGCTCTATGCTCCCCGAGCTCTAGGACAGCAGAAGCCCAGATATGGAAGATGCTTCACATAGATGAAAGCAACCAAAATCCTCTTTCCCACCATTCCTTCCACCTCTCCCTCTCCTCCCGAGCACTCACGTTGACAGTCCCAGTCCAACGCAGAGCCTCCAACAGCATCTTGGGTGCCTCTGTCCACTCTCCATCATACTAGCAGCTCCCAATCAGACTGGGAGCCCTGCGAAGACAGGGACCGTGTCCTCTTCACCCCACTTGAAGCTCTCTGAGGAAAAGGAATTTGAAAGCTCTCTGATCACACAGATTATTTCTTCCATCACACTAAGTGTTCCTTGAGAACAGACTGGGAAGCCCTGAGGACAAGTTACTGTAACCCCCTCAACAGACTGGGACCTCTCTGAGGGCAGGGACCATCTTCCCCATCAGACTGAGGACTCCTGCAGATGGAGGTTGTATTTCCTTCTTCTTTTGCTGAAAAAAAAGGAACTGGAACAGGAAAGGAACAGGAACAATCTAGCCATCTAGGGAGAGATGGAATGGCTGACTGAGTGGAGTATCCCTGAAGGATCCTTGCTCTTTTTCCCTTGTTCCCTCCACCCACCCCCCCACACAGGTGATCAGAGCATTACTTGCTGTGGGGGACAAATGTCACTATTTGGATGATAAATTGTCACCATGTTCTTCCAGGACATCTACCCCTACCCAGTAGGGGTGGATAAAGGAAAGGATGCTGTGAAAAGAGTGCTAGATTTACAGAAGACTTGGGTTGAAATGACAACTTTGCTACTTATGAGCTATGGCAACTAGGTGGCACAGTGGACACAGCTATGGGCCTGGAGTCAGGAAGACTTTCAGAGTTCAAATCTGACCTCAGACAGTGTGACCCTGGGCAAGTCACTTAACCCTGTTTGTCTCAGTTTGCTCATTTGTAAAATAAGCTGGGGAAGGACATGGCAAACCACTCCAGTATCTTTGCCAAGAAAACCCCAAATGGGGTCATGAAGAGTCAGACACCACTGAAAGGACTGAACAACAGCAACAACTTAGGAGTTATGTGATCTTTATTAAGTCCCTTTGCCTTAGTATCCTTCCTTGTATAATGAAGGAGTCAGACTAGATGATTTCTAGAGTCTCTTCTAGCTCTAAATCCCAAGATCCTATAAAAGCAAGCAGAGAGAACGGAAAGAGTTTCAGGGGAGGAGGCATGGTGTGTATGGGAGCAGGGGTTAGAAGAAGGCCCCCCATTCCCTCCTTGCTCCCCTCAGATGACCAAGTAGAAGCTGAGGCATCCCCTGAGACCCAGAAGAGCCAGCCTCAAGGGAGCACCCTCATTCTCACTTGGTTCATCTCCAACTTCTGGGGGATCTGATGGGAGAGACTACCCCTGATCTCAGGGAGCTCCTGGTGTGATGGGGACGGAAAAGCCCATGATGCCTTTGAGGAACTCTTATAGTAGCAGAATCACAGAATCTCAGAATCAGAAGTGACCTCAGCGGTCACCTCTAGTTTAACTCATCCCTGAAAAAGAGCCCTCTCTCTTTGACTGCATAGCTAACAAGGGGAATGCCATTTAAGGACCTCCAGTGAAAGAGAACCCCTTTCCCTCATCCTTCAGAGTCCCTCTCTTTTCCCTTCTCCCCCCCAGGTACCTCAGTTCCTCTCTCCACACACAGTGTTCTATGGCTCCCTAAGGCAGTTTCCAGTGTACTTTCGGATAACTCCATTTCGGAGGTTTTTCCAGACAACAAGCCCAAATCTGCCTCCTAGGTTTGTCCTCTGAAGCCAAGCAGTATACAGCGAATCCCTCTCCCAGAAGACAGTCCTTCAAATACTCGAGTGCAGTTATCATGTCTCCCCTCCCCTCTCATCCTCCAGTCCTTATACTTGTTTTTAAAATTTTTATTCTGAAATTCACAAATTCCCCTCCCCCTAAATGAGCATTCCCATATACAAAGTATATACCTCTGCTTTCAACCCCATTAATCTATTGAACTTCTTCTCTCAAAGGCCATTAAATCCAATGACCTCCTTTCAGTTCTCATCTTCTTTGATCTTTCTGTAGCATTTGACACTTTTGCATTCCCAGAAGAGGCATAACTAGAAATGTTTGTGACTGGGGCAAGGGAGGACTCATCTGGGAGCTGCTGCCCATGGATGTCCCAGAAAGGTGCTGTCTGTACCCTCCAGTTTTGGCACCCTGACGAAGACCAGGGAATTCCCTAGTTAGGACTCTAGAAAGAATGCCAGAGTGCCAGGGGTTAAAGATTGAGTGAATGGTGAGGAAATTAAAAGCTGTGAAAACAGATGTTAGTTTCAGCAGTGAAAAGGAGGAGAGATATAAGAGGTCAAGGGAAGGGTTGCTTTTTGTTTGTTTGGTTTTTTTTTTTAAGAACAGAGGAGACCTGAGCATATTCATGGGCAGGAGAGGAGTAGGAGAGGAGGGGTGTGTGTATGTGTGTGTGTGTGTGTGTGTGTGTGTGTGTGTGTGTGTGTGTGAGAGAGAGAGACAGAGACAGAGACAGAGACAGAGAAGAAGAAGAAGAAGAAGGAGGAGGAGGAGGAGGAGGAGGAAGAGGAAGAGAAGAGAGGAGAGGAGGAGAGAGAGACAGAGACAGAGAGAGATACAGAGAGAGAGACAGAGAGAGAAAAGAGAGAAGAGGAGGGAGAGACAGAGACAGAAAGAGATACAGAGAGACAGACAGACAGAGACAGAGAGAGAGAAAAGAGAGGAGAGGAGGAGGTAGAGAAAGAGAAGAGAAGAGAGGAGAAGGAGAGAGAGAAGAGAAGAGAAGAAAGGAGAAGAGAAGAGAGGAGAGGAGGAGGGAAAGAGAGAAGAGAGAAGAAGAAGAAGGAGAGAGGAGAGGAGAAGGGGGGAAAGAGAGAAGAGAGGAGAAGAGAAGAGGAAAGAAGAGGAGAGAAGAAGACAGGAGAGGAGAAGGGGGGGGGAGAGAATGATCAATGGGGCAAGATTCCAAAAGAAGCAGAAGGCTCAAAGATTAAAGGCAAGAAGAAAGGAAGATGAGAAAGCTCAGGACAAATTACTTCAATCTTCTTAGTAAATTAGGAGGTGAGGTCATCTGCTGAAAGGAAGAGGAATGAAGATGGAGTTGGGGGTTTGAGAAAAAAAACGTTTGAAACAGAAACAGTGGGGTAAATAGTAGTCAATAAGAGAATAAGAGGATTTCCCTCTGGTGATAGGGTCCAGTTTAGCTTAGATTTTCTATCCCAGTTCTGCTTCTGACTCTCTGGACTTCACTACCATGCCTCAGCTGCCTTTTTACTCTGGAAGATACTTCTACCTCTGAGTTCCTCCAGAAACCTCATGTTGAAGAAGGGTTCAGAACAGTGATTCATCATTCCTATCCAAGGTCCAATTCTGATTCTTTGGACTTCAGCACCATGCCCTGTCATGAATACCTTCCTTCTCACACACAGTTCCCTGACCTGGTTTTTTATGTGTTGTCTTCCTCCATCAGAATATAAGTTCCTTAAGGGCAGGGACTACATTTCTCTTTTCTTGTATTTGTATCCCCAAACACAGTGTCTGGCACATTAATAAATGCTTATTGGGGGCGGAGCCAAGATGGCAGAGTAAAAGCAGTGACTTGCTAGAGCTCTCCCCCAAATCCCTCCAAAATGGCTCTTAAAAAATGGCTCTAAAAAAATTCTAGAGCAGCAAAACCCACAAATAGACAGATTGAAACAAATTTCCAGCCCAAGACAACCTGGATGGTTGATTGGAAAGCACCTAACCGGGAGAGGAACACAGTTCAGTGTGGGCATGCAGGCAAAGACCAGGCCTCAACGAACCTGGAGCAGGCCTCAGAGGACTGAATCATGGGCTGCTGTGGCAGTTTCCAGACTCCTCAATTCATAAATGCCAAAGACAACTTAGAAGGTCAGTAAGAAGTTTGTGATCGTTGTGAGAGAGAAGCTTGGCCCCAGCCCCAGTCCTGGCACAGCCCTGGCGAAGTGGCTGCTTCCAGAGCAACGGGCCCACAGACTGAGGGGGAATTGAGTGGCTAATCAGAGGGGGATTGCAGGGATCTCTTTGCTGGTACTGAGGCAGGATTCTTTTGCTTTGCCCGTGCTTGGATCTAGGTCACAGTTCTGGATGGCAGGCCTGGGGCTAGGAGGAGCACTGGTGTGGTGAAGCTTGTGGGGGCAGTGGAGAGGAAATCCTCCTCACAGTTACAAGGCAGGAAAGAGTGCTTGTGGTCACTCATACATCAGGGCACAAGCCAAGAAAGGAGTAAACACCTTGCGCTTGATCTACCACCTTGGAAGAAGGGAAAATTTATGGGTCCCTAGAAGTATCTCTGAAAACAGCTGCACAAAACCCCTGAAGCTTGGGACAGTACATTCTCCACATTGGAAGCAGACCCCTACCTTAACAAAGAGTTTATAACTCAAGTAATTGACTGGGATCATGAGCAAACAGCACACAAAAAAAAGTCAGACCACAGAATCTTTCTTTGGTGATAAAGAAGATCAAAACATACAACCAGAAGAAGACAACAAAGTCAAAGCTCCTACATCCAAAGCCTCCAAGAAAAATATGAATCAGTCTCAGGCCATGGAAGAGCTCAAAAAGGATTTTGAGAAGCAAGTAAGAGAAGCAGAGGAAAAACTGGAAAGAGAAATGACAGTGATGCAAGAAAATCATGAAAAACAAGTCAACAGCTTGCTAAAGGAGATTCAAAAAAAATTGAAGAAAATAACACCTTAAAAAATAGCCTAACTCAAATGGCAAAAGAGGTCCAAAAAGCCTATGAGGAGAAGAATGCCTTAAAAAGCAGAAATGGCCAAATGGAAAAGGAAGTCCGAAAGCTCATTGAAGAAAATAATTCCTTAAAAATTAGAATGGAACAAATGGAAGCTAGTGACTTTATGAGAAATCAAGACATAAAACAAATCCAAAAGAATGGAAAAATAGAAAACAATGTGAAATATCTCATTAGAAAAACAACTGACCTGGAAAATACATCCAGTAGAAATAATTTAAAAATAATTAGACTATCTGAAAGCCATGATCAAAAAAAGACCCTAGACATCATCTTTCAAGAAATTATCAAGGAAAACTCCCCTGATATTCTAGAACCAGAGGGCAAAATAGAAATTGAAAGAATCTACCAATCACCTCCTGAAAGAGATCTTCAAAGGAAAACTCCTAGGAATATTGTAGCCAAATTCCAGAGTTACCAGGTCAAGGAGAAAATATTGCAAGCAGCCAGAAAGAAACAATCCAAGTATTGTCGAAACACAATCAGGATAACACAAGATTTAGTAGCTTCTATATTAGAGACCTGGAGGGCTTGGAATATAATATTCTGGAGGTCAAAGAATATAGGATTACAACCAAGAATCACTTACCCAGTAAAACTGAGTATAATCCTTCAGGGTGAAAAATGGATATTCAGTGAAATAAAGAACTTTCAAGCATTCTTGATGAAAAGACCAGAGCTGAATAGAAAATCTGACTTTCAAATACAAGACTCAAGAGAAGCATGAAGAGGTAAACAGGAAAGAGAAATCATAAGGGACCTATTAAGGTTGAACTGTTTACATTCCTACATGGAAAGATTATATTTGTAATCCATGAGACCTTTGTAAGTATTAGGGTAGTTGGAGGGAAAAAATTATATGTATAGATAGATAGCTAGATAGACAGATAGATAGACAGAGAGAGAGAGAGAGAGGGCACAGGGTGAGTTGAAGATGAATGGGGTAAATTATCTCACATAAAACAGACAAGAAAAGGCTTTTACAGTGGAGGGGAAATGGGGGAAGGTGAGAGGGAATGAGTGAATCTTATTCTCATCGGATTTGGCTTAAGAAGGGAATAACATACTCAATTGGGTATAGAAATCTATCTTGCCCTATGGGAAAATAGGGAGGAAGGGGATGAGAGAGCAGGCAAATGATAGAGGGGAAGGCAGACTGGGGAAGGGAGTAATCAGAAGGAGATTAGGGGAGGGAGTAATTAGAAGCAAACACTTCTAAGGAGAGACAGGAGCAAAAGAGAGAAGAGAATAAACGGGGGGTAGGGGTGGGATAGGATGAAGGGAAATATAGTTAGTTTTTTACAACATGACTACTATGGAAGTGTTTTACATGACTTCACACATATAACCTGTATTGAGTTGCTGGCCTTCTCAATGTGGGTAGATAGGGAGGGAGAAAGGGAGAAAATTTGGAACCCAAAGTTTTAAAAACAAATGTCAAAAATAGTTTTCACATGCAACTGGGAAATAAGATATATAGGCAATGGGGTATAGAAACCTATCCTGCCCTACAGGAAAACAGAAGGGGAAGAGGATAAGAGAAGGGGGGGGATAGAAGGGAGGGCAGATTAGGGGAAGGGGTATTCAGAACACATGCTTTCTTGGGGTGGGGGGAGGGATGAGATGGGGAGAAAATTTGGAACTGAAAATCTTGTGGAAGTGAATGTTGAAAACTAAAAATAAATAAATTAATAAGAAAAAAATAAAAAATAAATGCTTATTGACTGACTTTTGACAATTAGCAGAATATGAACATCAAAAAGACAAAGGGACCAGGGCTTCAAGGATGGAGGAGAGTGCTTTGTTGACATGGATAGCTATAGGGTCAAACCTGGGAAGGCAAGAAAGGCCAGAGCAGGAGCAATGGACTACAAAAACAAGGAGGAACTGGTTGAGTGGAAGGAGGTGTTGGTGGGCAGCAGGTTTGGGAGGAGTGGAACAAAGAGACAGGTGGAAGATGGCAAGTTACAGAGTTCAAGATCTTGGAAATGAAACCGCTTTGGGTGCCAGGGACATTGGTGAGGTTTGACTATTCCAGTGAGTAGCTGAGATAGAGTAGGAATGAACATCAAATAAATTGAGGAGATTGATTGATGAATGGGGAAGTCAGTGTTTTCAAAGAGAAATCGAGTGGAGTCACCAGGCAGTGGGCAAAGGATGGAGAGAAAACTGAGCCAGACAGTGAGTAATCTGAAGAAGGGTAGATAATAGCAATAAGAATCTGCATAAAGCAATAGAATCCCTCCCAGTATCTCCCAGCTCCTTCCCTTCTTGGTAACTCCAGTTATCCAGTAGCTTCCTCCCTTCTCCCCCTAGGCACCTCAGCCCCTCTCCCCATGATGCCCCCCAGCCCCTTCCTCTCTTCTCCAGTGTCATTTGACCCTTCCCTTTTTCCCCAGGTCCTTTTCCTAATTTAACTTCAGCTCTAGCTATGGCTGTGACTCTTGCTCCATGGGGTCAACGGACTCAAGCTTGAGGGAGTGGAGTGGAGGCACCACCTCAGAAAAGCAGCAGCCTCTTCCTAGAAGCGTTGTAGAGACATTAGCCTTGGCCTGGAGATCATCATATAACCTACTCCTCTAGGGGGTGATGCCCTGAAGGAAAAGAGGTTATAGGCTTCTTTTGGTGTTGAGTGCCCTGGCATTTTTAGGAACCCTCACTGGGGATGATGTTGAAGGCTCTTAGACAGTTATGAGGTGTGGAGAGTAAAAGAAATCTCTCCTATTTAGGCTAGGGTTCCAGGAGGCATTATCAGCCAAGTCAGTTGCATCCATTGTTCTCCTCCACTCCCACTGACTACATCTCCTCCCTCAATTACCCCTGCTCCACAGGTTCTTCCACCTACTTATCTTAAAGTACTTTCACAGACCCATCTCTTGAAAGGACAATGTGTATTCCTGGAGGTGGGAGAGGAGGAATGGGGAAGATGGGTTGGAATGGAACCAAATCTAGAGGGTCTGGAGGTTGAGAGAAGCCAACCTACCTTTTCTGGGAAGGGAGTAGCTAATCCCATACTCTACAGTTATCTTATATTACATTTAAACCCTATGATCCTATGCATCCTACCCTCATGACATACAAATTTGCTCGAGAGCAACCACCCTCAGAGACTCATAAGATTTCCAGCTGTAAGGGACTTTATTTGGCATCTTTCTAACCCAACCCCTTTATTGAGGCAGCAAGGTAGTGGATAGTGTTGAACTCAGAGTCAGGAAAGCCTGGATTCAGATCCCACTTCAGACGTACTAGCTGTGTGACCCAGTTTCAAGTCACTTGACCTCTCTGTACCTCAGTTTTCTAATCTGTAAAATGGGCACAATAATGGCACCTGCCTCACATGGTTCTTGATAAGGCTTAAGTATATAAAGTACTTTATGAACATTAAAATGCTAAACAAACTAACCACCCTTAATGCTAGTGCCTTCCCTCTGATGATTATTCCCAAGTACTGCTGTCTTTACCTTATTAGTACATAGTTGTTTGAGTGCCATCATGCCTGTTAGATTGTGAGCTCCTTGAGAGCTGGGACTGTCTTTTGCCTTGCTTTGTATCTCCAGTACTTTGGAAGTAACTTGTTCAAGGTTATGCAGGTAAGATGCCGCAAAACCCAGATCAAACTCAGGTCTTCTTCCAAATCTAGTGCCTCAAAGTGATTCTCTTCCTTTTCTGAAAGGAGAAGCTTTAGATCCAAGAGGTCAAGTGACCTGTTAAAGGTCACACTATCATTCATGGAATAATGACAATGAGAATAACGTCACACAAACACACACACAGACACACACACACACACCATTCTTATGCTAACAAAGCATTTTCCTCATAACAACTCCATGATTTAGATAATGCAAGGGTTATTATCCCCATTTTACAAGGAAGGAAGAAGAGGTTAAGAGGCTTGATTAAGCCCACACAGGAACAGAGCAAAAGTCCCCAATCTCTGGCCTTTTACTTTGCATCTGCTGAGATGAAAACTCAGAGCCTTCTCCACCACCCTCAATCACCATCCTCATTTCCTATAACTCTGCCCCCTAACCCCACCTCCCTCTGATCCAATCTGGAAAATCCATCCCTTTGTCTCACTGTCTCCTACCTCTGAACCTTCATGTTCCCCACCCCTGACATTTCACTCACACACACACACACACACACACACACACACACACACACACACACACAGACACATTCTGTCCCTATCCTCCCTTCCTAACCAAATCTCATTCTCCACTCTGGGAAGCCTTCCCTGATTGCTGTTCAGTCATGTCTGACTCTTTGGGACCCCATTTGGGTCAAAGATACTGGAGTGGTTTTGCCATTTCCTTCTCCAGCTCATTTTACAGATGAGGCAAACTGAGGCAAACAGGATTAAGTGACTTGTGTCTGAGGCCAGATTTGAACTTAGGTACTCCTGACTCCAGGGCTGGTTGTTTATCCACTGTGCCACCTAGCTACCCTGATTAAAACTAGTTTAATAGGATGCTAGGAATTCCACTTTGGAAGGTGCCTTAAGGATCTTGTCATCTGCCCTTTCATTTAACAGATGAGGAAAATTTGCTCCAAAAACAGCAAACGTCTTATTCAAGGTCACACTCAGAGTAAAGTTATAGAGAGGGTTTTGAATTCAGGTTTTCAGACTCCAAATACAGTGCTCTCTCCAATTCACCATGCTGGTTCCATCCTCTTTGGTCCCTCTCCAGAATCCTCCATCATCAGCCTGAGGCCCCAACAACATCCTAATACCTGGGGTTAGGAGGTGGGGATTAAGACTGTCCCATTGGGGCAGAAGCACCAGACAGCAACTATATGCTGAGCCCTCTGGCCTGAAATCTAGCAATTCTTCGGTCCAGCCCCAAGGCCCTGAGGCTGTCAACTGTGATGGATGCCTAGAGCAAAGTCCCTTGGAATGGATCCTGGATCTAAAAGCTTCACGCAGCCATCATGGGCTAGGGGGAGGGGGTCCCCAGGAGCCTGGTTCCCTGCTATGAATCAGTCGCCTGGGCAAAGCCAATTATGGAAGACAAGAACTGAGAGATGAATCATGAGCCCATTAGCCAGCTCTCCTCCCCTCTTTGGCTCTCCCTCTCCTACTCCCCACTGCCAAAGTGGGGTCCTGGCCCTAGAAGGAGGGTGCTATCTTTCCTGCAGGACTGCCTTCCCCACCTTTAGTGTTGAAAAGCAAAGCAGGATCATTTCCATAGTGGACAAAGGCTTAGAAGGGATCTTCTTCTGCAGCACCCCTAGATTGGGCTGCTCTAGCCTTGAAATATTACTGGAACTGGGTTCCATCTGGAAGCAGTAATAGTGTTTGTCTACAGCAAATGTTTATTGAATAATTTTTGAATGAATAAATGAATGAATGAACAAATTTGGGAGGAGAAGGTGTGGAGACTGGGGGAACCATCTTTCTTTAAGAGGTAAATGAACCCCAGTTATTACACTGGTTCAGGCTCTGATCTATTTTCCCTCTGCCCAAGGTTTAAGCTTCACTGCTATCTCTCATTCCCCCCCCCCCTCCATTTCCCACAATTTCACCTGGCCTTTCTCCCACAGGCTGAAGGAATCTCTAACAATTAGTCCCTAGGGGCTTCCCCTCGATGGTATCAGCTTCTTCTTGGGCAGTGGGAAGGACTTGCGGTGGGAGGGGGGGTTGGGGAAGGGAGCTCCATTGTAGAAATGGGGAGAGGGAAGTCAAGGTTAAGGGTTAGGAGGAAAGGAAGCCTCAGAAAAATCAGGACTAGAGAACAAAAGGGTAGGGAGAAAAGTAGGAGAATACTTAGAGACAGAGGTAGGAGGGAGTAACATAGAGAAGGGAGAAGCCAGGTTAGTTATTCAGAGGTCACTGGGTCTAGCCTCTGTCCAAGGTACAACACCAAGCTCCAAGAGAAAGTGGGTCCTTTCCCTCTCCTCTCTTCTCTTCTTCCTTGCCTCTTCTTTTCCTCCTGTTCCCCTTTCTTCCCAAATCCAATTAAATTCCTTTCAATAAACATTTAAAAGCGCCTACTATGTGTGAAGCAGTGTTGAATCTAATCAAGGATTGCTTATGTGGAAAAGGTTCTGGAATCCAAACAAAACTCTGCTCCTCTCCCCCAGAAGAGCCACTGGTAGGAAACAGAGCATCAGGGATAGTAGGAGAGATTTAGGTTAGATGCCAACCAACCCAGGGAGTGAGGATAGGGGTGGCATGTAAATCCCCAGAGGTTGAACCACAGCTTCTAGCCATCAAAGCCCTAGGCATCAACCCTATAAAAGAAGCATATGGGCAAAGAAGAGGCTCTAAAGATGAGGCTTCTCTGGATGTGGATGCTTGGAAGAGAAGGTAAACAACATGCAAAGGGGCATCCTGAGGGCCTGGCAGGTGGAGGGAAAGCAGTTCTGTGGATTCCAGGATCATAGGATTTAGAGCTGGAAGGGACCTACGTGAGATGGTGGGAACTGGATTTGGCAAAGGGAAAGACCTGGTTTTGAATCCCTGTTTTGCTTTTTCCCAGTGCTTGGCATAGTGCCTGGCACATAGTACTTAACAAATGTTTGTTGACTGGCTAACTAATCACTACCTGTATGACCTTGGATGAATCACTTTACTTCAATTTGCTGACCTCTAAAATAAGAGAAGGGCAGCTAGGTGGTGCAGTAGATAGATCACCCAGCCTGGAGTCAGGAAGACTCATCTTCCTGAGTCCAAACCTGGCCTTATTAGCTGCATGACCATGGGCAAGTCACTTAACCCTGTTTGCCTCAGTTTCCTCATCTGTAAAATCAGCTGGAGAAGGAAATGGTAAGCCACTTCAATATCTTTCCCAAGAAAACTCCAAATGGGGTCACAAGAGTTGGACATGACTGAAAACAACTGAATAACAACAACAAATAAACTAGATCAGGGGTGGGGAACCTGCAGCCTCAAGGCCACATATGGCCTTCTAGGCCCTCAAGTTTAGCCCTTTGACTGAACCCACACTTCACAGAACAAATTTGGCCTCAAGACTGAAGGTTCTCCACTCCTGGACTAGATGATCTCTAAGATTCCTTAAATTTAGGAGTCAATCCCTTCAATCTGCAGATGAGGAAACTCAAGACCAGAGAAGTGAAGAAATTTTTTTTTAATTTAAAATTTTTTTTAAGTTTAAAATTTTTATTTTCAGTTCCAAATTCTCTTTCTCCCTTCACCCATAAGTGAAGAGATTCAACCAAGGTCACATAGATAACAAAAAGAACTGAGATTTGAACCCAGATATTCTGGCTCCAAATGCAGCACTTTTCACTAAGACAAACTGCTTCCTTCCTTAAAGGATCAGAGTGAAGGCTGGGGGACCGGGGAAGGATAATGTGTATGTGAGGGGGTGGGGCAGGGAAGTTGAGAGGGTGAGAGGCAGTCACTGCTAAGAGATGATACTCTCCAGATCCGGCTGATTCAGTTAATTGTGAAAATCGATGGCCAGACGGAAGGGCTGAGACAGGGAGAGGCCAAAGGGATGGACAGACAGTCATTTATCTGTCCCTGGATCTCTGCCTGTGGATGGGAATGGGGACAGGGTGCTGAAGGAGAGGGGCCCTTCCTGATCTCTCCCAGACCTTCCTACCCACTAGGGTGAGAGGAGGGGGGAGTGGGTGTATTTGGGGACAGAGCTCAGTCAAGAGTTAGTTATGACAGGTTAGGCCAGCTATCCCAGGGACCAAGAGTGAGGGGAGAGGAAGAGAAGCTTAAGGGAGAGAGATGAGCGTCAGGGCCCTGGAGAAAAGGAAATGCCCATATCTGGAGACCCAATTCCTCCTAACACGATGACTATTCCCTAAATCTGGGTATAATAGTAATGAAAAGAGCCCTGAATTAAGAATCACAGGTTCTATTACTAATTAGCCATGTGGCCTTGGATGAGTAACTGAGCCTCAGTTTCCTCCTCCGTAAAGAGAAAGTATTGCACTAGATCAGAAGTGCTTAAGCTTGGGATCCATTAGCTTGGATGGGGGAAAATTTTTTCACTTTTATTTTCACTAATTTCTGCCTAAAATTTAGCATTTCCTTCCACTTTGAATGTCAAAACAAAATTCTGAAAAGGGGTCCTTGGACTTTACCAGACTGCCAAGGAGTCTATAACTTAAAAAACATTAAGAATCCCTGGACCAGGTTATTGCTAAGCTTTTTTGCCCACTCTAAAATTTTTTATGATTCCATGTATCACAAATCTTCTAATAACTATCTGCAGGAAAAGCTGCCCGTAATACCCTTTGACTATCAAGGGTTCCATGAATCTCTCCAGCCCCTGCTTAGAGCTTTATGGCATCCTTCTTTCCTCCCCATTGATTCTTTCCCACATTGTACTTCTTTCTCTTCCCTCTCCTCCCCTCCCTTCTTCTCTTCTCTTTCCTCCCCCCCCTCCCAATTCTCAGCCTGAGCCATGAAGACATCAGCAGCTGTCACAGGAGATGCCTTTAGTGATTTAAGTGATCGGATGCTGACCCTTCACCTTAGAGCCACCCAGGCTGGGCTGTGCAGAGGGAGCCATTTGTCAGCCCAGAGTCCCCTACCATCCCCCTACAACTGTAGAGGATCACAGGTTCAAGGGTGGGACATGTAGTAATGAGCACAGCCAGGCTGGGATTTGAACCCAGGTCCTTTTACTACAAATCCAGTTCTTTTTTTCACTACTCTTCTCCCCTGCCCCACTTTCCTCCAATCCTAGCTCCTTACCCCACTGGGAAAGAAGGGTAAAGGACTTGGGGGATAATGGAAGAAAAGAACAGAAATAGTGTGCTACTCCTTTAAATGCCATCAACCCCAATACAAAATGCCCCTTGAGGATGGGGGGGGAGGGTGATAGAGCCATGACCTAGCGCTTAGAGTAAGCCACTCTCTCAGTGGGCCCCTCCATACCCACTCTACCCCTTTGATCGCCTATCACCCAAGATTCCCAAGAGGCTTTTAACATCCCTCTTAACAGGGCTGGGGACTGAGCCAAGACTCTCACCTCATCTGGGGGCTATAGCTGCTGCCTTTGTACTTCTCCCCTGCCCCCGCCCCACTGCCCGGCGCCTGCCATGGGAGAGAGCCAGTCTGCCCACCCTTTCCAAAGGATTGAGGTGTCTTGTGGGACGGCTGGGTGGATCCCTCAGTATGTTGTCTATTCATAGTCTAATTGAGGAGCCGTTGTCCCCAGCTAGGGGGAAGTTCACAGTTTGACTGGGGGAGGGGGTGGGAAGAGGACTAAACCCAGAGTGTAGACATACAGAAAAGACACAAGCGGTCTTCAAAACTGGACAGAGGCACCTTGGTGCTGGAGTGATGGGGAGAGAGGAATGTGGAGTTGGGTTGGAAAGGACTAGAGGAGGGGACTAAGCAATTAATCCCACAGGGTTTCTCCATCTGAAGTCTGTGAACTTTAAAAAATATTTTGATAACTATTTCAATATAATTGTTTTCCTTTGAAGTCCTATGTATTTTATTTTATTCATTTAAAAACATTATTCTGAAAAGGGGTCCAGAGGCTTCACCAGACTGCCCAAGGGGTCATTATACAAAAAGATGGTTAAGAACCCCTGATGTAACCTAATGCTTGGTTGATGGAGAAGTTAAGGAGTAGTCAAGAGATAAAGGACAGGTTTACCAATATGGAAGCAAGAGTCCAAACTGGGAAGATCCAAAGGGCAAGGTGGAGAGCAGTGAGGGAAGCAGCCTTGGAAGCCAGACTGAAGGGTTTGCCTCATTCATCCACTCCTCAGTGAAAGCCCAAGCCCTCCCCTTCTCAACATCTGGTCCCATCTGGAAACATCTGCCCCTTCCTCTCTGCCCCCTCTACACAATAGTCTGGTTATGGCTCAGCAGGAAGAAAGGGGGCAGAGGGCAGAACGGAGAGGGAGAGGGGGTGGATGGTATGGGGAAGAGATGTCTTCTCACCCCTTCCTTTCCAACAGGAGACTCATTTAACACTGATTGGCCATTAATCTCCTCACACACGCCCCTTTCTTCATTCCCCTCTTCTCCCTGAGCGTGTGATTGAATTCGAGCTAGCTCGCGCACGCACACACTCACACACACACACACACACACACACACACACACACACACCTGTTTTCCCCATCCCTGACCCTAGCACCCCTGGTGAAGGAGGAGGAGGAGGAGGAAGAGAAAGAGAGCAGTGAAAGCCTTGTCAATATTGCTCCTAATTGCTACCTAGCAATAACCTCCCATGCCCACCCAGAGACAGATGGAAAGTCCAGATCATAGAACCCTTCATTCCAAGAGCCACTCCCCAGAGTTCTAGGGAGATACAAAGTAAGAAGGAGGGAAGGGCTTTTCACAACAGTCCCCAACCTCACAAGGTCATCACAATACACCTCCTGCTTCTGGATTAGGTGGTTCCCCTTGCCTGCTCTAGGCAAGTAGCAGGGAAGAAAGTAGACAATTAGGATTGAGAAATGAGCGCTAATTCCTAATATTTACATAATTCAATTAAATAATTATTAAGAGACCACTGTGTACAGAACACTACTCTAGGAACCATCAAGAGATATTAAGCTTCAGATAATACAATAGCTTCTGCCTTCATGGGCAGCTAAGTGCCACGGTGGATAGAGAGCCAGACCTGGAGTCAGGAAGACTCTTCTTCCTGAGTCCAAATCTGGCCTCAGACACTTACTAGCTGTGTGACCCTTGGCAAGTCACTTAACCCTGTTTGCCTCAGTTTCCTCATCTGTAAAATGAGCTGGAAAAGAAAATGGCAAACCACTCCAGTATCTTTGCCAAGAAAAACCCAAATGGAGTTACAAAGAGTCGAGCAGGACTGAAATAACCAAATAACAACTGCCCTCATGGAGCAGCTTGCTGTCCAACAGGAGGACAAGACCAGAACTATAACTAAGGTATGGAGTTTTAACCAGATCACCTAAATTTAGAAGGTATCAACAACACTTGCATTCCTTCAGCAGCACAGAAACAACTGAGCTTAGCACCTACTTAACAAAAATCATAGAAACAGGAAGCTACCAGAAGGCCTGCTTCCTCCGCCATCCCTGTTTCTCCTCCTCCTCCTCCTCCTCCTCCCCTGGGGTGGCTTCTCCATTGATAGCTCCCAAATTGTCCTCTGTCATGTGTCCTTGCCATGGCATGGTATCCTGGGGGTATCCTCCACTGATTTTGATCTGAATTTGACTTTAAAAATTAGATATAAAGGAATGTTTCATCCTGTTTGTCCACGGCACCAAAATCGCTAGTTATGGCTCTGCATAACACACATTTGTGAAGAACCATAATACATAATATTAAATAAGCATATGACAGATGAAAACAATGCTTAGGAAGATCACAGGGGGTGGTCAGGGAAAGCTTCATAGGGGAAGTAGCATCGAGATTGGGCTTTAAAGGGTTAATAGGAATTAAACAAAGAGGAAGAAATTGCCATAGGCAGAGATAGTGTAAGCAAAGGCACCACGTCATTGCAGTTTACAGATAGGCTTCAAACTGACAATCTTATTTGACTTTTCCAACAGCCTTGTAAATTGGACAGAAAGTTTTATCATACCCATTCTACAGATGAAAAAGCTGGGATCCAGAAAAAAAATTTTTTTTTTGGTTTGGTTTCTGGAAAAGTTTTATTTAAATAAGTGCTTAAATACATTATATAACATTAAAACTTTTTTAAAACCCCTTAAGACCCCAAACCAGTCTGTTTCACTGTCTACTTCACATGGCATCTCCCCCAGTGCCACACAGCTGGTTAGTTACTGAGCTGAGCCTAGAACCCATGCCTCTTGAATCTTAGTTCATCTATCTTTGCCACCACACCAAACGGCCTCCCTCCCTAACGATCTACTCTTCACAGCAAGGTAAGAGCAAAGTGCTTTGCTCAGGTTGGATTTCTCTGGATCACCTTCAAAGGAACCCAGCACAGGGCCTTGCCTACAGGTAGGGGGGCAGTTATGAGACAAGGACAGATTGGACAGACACACTGCTGTCTGGATATTTTCTCTTCCATTAGGAAGAAAAAGAAACCAGAGAGGTCAGGGCAACCAACCCCTTGCACCTATGTATCTTATTCAGTAGAGATTTCCTTTCTTTTTGGGCCCACCCACAAGTTTCCAAAACACACACACACACAACCTTAATATTCCGTAACTGTCTTCTGTTTCATCTGACCAAGAATCACTCGCCCTCACCCAACCTGCCCATCAGCTTACAGCCAGGAAGTCCCATTTGCTATAGGGCAAGCCCATCTTTCTATGTTGGGGGCCTCCCTTCAAACTGGGCATTTTATCAATTCAACTTAAGGAGTGAAGGGCAGACAGAGCCTTGGGAAGGCCAAGGCTGCCTTTTGAGCCCCCTTTAAAGTTAGAGAAATAACCATGGGCACCCCAGGCCTCTAGGTGGCAGGGCGGGTACAAATCTTGGCGCCTACCTGTCTCCTCTGCTTCTCCTGGGGCCCAGGAACCTAAGCGGGGCGGGGAATGTGGCAGCCAACAGAATGAAATTTTCTAAATTTTCCAAATCCAGATGGGGCTAGGGTTTAGGGAAAGGAATGGAGGGAGGGGCAGGGGTGGTTTCTAAGCCAGCCAATCCAGCCCAGCATACCCTGGAGGTCCTGGAACTGTGGGAAGTGAAGGATGAGTAGAGGGCAGGTCAAAAGACAAAAGAATATGAGTCAGGAGAAAGTCTCAATGGGCACCCATATAATTCCCAAGACAAATAGAAGGTTTCCTATTTAGCCAGAAGAAGGAAACTGATCTGGGCCCCAGCTCCTGGAATTTACCATTCTCCTCATCCCATTATTCCCGAATCCAGATCAAAGGCCCTCTCTCCTCTGCCTCCAGGAAGCCTACCTTAATTACTTTTTTATATTATGTTGGCCCTCATCATCATGGCATGCCTGTGTGTGTGTGTGTGTGTGTGTGTGTGTGTGTGTGTGTGTGTGTGT
>NW_020954579.1:5466258-5470444 GCF_900497805.2 Vombatus ursinus | reverse complement strand
TGTGTGTGTGTGTGTGTGTGTGTGTGTGTGTGTGTGTGTGTGTGTGTTGAGTATTTGTCCCATCAGAAAGGGAACATCCCAAAGGCAGAGCAAAGTAAGGAAGCTAAACAGTGGCTTGAAAGTCAGGACACCTGGGTTTTTGCCTTGGCTCTCCTGCTTGCTACCTGTGTGACCTGAAGAATGTTACTTTCTGGGCTTCAGTTTTCTTCTCTATAAAATAAGGGAGCTTGGATGGGGATCAGGGGTTCTTAACCTGTGATCCATTAATTTGATTTTTAAAAAATATATTGCAACTATATTTCAGTATAATTGGTTTCCTTGGTAAATCTTATGTGTTTTATTCATATAAATTTTTTTTTAAGATTCCATGGACTTTCTCAGACTGTCAAAAAGATACAAAAAAGGATAAGAAACTTTGGCTTAGAGTGCTGGAGATGCTGTGTGAGGGGGTGGATTCTGTCTCCAGAAGGAATTTCTTGACTGCTGAAATCTTTTCAGAATTCCTTATGCAGACAAGCAGGGAAGCTGACAGCTGGACAAGAGGATAGCTGTCCCTACCTTGAGGAGAGACCACCTGGGTATCCCTGCCCATCACAGCCTTCCATGGGAAAAGCCTTTCCCCTCTCCAAGGATGCCCCGCCAAGCTCATCCCCACCCTCAGAGGCCTGAAGTCTTCAGTGAGGTGTTTACTGCCTCTCTGCAGACTCTTGGCTCCTGGCCCTCTCCCGGAATTTCTTCTCCTTTCATCTCCTGCTCCTGGGCATTTACTGTTCTCCAGCTCTAAGCCTGTGTCTCTCACCCCTATCAGCAGGGGGAAACCTAGCTTAAATCCCCTCAGCTGTTGTCTGAAACCCATACTTTGCTGGGTCTTTCAGCCCTTCCTTTTCCCTTTCTCCTGTCTCTTCCTTCCCCATCTTCTCTCCCTCCCCTCCTTTTCCCTCCTCACTTTCCCTTTTCTCCCTTTCTTTATCATTTTCATGTACCCCTTCCTCCTCCCCTCCTTGCCTTACTCTCTGTTCCCCTTCTCTTCCTTTCACTGTCCAGCCTTGTCTTCCTCCTCTCCTCTCCCTTTACTTATCTTCTTCATGTACTCCCTTCCCCCCCTTCCCTTACTTTCCCTTCCCTCCCCTTCCTTTCACTGTCCAGCCTTCTCTTCCTCCCCTCCTCTCCTTCTCTTCCCTTCTCTACCCCGCCCTCCTCCTATCACTCCGGTCTTCCTTCCCTTCCTCTTCCTCCCCTCATCCCTCTTCTTCAGACACCACTAACACCCAACCTCCACTTCCATCACCATCACCCCCAAATGGCAGGAGAGCACAAGAGAAAATGACACTAAGATTTTGACAAAACCTAAAGGACTTCCCAACTGGCAGGGCTTTGGGGCTCCCTACAGCACCTTTTTTCTGATAGTGTACTCATTCACTCTTTTTCTCTACAGGACAGAGTGAGACTTTTCATTACCATTTTGCAGGTGGAGAAATCAAG
Organism: Vombatus ursinus; assembly: GCF_900497805.2. NCBI lineage: Eukaryota > Metazoa > Chordata > Mammalia > Diprotodontia > Vombatidae > Vombatus > Vombatus ursinus. The sequence continues at coordinate 5,468,962 of NW_020954579.1, read as the reverse complement.
GGCTAGAGGGGTTACGTGACAGTTCCAAAGTCACTTAGCAGTATCCTACTGGAACCAGGATTAGGAATCCAGCTCTTGGCTCATCACCTAAGGCAGAAAGAGTGGTCAGTTCGCAAGGCAGGTCTTTACCCCCTTTGGCTAAACCCAGTCATTAGTTAAATTACTGGCCATTTGAAAACAAAGCTTGCTGCATAATGAGGAGTCCCCCCCCAGGGATTGACCGCTGAGTAAAGATCTAGACTAATGAATCCCACCACAAGCCTCACTGCTGTTTCTCTGGCTCTTTCCACCACCACAGTCTCCATTCCCCAAGCTCTGGGACCACCCTTTCTCCCCCCACCAAATACTATCCTCCTTAGCACTTTCTCCAGTATCCTTGAATATGGTACCCCACAAAGGTGTCCTCCCCCATGGGAAAGAGGAAAGGAAAGCTCTGTTTCCCTTCTTGAAACAGGGTGACCTGGTGGGAAAATGGAGAATAAGTAAGGAAAAGTGGTCATGAAGGAAATAGAATTTGAACTTCCCCCAAAGAAAGGCTGTGGTGGGGAAGTGGGATAGCTTCTGGGAAACAAAGTTTGAGGCCATCAATTGGTGGTGTGACTTTGATAAGGTTGCTTAACCTACCTGAGCCTCAGGTTTCCTGGGGGGAGTAAGGAAGAGGGAGGCAGAAGGAGCGGTCAGGAATCTCCCCAGATCCTCCTTAAAGAGAAAGCTGGAGAGGTCTACTGGCCAGATTGGGGAACTCCACAGGGAATGTTTCCATCTCCTTTCATCAATCAATGATTACTTCCTAGAGAAGAGAAACTATTTCAGGGACCATGGGATGTATGAGAAAGAGATGACTGTGGGGTGGGAGGACATGGTAAGATAGCTGAGGAAGCTAGAGAGAAGGCAGGGGGCAGGAGGAAGAAGAAGCAGGGGTAGTCACTTAGGTGTAGAAATGATATCATGGATATGATGTAGACATGATATCAAGGATATCATGTATTATTGTTATTATCATCATCATCATTATTATTTTCTTATATTTTCAGTTCAACAAACATTTACTAAGTGTCTACTATGGGCAAGGTATATAGTAATAACCAGCATTTGTGTAGCTCTTGAAGGTTTGCCAACTGCTTTACACATATCTCATTTAATCCTCACCACAACTCTATAAGGTAGTTACTATTATTATCCCCATTTTACAGATAAGGAAACTGAGGACAGGAAAGGTTAATCAGTGTCGGAGGGAGGATTAAAACTCAGCTATCCTCAACATCCAGTGCTCTAACTACTTAGCTGCATAGAAAGGTAATGTGGTCTAGTAGACAGTGCTGGACTTAAAAGTCAGCAAGCCCTGGGTTTAAATACTGACTCTCACACTTAGCTATGTGACCTTGGGCAAGTCACTCTGAGCCTCAAGAAACTCTCTAAGACTTAACGTACTAAGTTATAGACTGTAGCGCTATATGACTCAGAAGCAACCAACAAATGGATGAGACAAGCACACTTTTTAGCTTTGGGTACAACAGACCACAACAGCCTCAGAATAACCTCAGGAGCTAGATAATATAAGTATTATCCCCATTTTATAGAGGAGAAGACTAATACCAAGGACGGTAGAATTATGTGTTCAAGGAAGGTAGAATTGTGCGCCCAAGGTCACACAATTAGTAAATGGTAGAAACAGAACTGAACCACCAGGCCTCAGGACTCCAGAGAGTTTTAAGGGGAAGCTAAGAATCTGGGAGGGGATGGGGAACGGCTTAATTTTCCTAGCCTCCTTAAACAGCAGAGGAAAGGGAGGACCAGAAAGGGTAACCATCTCACTTGAAGTCACACAGCATACACTGAAAAAGGAACCTAGCCCCCGGGCCTCTCTGTCCTAGGATCACCTCCTGCTGCCCCTCCCTGCTTTTTCTTCCTGCTGGTTCTCCTGGGTCTTTGCTGGGCATCTGGCATAGATCAGTTCTGTCCAGAAGCCCCAACTGAAATAAGGAGACTAAAGTGATCCCAGATTGGGGACAGGGAGAAATTGCCTACTGGGAATCCACAGCTCTGCCTCTCTCTCCTTTGGCTTGGAAAGTGCCAAAGGTGAATATACAATTTTGCTGGTTTAGTGTTGGAGGTGGGGAGACGCAAGCAAAAGGGGCCTGGAGGAGGTGGGGCATGGAGATGGAGCTGGACAGGCAAATGCAACCTGACAGCAACTGGGCACCTGGGGCAAAAATGCAAATCAAGAGCAGTAAATATTTAGAAGTAGAGCAAGGGAAAGGGTGGGAGGAAGGCACAGAGAAGGAGATGTGTTGGGTTTCCAACATCTGGAAGGCAGTTGCCCTGCCCCAACCCCCCACCCCAGCTCCTGTGTTTGTGTATCTGAGTCTGCAGATGATGCCACCCCCAGCTGAGTTACTGAGAGTCTTTCAGTGGTCAAGGGCCTGATGAGAGCTGGAAAGGTGTAGGGATGGGGAGAGGGGGCGGGGGAGACAAGGAAAGCTTAGAGACTCATAGGATATGATAACAGGGGAAGTTTAAAGGTCAACTAGTCAAATCCTCTCATTTTACAGATAAGAAAACAAATCCTGAAAAGGGAAGTGATTTGTCTTGGATCACACAAGTAGGACTGAAACCCTCTTCCCCTGACTCCCTAGTCCCTTGTTCTTTTCACTATGAGAAAGAAAGAAAGAAAGAAAGAAAGAAAGAAAGAAAGAAAGAAAGA